>NC_134362.1:161186795-161541795 GCF_048569485.1 Anomaloglossus baeobatrachus
TGATTCTATTTAACCCTTCCTTCAGTCTGTAGGGAAACAGCATTAACCCTATAGTGGGTTCACTTTCTATCATGGAGTGAGCACAACCTGGGTGAGACATACCGGCCGTCATAGATAACCCCGGTCACAGTCTCACATACCCCCCCCCTCAGTTCAAGCGCGCGGGGTTGAACTCCAGCCATCAAACACGGCCCGCGGGACAAGGCATCGGCGTTGTCCTGCAACCTACCGGCCCGGTGTTCAACCGTAAACCGGAAGTTCTGCAGAGAAAGGAACCACCGGGTAACCCGGGCATTCCGTTCCTTGGCGGACCTCATCCAGACCAGTGGAGAGTGATCCGTCACCAAGCGAAACTGCCGTCCCAGCAGGTAATAGCGTAGGGACTCCAAGGCCCACTTGATCGCCAGGCACTCCTTCTCCACTACGCTATAATTCCGCTCGGGAGGGGTGAGCTTCCTACTTAAGAAGGTGACGGGGTGTTCCTCCCCCTGAACCACCTGAGACAGCACTGCCCCCAGACCGATCTCCGAGGCGTCAGTCTGTACTATGAACTCCTTCCGGAAATCAGGGTTGACCAGAACGGGCTGTCCGCACAGGACCTCCTTCAGGGCCCGGAAGGAGTCCTCGGCCTGCGGAGTCCAGCGCACCATGACGGACTTCTTGCCTTTGAGAAGGTCCGTCAAGGGGGCTGATAGTCCCGCAAAATCCTTTACAAACCTCCTGTAGTACCCCACGATACCCAGGAAGGCCCTAACCTGCTTCGTGGTCAGGGGTCTAGGCCACTTCTGGATCGCCTCAACCTTGTTAATTTGGGGCTTAATCACTCCTTGGCCTATCACGTAGCCCAAGTAGCGGGCTTCCGTGAGTCCCAATGCACATTTCTTGGGATTGGCTGTCAGTCCGGCTGTTCGAAGCGCGTCCACCACCGCTTGTACCTGTTCCAAGTGGGTCTGCCACTCGGAGCTGTAAATAATGATGTCATCAAGGTACGCTGATGCATACGCCTGGTGGGGTTCCAGCACTAAGTCCATCAACCTCTGGAACGTGGCTGGAGCGCCATGTAACCCAAAAGGCAAGACAACATAGTGGAAGAGACCCTCCGGCGTAACAAAAGCGGTTTTCTCCTTGGCGGACTCCGTCAGTGGCACCTGCCAGTACCCCTTGGTCAGGTCGAGCGTGGTAAAATACCGCGCCTGTCCCAGCCTATCAATCAGCTCATCCACTCTGGGCATGGGGTAGAGATCGAACTTGGATATTTCGTTCAATCTCCTAAAGTCATTGCAGAACCTTAAGGAGCCATCGGGTTTTGGTATTAGGACGATCGGACTAGCCCATTCACTCCGGGATTTTTCGATGACCCCCAGGCGTAACATTGTCTTTACTTCCTCCGATATGGCTTGTCGTCGAGCCTCCGGTACCCGGTATGACTTCAGGCGTACCTTCAGGTGGGGCTCGGTGACAATATCATGTCGTATCAGACTGGTCCTACCGGGCAGCTCGGAGAAGACATCGGGGTTCTGCTGAACCAACCGTCTGGCCTCTCGCCTCTGAGTCTTGGTGAGGGCTTCTCCAATCCTTACTTCCGGTTCGTCCTCTCCGGAGGTCGCTGGAGCCGGAGGTGAAGGACCCGAAGGGGAGGGAGATGGGGAAAAAACAGCCATCAGGCTTTCCCGTTCCTGCCAGGGTTTTAATAGGTTGACATGGTATATTTGTTCAGGTTTCCGCCTACCGGGCTGCAATACTTTATAGTTAACCACCCCGACTCTTTCCTTTATCTCGTAGGGGCCTTGCCACTGAGCCAGGAATTTACTCTCCGCCGTGGGGATTAATACCAACACCCGATCCCCGGGTTTAAAGGTCCGCACGGTGGCTTGTCTATTGTAGCGGCCGCTTTGCGCGGCCTGAGCCTCCTGTAAATGCTCCTTCACAATTGGCATGACCGCGCTTATGCGGTTCTGCATACCCAAAATGTGTTCAATCACACTTTTATGGGGGGTGGGCTCTTGCTCCCATGTTTCCTTTGCCAGGTCCAACAATCCCCGGGGATGTCGCCCGTATAACAACTCAAAAGGCGAAAACCCCGTGGATGCCTGTGGCACCTCACGGATGGCAAACATCAAATAGGGAAGCATCATATCCCAGTCTTTCCCGTCTTTTGAAATCACCCTTTTTAGCATGGTTTTCAGGGTTTTATTGAAACGCTCCACTAAACCGTCCGTTTGAGGATGGTACACAGACGTACGCAACTGCTTGATCTGGAGTAGCCGGCATAGCTCTTTGGTCACTTTAGACATGAATGGGGTCCCCTGATCCGTAAGGATCTCCTTGGGCAACCCCACCCGGCAGAACACAGCAAACAACTCCCGAGCTATAAGCTTTGCTGCAGTATGTCTGAGAGGTATCGCCTCGGGATACCGGGTGGCATAGTCAACGATCACTAGGATGTGTTGGTGCCCTCGAGCGGACTTTACGAGGGGCCCCACCAGATCCATCCCTATCCGTTCAAAAGGGACTTCTATAATGGGTAACGGTACCAACGGACTGCGAAAATGGGTCAGGGGTGCGGTAAGCTGACACTCCGGGCAGGTTTCGCAGAACCGTTTTACCTCCCCAAAGACTCCGGGCCAATAGAACCTTTGCAATATTCGCTCCTGCGTTTTCTTGACCCCCAGGTGGCCACTCATCAGGTGTTTATGAGCCAAGTCGAGGACCCGCCGACGATGCGGCTGGGGCACCACCAACTGCTCTACCCCCACGCCCCGTATTTCATCTACCCGGTAGAGTAAATCCTGCTTAAGAGCGAAATGGGGGTGCCTTACCTGGGCACCGGGCAGCTGTGCCACCCCGTCAATTACTGTCACCTGACTCCGGGCATGTATTAATGTAGGGTCCTGGAGTTGGGCAGTCCCAAACGTATCCGGGGACGCCTCCAACTCCGGGATGGGTTCGACCGTCTCAGCCTCTCCTGCCAATACCTCTAGGGGCGACCTATCGGGTTCACATTCTGTCCCTATCATGGGGACCCCTACGGCAGGTGTCCCGGATTCAGGATTGTAGGGCTCAGGTCCCGGACTGACCAATATCTGAGGAGACTTAGGGGGTCCCTTCCATAAAGTCCAAAAATAGGGCAGATCCCTTCCTAGGATCACGTCATAAGGAAGAGTGTTAAGAAGTCCCACCTCATGTTGCACCTGACCGCAAGGTGCTGTGATGGTGACAATCCCCGTGGGATAGTCTCGGCGGTCCCCATGTATGCAAACCACCCCCACGGTACGTCCTGTGGCCTTTACTTTAGCCCTCAAGGTGGATCGCACAAGGGTCACTATGCTTCCGGAATCCAACAATCCTGTAACCGGACATCCATTCACCTGTATTTGGCACAAGTGGGGCTCCGTCTCTGGGGAGACCAGGTCAGCGGTACACACCACCTGAGCATACATTGAACCCCGCCGGGTAACCCCACAATCCATGGGCTCCGTGGTGAGTGGACACTGGGCTTCCATATGTCCCACCCGCTGGCACCGCCAACATCTAAGGGGGACGGAAACCCCCTTGACGGGTTGTCGTTTAGGGTACAGAACCTTCCGGACCTCAGGATTGGCGGCCGCGGCCTCAGGCGGGACGGTAGGGGACTCCTGCACCGTTGTCGGCGGTGGGTCCTTGGCCCTAGGCTTGGAGGGGCCGGACCGACGGGCGGTACGCAAAGTCTCAGTGTCCCGTATCAAGTCCTGCGTAGCCACATGCCGCTCTACCAGGGACACTAACTGGTCCAGGGTACTCGGGTCACCCTGTCCTACCCACCGTTGAACGGTGACGGGTAAAGTGCGCACAAAACGATCCACTACTACCCTTTCCACCATCTGCGCCGGGCTCAGAGTGTCAGGCTGCAACCATTTTTTTACAAGATGCAACAAGTCATAGGCCTGGGAGCGTACGGGTTTGGCTTCCTCATAGAACCACTGATTTACCCGCTGAGCCCGTACATAGGTATTCACCCCCAACCGTGCCAGTATTTCGGCTTTTAGGGTCACATAGTCAATGGCGTCCTCGGTACCGAGGTCCAGGTACGCTTTTTGGGGTTCCCCCGTCAGATAGGGTGACAATACCTCAGCCCACTGGGGGGTCGGCAGCTTTTCCCGCTCGGCCACCCGCTCAAACACCGCCAGGAACGCTTCCACATCGTCCCCCGGGGTCATCTTTTGCAACGCTTGTCTCACCGCTTTCCGGACGCTGCCGTCATCACCCGGTCCCGGGGTTGTTGCTGCCGGTCCGGCACGGATCGACTTGGCCAGGAGAACCATCTGTTCTTGGTGCCTTTTTTCCTGCAATTGCAAGGCTTGCTGCTGACGTGCATTGGCCTGCTCCATCTGTTCTTGGTGCCTTTTGTCCTGCACTTGCAAGGATTGCTGCTGACGTGCATTGGCCTGATCCATCTGTTCTTGGAATTTTTTTTCCTGCACTTGCAAGGATTGGAGCAGGTGTGCATTGGTCTGTTGTTGATGTGCATTAGCCTGTTGTTGCTGTGCATTAGCCTGAGCCAAATGCTTTAGTATGTCCTCCATGGCGTCGCCTGGTTTGGGCTGTAGTATAGCCGCTCGAATCCAGGACATGCGCTGCTGGGTCACCAGGGATGGATGCTACACCTCACCGGCTGTGATGCCCGCATTCTCCACCATATGTGAGGTAGCACGGTCGGCTGCGCAGCAGAAGACACGGGATCCAGGCATCAAGGTTCACAGCACACGGTTTTAATGTCCAAAACAAAAGTCCATAACACAATACAGGTGCCTCTCCAGCAGAAAACTCAGGGAGTTCTGTTCACTTCCCCACACCCGGCACACCTGCCCTTGTTCCTGATTCTATTTAACCCTTCCTTCAGTCTGTAGGGAAACAGCATTAACCCTATAGTGGGTTCACTTTCTATCATGGAGTGAGCACAACCTGGGTGAGACATACCGGCCGTCATAGATAACCCCGGTCACAGTCTCACAGTATAGATATATATATATACATATATATATATATATATGTATACATATATATATATATATATATGTATGTGTGTATATATATAAATATATATATATATATATATATATATATATATATATATATATATATGTGTATGTATATATATATATATATATATATATATATATATATATATATATATATATATATTTATATATATATACATACACACAGTACAGACCAAACGTTTGGACACACCTTCTCATTCAAAGAGTTTTCTTTATTTTCATGACTGTAAAAATTGTAGATTCACATTGAAGGCATCAAAACTATGAATTATCACATGTGGAATGAAACACTTAACAAAAAAGTGTGAAACAACTTAAAATATGTCTTATATTCTAGGTTCTTCAAAGTAGCCACCTTTTGCTTTGATTACTGCTTTGCACACTCTTGGCATTCTCTTGATGAGCTTCAAGAGGTAGTCACCGGAAATGGTCTTCCATCAGTCTTGAAGAAGTTCCCAGAGATGCTTAGCACTTGTTGGTCCTTTTGCCTTCACTCTGCGGTCCAGCTCACCCCAAACCATCTCGATTGGGTTCAGGTCTGGTGACTGTGGAGGCCAGGTCATCTGGCATGGCACCCCATCACTCTCCTTCTTAGTCAAATAGCCCTTACACAGCCTGGAGGTGTGTTTGGGGTCATTGTCCTGTTGAAAAATAAATGATGGTCCAACTAAACGCAAACTGGATGGAATAGCATGCCGCTGCAAGATGTTGTGGTAGCCATGCTGGTTCAGTATGCCTTCAATTTTGAATAAATGCCCAACAGTGTCACCAGCAAAGCACCCCCACACCATCACACCTCCTCCTCCATGCTTCATGGTGGGAACCAGCCATGTAGAGTCCATCCGTTCACCTTTTCTACAAAGACACGGTGGTTGGATCCAAAGATCTCAAATTTGGACTCATCAGACCAAAGCACAGATTTCCACTGGTCTAATGTCCATTCCTTGTGTTCTTTAGCCCAAACAAGTCTCTTCTACTTGTTGCCTGTCCTTAGCAGTGGTTTCCTAGCAGCTATTTTACCATGAAGGCTGCTGCACAAAGTCTCCTCTTAATAGTTGTTCTAGAGATGAGAAGGTGTGTCCGAACTTTTAGTCTGTACATAATTTTATATATATATATATATATATATATATATATATATATATATATATATATATATATATATATATATATATATACACACATATATACACACATATATCATAAAGAAAAAGAGGAGATGAAGTAAATCGAACATAAACTTTTTCCTACGTGATCTCATTCAATCAACTGACAGGAGTTCTTTCACTTATCCATGTTATGTAAATAAAAGATTATAACCTGACTTTAAATTCATCCATTGGTTTTATAAATTACTCTTTTGAAAGCTGAAACCCTCCCAAATTTGGTTTAGGTTATGAAAATAAAGTTGTTGCAAAGCTGAAATATTGATCATTTAATGAACACTGAAAAGTCAGATTTTCAAAAAAGTCAGACATAACATGGATAAGCGACAGAAGGGTGACATGTCTGTTTTTGATCCAAATAAAAGACCAATGTAGGAGAAAAGTTTAGCAAACGTATGTGATACAATCATTGCTGGAGGAGAAATGGAGTGACTGACCAAATACTGATGAAAATATTTTTTTTTCTTTGATCTTTTGATTTTCTTCGCTCTCTATCAGCGCCGCCTTCTGTTTTTCATCTCTGTGCCATTTATATCTTGCTAGCGATTTCATGAAATGTCTTCTAAAGAAAGACGCCCAACACCTTGACTTTAAAAACAGACAACACTGCTCAGACTATAATGTCACATGCCCGGCAGTCTAGCACGCTTCCTCCTCATCTGATTGATGACTGCACCCAGTAATCTAAGTGAAACATTGTTGGAATCAGGATCTCTTTGCCTACATCATGCTGCTCTTAGGTGAGGTAGCAAAATCCTCCCTTTAAGTAAAATTTGACAAAAAAAACCAACCCCTTTTTCTGGATGAATGCCTTCCTTAATGTTTCAGGGCTCATTGCTTAGACTACAGTCCGGCACACCCCCTCTTCTGATTGACACCTCACTCTCAATGTACAATCTCTATAGAGACCCTGGTGTGGGCGGGGGCAGCTTTCTCAGTTCTACTACATGGTTACATCTAAAAATTGTGATTGTGTCAGAACAGCTGCAGCCAGTAATCTAAGTGATACATTGTTGGATTCAGAATCTCCTTCCCTTCATTATGCTGAAGCAAAAACCTGCTGACAGATTCCCTTTAAGTGCGCTACAGCCTTATTGAAGGTCTATCAGTCTGAAGGAAATAGACGAGTAGAGCACTCAGCTATCGCTCATAATCTGTCAGGACCGGGAGGACTGGTAGACCCAGGAGGTGGATCCGCTGGACCGAGCACCCCACCGGGGGGCAGGGTACACGGCAGCCGGAGCACTGGCGTGGCCGGGAGCCGCGTCCCACAGGGGATGGGAAGAACAAAGTCACTGGGGTCACGGAGTTCCTAAGACTGTACGGTATACTGGTACAGATGCCGGGTAGGAAAGGCAAACAGTAGTCCAGGTAACGGGACCCGGCAGAAGGGGACCTGAGCACCTAGCTCATAAGACTAAGCTTCAAGACACGTTGATCAGGCCCCGCCCACATGGAAAGGCCAGTCTCATATACCCAGCACAGCCCTATGTCATATCCTGCTTCAGGTGTGCTGGGCCCATAAGACCAGGAGAGTGGGCACGGCCCGGTCCTATACAGAAGCATGAGTCTAGGACTCAGAGTCAGACACATGAGACTGGAGACAGGACACAGGAGAGCACGAGCGGGAGCGGTAGCCATGACCGGTGGACACGTGGACTGGATCAGTGGGCAAAGAGCGGTGGTGCACTGACGAGGCTGGATCAGTGGGTACGGAGCGGTGGTGCGATGCAGGTGCGACTGAATCAGTGGGTACGGAGTTGTGGTGCGATGCATGTGCGACTGGATCAGTGGGTACGGAGCGGTGGTGCGATGCAGGTGCGACTGGATCAGTGGGTACGGAGCGGTGGTGTGATGCAGGGACCGGCTCAGTGGGTAAGGAGGGCCGGGAGCGTGACAGTACCACCCCTTGAAGCCCCCCTCCCCGCAGCCGGGACATGTAGGCACGCCGAAGAGGGGCAGCAACGTACTTCCGGGACAACCAGGACCGAGCCTCAGGGCTGCAATCCACCCAATCGACCAGGAAGGACTGCTTACCCCGGACCGTTTTCATGGCCACTATGTCCCGTATCAGAGAACCCAAGTCAGCGGCAACGGAGGCAACGGAATGGGGAAGACAGTCAGAAGCAGGACTGGAGTCTTCGACGACCGGATCGGGCGTCTCGGACCGGGTGCAGGACAGTGCCTCATCCTCAGTAGCCGGTGGCATCAAAGTCTCAATAGCCAGGGATGGTGGAACGACGCTAGATTGCGCCGTCTCTTCTTCAGGGCGCGGTGGTACCAAAGGCTCAAGTGACAGGAGTTGTGGTACGACGCTGGACTGCGTCGTTTCCTCTTCTTCTTGCGGCATGACAAGGTCAGGTGCCAGGGGCCGAGGAACGGGCTGAAGACAGTTATCATGGCACAAGGAACTCCAGCGAGTGATTGCGCCAGAGCGCCAACTGATGTCAGGGTCATGGAGTTGTAGCCAGGGCAGACCCAGCAGGAGCGCGGGAGCCATTCTCGGGATGACATACAAAGCTATAGTCTCAGTGTGCAGAGCACCAACATGGAGTCTCACGGGTTCGGTTGTATATAACACGGGTTCGTATAACGGTTTTCCGTCCACGGAGGCGAACCAGAGGGGTTTAGCAAGCGGGATAACCGGTATTCGATAACGGTCCACTGTAGCTTGTAGAATGAAATTACCCGCTGCCCCCGAATCAATGTGAGCCTCTGCCG
This sequence comes from Anomaloglossus baeobatrachus, assembly GCF_048569485.1. Taxonomy (NCBI): domain Eukaryota; kingdom Metazoa; phylum Chordata; class Amphibia; order Anura; family Aromobatidae; genus Anomaloglossus; species Anomaloglossus baeobatrachus. The sequence continues at coordinate 161,195,722 of NC_134362.1, forward strand.
TGAACCGGGTCTGCTCAGTCGTTACCTGGACAGTCTGTGTAACCGGGACTGATGGGATTCCGGTACCAAGGGTGGCGGTTCCCACCATCCCTTGGACTTGGGGTCTTCCTGACCTCTCAGGGCAAGAGCGGAGCAGATGTGAACCGCTTCCACAATAGAAACACAGGCCCTGGGCGAGCCGCTCTGCACGGTGTTGCTCGGCTTGGCTCAGTCGGTCTATTTGCATAGGTTCGGGAGTTGAATCACAGGAAGGCAATGGCGGGGGAACGGTAGACCTCTGCAGGACAAAGGCGTGACGGACTGGTCGCTTCTCCCGGGATACCTGCTTGGTCCGCTCCTGAAAACGGAGATCGATCCGGGTGGCTAGTGATACCAAAGCATCCAAGGTACGGGGAACATCACGACCGGCTAATTCGTCCTTGATGCGACCGGAGAGCCCCTCCCAGAAGGCGGCAGTCAATGCCTCGTTGTTCCAGCCTAGCTCGGAGGCAAGCGTGCGGAACTGGATGGCGTACTGGCCCACCGTCAGGGTTCCTTGGTGTAGCCGGAGGAGCGAGGAGGTAACCGCGGTAGTGCGTCCCGGTTCATCAAAGGTACTTCGAAAAGCCTGAAGGAATTCCCGGATGTCGGTCGTTACCGGATCCTCGTTCTCCCACAACGGATTTATCCAGGCCAACGCTTCGCCTTCCAGGTGGGACATCAGAAATGCCACTTTTGCTTGGTCCGAAACAAACAGGTGCGGGAGCAACTGGAAATGCAGAGAGCACTGGTTCAAGAAGCCTCTGCAGGTCTTGGGATCTCCCGCATAGTGAGGCGGTGCAGCGAGGCGAATTTGCGAGGCCGGGGAGACAACGAGTTCAGACGTAGTCACTGTTCGCTGCGTCGACGGGGTCGAGGCGGCGGTCTGTAGCGTAAACAAACGGTGGTCCACAGACGTCAAGAAGTTCAATATACGGGTCAGGGTCTCTCGCTGTCACACCAGTTACTGGCGCAGTTCTCCCAGTTCGGACGGTTGTGCTCCGGCGGAATACATGGCCTGCTCAATCTATAAGGTCCAGGAGGTGGATCCACTGGACCGTGCACCCCACCAGAGGCCTGGGTACATGGTAGCCGGAGCACTAGCGTGGCCGGGACGGGGACAGCGTCCCACATGGGACGGGTAGAACAAAGTCACCGGGGTCACGAAGTTCCTTAGGACAATACGGAATACTGGTACAGGTGCCGGGTAGTAATGGCAAGCAGTAGTACTGGTAACGGAACACGGCACAAGGGGACCTGAGCACCTAGCTCATAAGACTAAGCTTCAAGACACGTTGATCAGGCCCCGCCCACATGGAAAGGCCAGTCTCATATACCCAGCACAGCCCTATGTCATATCCTGCTTCAGGTGTGCTGGGCCCATAAGACCAGGAGAGTGGGCGCGGCCCGGTCCTATACAGAAGCATGAGTCTAGGACTCAGAGTCAGACACATGAGACTGGAGACAGGACACAGGAGAGCACGAGCGGGAGCGGTAGCCATGACCGGTGGACACGTGGACTGGATCAGTGGGCAAGGAGTGGTGTTGCACTGACGAGGCTGGATCAGTGGGTACGGAGCGGTGGTGCGATGCAGGTGCAACTGGATCAGTGGGTACGGAGTGGTGGTGCGATGCATGTGCGACTGGATCAGTGGGTACGGAGCGGTGGTGCGATGCAGGTGCGACTGGATCAGTGGGTACGGAGCAGTGGTGCGATGCAGGGACCGGCTCAATGGGTAAGGAGGGCTGCCGGGACACCGGGAGCGTGACATAATCCCATATAATGGGGGAGATTTATCAAGCTAAATGAGAAGAAATTAGAATGTAAATTGTGCCAACAAAGTCTTTCATGACATGCTGCATATTTATTATGAGTAAGGCCTCATTCACATGTCAACTTTTTTCACGTACAAGAAAAACTGACCGAGTTTCATCAGTGATTTAGATCAGAGTTTGACCAGAGTTCGATCCAAGTGGTATCAGCTTTTCTTGTATGTAAAAAAAAAAAAAAAATTATTAGAGATGAGTGGACCCCTAGAAGTTTGGTTTGGTGGGTTCATCCGAACATTAGATAAAGTTTGGTTTGGGACCCGGACTTGACCTGAAGCCCAATGGAAGTCACTAATTGGGCAGTTCGGCTCTCCAGACACATGCAGTCAGCCATAAACACACTTCCGGGGCAGGTGGGTGGGCAGGGTTTTTCCATTTTTTTGTTTGGTGCACACTACATCTGATCACTATGTTGTTACCCCCAGTGCGAGCGGCTCACAGTGGGCTGAGCTCCGAGTGTACCCGAGCACAGTGATGCCCGCTCAAGTAGTCAGCATACAAAAAGCACCAGAACGTGAACACTATTTTTCTTGTGTTCAGTATGAACACCGATCCTCAAGTTCGCTCACCTCTATTCTTTTCCAATCTAGAAAATCAGTGTCCACACCAGATGGTATCCCAGTGCTGTCCAATATTTTTTCACGGACCCATAAACTTGCATGGCTGATTTTGATCCGACACTTGGATCAAAATCGGACATGTCACTGATGTCTCCACTCGTTTCGCAGAAAATCATGGACAAGTGAATGACCCTATTCACTATTACAAACAAGAAAAAATCCAGCACTCTTGTGGTATCCGGTAAAATTGTAGAAACAGCTTCTTTATTCAATGTTCATTAAAAATCCAGTATCAGGAACAGAAGAATGTGCAATGACGCGTTTTGAGCACAGTGTGCTCTTAATCATAGCAATGACTAAGAGCACACTATGTGAACATTCTCAAATTTTACCGGATACCACAAGAGTGCTGGATTTTTCCCCTTGTTTGCAATCAGTCATTCCATGTCGAGTCCATGCACCTGCTTCTTAGCTTCACTTGCATTGTATTCACTATTATAGGTAAAACATGAAAAACACGGATCACACTCGTATGCAAAAACGAGCCCTTTTTTGCTTTGTCCTGCAAAGGGGCTTGGCCTGGACTCTAAAAAGTTAGCCAAAACTCCAACTAATAGCGTAAACTTTAATAAATGTTGGTGTATTTTTAGATTGTCCAGTCTAACGGGCTTAGATCACTTCGAAAAATCTGCTGTATCATAAGACTGTCAAGACCAAGTTATTAATAAACCTGCCCCGATGAGTGAAGTTTGTGCGACCGCCACTTAATTCATTTACAGATACGAGACGACTGTTCTGGAAATTGTTGGCAGTTGAACCCCCAGCGATCTAGTAATTCTGACCAATTCTTTGCCAAAACCAGAATACCACTTTACATGTTAGGCTATGTTCACACTTCCGTTGTTTTGCTTCCGTCAGGTTCGTTGTTGCGACGCAATGATGGATCCATTGTTTTTTAGTTGTCAACTGACGCAACAGATGTGTTATTTCACAGGATTCCGTTCACAGGAATCCTGTGAAAAAACTGATCCGTTGCGTCCGTTACATCCGTTGTGCGTACATTTTATGACGAATCTGTCGTGATCCGTTTGTGTTTGGGACAGTCCAATGGGTATGCCAAACATGCTGGGCATGCTCAGTAGAGCATGACAGAATCCAGCACTGGATTCCATCGTGTGACGGATTATGGCGGAATCCAGCACCATAGACATCCATTATATCTCTTGACGGATAGCGATGGAGTCCTGTGGAGTCCGTTATTTTGCCGCTCAAAAAAACGTTACATTCAGCGTTGCTCCCGCCTGACGGCCAGTCCGTAGACGACTGATCAGTCATGCGGCGGATGCAACGCAAGGTGTTGTGAATACGTTTTCCAGTTTGGGGCTTTCTCTTGTGGTCAGTGCTGGCGGTGCAGTTGATGTGTGGAGCAAAAGCTACACACCTGTGGAGGACTGGCAATCAGGGTCAGGTTGGACTATATAACTGAGGAGTTTTCTCTGGTTACTTGCCGGTGGTCAATGTCTCCTGTGTGTTAACGACATTCTGTAACCAGCTCTGCTCACTTCCAGAACTCCTCTCAGATAAGTGGTCTTTGTACCTCTGCTGTTTGTTTTCCACTTTCTTGTTGCTTTCTCTGCTTTGATACTAATGCATGATTCCTATTTTGTCTGTGTGGAGTTCGTGGTGTAATGGGATCATTCCCTACTGGGAGTGTCTGTATACTTAGCTCGATGATTCTGCAAGGTTTGTGTTTTGTAATGCCTGGTATTATTCAGTCCCTCATCTGTATTAGTGTTTTTGGATCCCAGTAACATCTGAGTGCTGGTACAGTGGGGGAGAGGTTTTGTGACCTCAGGATTTTTCCATATCAGTAGTGCTAGTATATATTAGGGTTTTTATGGCTGCAGACGGTTGCTCTTTCCTATAAAGATAGTTTGGGCCTCACCTTTGCTGAATCTGTCTTTTCTGGCTTTGCATTGTGTTTTTCTATATCACCGTAGCCTTTACATGTGGGGGCTATCTATCTATCTTTGGGGACTACTCTGAGGCAGATTTGCTTTCTTATATTTCTATCTGTGAGATTATTTAGTTCTCTGGCTTTGTCGAGGCGTCCAGGTCATCGTAGGCACGCCCCATGGCTACTTCTAGTTGTGTGTCAGGATTAGGTCTGCAGTCCGTTAAGTTTCCAGCCACTCTGTTACCTTTTTTGGGATTCCGCATTTTTTGATCCTCCTCGGACCCTGAATCATAACAGCAAGGCCATCCATTGCAATCTGTCGCTAATAGAGGTCTATGGGGAAAAAACGATTCCTGCAAAATACTTTGCAGGATTTCATCATTTCTCAAGGTGACGGATTGCGAAGGAAGCAAAACAACAGCAGTGTGAACCTAGCCTTAGTGGTAAGTGGTAGAGGTGTTAACTTGCACTGTCCATGTCCATGCCATCACTGGTGTATCCCGTATTACGCCTATATTGTTGTAAATCACCCCTAGGATTAGCCAAATGAGTAGATTTAGAATCTGACGTTACATGTTAATGTCATACACGCCTAAAACAAATTTCCGCCGTGTAGAGTTTCCATCGGTGCGTCAACAACAGTCTAATTCTTGCTACATGCAGAGCAAATAAAATACATTCACATATCCAATGAACTGCGGTGAGGAGCACAATGCATTCCACCAAACTCCCAAGCGTCAGATAAATGTCATTATTCCGAGAGTTACATATATCTGGTATAATTAGAGTGAAAAACGCGGCTTTATCTTGATGAATTTTTCCTCTCTCGTATTTTAAAAGACTCATAAATATTTAAAACAGTTCAAGTATTTCAAAATTTAATGATGCTGAGCCGGCTTGTTATGGCACGGCAGAATTATAGGAGTATTTTATGAACAAAATGGTTTTAAATCAACCTGACAAACTCAACTGGGACCCTGATGTCCCTTTCCAAATGAATTTGTCAAGTGTTTAAAGAAGCGAGGATCTGAATGGAATTTCCGACTTTAGACGCTTCCACTCGAGATTAGAAGTGATCATGGATATAATACAATTAGAGCAGCCGCTTCTACAGAATAGCGGCCTACAAATTCCAGCCACGGAGACCTCGGCACATTATGCTCTGCCAAGACCAGTAATAATGGGAAACATTGAACGGAAATCGGAATAATGTTGGGGTCACGCGTTTGACTTGATATACTGTAGAATATGTGAAAAATCTGTGTTGGGAGTCTGAACGGATTGTCTCAGCACAATATAATCTATGGATGTGCACTACCAGGGGAGTATGTGGACAATTCAAGGGGAGTCACCCACTGGCTAAAGACCACTCCTTGTAGGTGCCGATAATGGCAGACTCGACACATTCGCGTTTTGCCCATGGCTTACTTTGTTGATAATAGCTGACAACTAGTGGCTTAGAAACTGGATATCAATCAGTAGTCAGCATGTTAACTTCTTTTTAAAAAGGTTTGTCTTCAGGATAATGATGTCAAACTACTTGTTTAACTTCAATTATTAAACCTTAAAGGGAGTCTGTCAGCAGAAAATGACTATTCAAACAAAACAAAGGCACTTAGTGCACCCTTGGTGTGGCCAACCAGTTCATGTGCACCCTTGGTGTGGCCAACTAGTTCAGTGTAACCCTTGGTGTGGCCAAACCAGTTCAGTGCACCCTTGGTGTGGCTAAACCAGTTCAGTGCACCCTTGGTGTGGCCAACCAGTTGTGGCCAACCAGTGCAGTGAACCCTTGGTGTGGCCATCCAGTTCAGTGCACCATTGGTGTGGCCAACCACTTTAGTGCACCCTTGTTGTGGCCAGCTAGTTCAGTGCACCCTTGATGTGGCCAACTAGTTCAGAGCACCCTTGGTGTGGCCAACCAGTTCATGTGCACCCTTGGTGTGGCCAACCAGTTCAGTGCACCCTTGGTGTGGCCAACTAGTTCAGTGTAACCCTTGGTGTGGCCAAACCAGTTCAGTGCACCCTTGGTGTGGCTAAACCAGTTCAGTGCACCCTTGGTGTGGCCAACCAGTTTAGTGCACCCTTGTTGTGGCCAGCTAGTTCAGTGCACCCTTGGTGTGGCCAACTAGTTCAGAGCACCCTTGGTGTGGCCAACCAGTTTATGTGCACCCTTGGTGTGGCCAACCAGTTCAGTGCACCCTTGGTGTGGCCAACTAGTTCAGTGTAACCCTTGGTGTGGCCAAACCAGTTCAGTGCACCCTTGGTGTGGCTAAACCAGTTCAGTGCACCCTTGATGTGGCTAAACCAGTTCAGTGCACCCTTGGTGTGGCCAACCAGTTGTGGCCAACCAGTGCAGTGAACCCTTGGTGTGGCCAACCAGTTCAGTGCACCATTGGTGTGGCCAACCAGTTTAGTGCACCCTTGTTGTGGCCAGCTAGTTCAGTGCACCCTTGGTGTGGCCAACTAGTTCAGTGCACTCTTGGTGTGGCCAACCAGTTCAGTGCACCTTCCCATCTACTTATTTTCCCTCTAACTCAAACCCTCCACATCCTGTTTTTTGATTGACAGCTTCAGCTTTATAGGGCCAGTGAAAGATGGAAAATAAGTATTAGGAAAGGTGCTGTTAAATGTTTGGCCACGTCAAGGGTACTTAGAGTGCCTGTGCTTGGTTTGAACAGTCACTCTGTGCTGACAAACTCCCACCGCAGGAAGTCTGTCAGCAGCAAATAACTGTTCAAACTAATCATAGGAGCTAAGTGTACCCTTGGTGTGGCCGAACAGTTCAGTGCACCTTCCCACCTTACTTCTTTTGTATCCCTCTTCCTTGATGATAGTTCTCTCTGGAAGACGGTGGGTGTGAGATAAATGGAAAACAAGTTGGCAGGAAAGCACATAAAACTGTTTTGGCCATACCAAGGGTGCACCAGCCCCTGTGCTTGGTTTGAGCAGTCATCTTATCCAGACAGGTCCCTTTAGCCCTTTTAATTGCGTAGATCTTGGATACTTACGGATTATCCACACAATATGCCCTGCATGTCTGATAAGTGTTGGTCCAAGAAGTGGGTTCTGAAAGGACCCCTCTCTCCTTTCACTTCACTTAATTAATTAGTTAATTGTCCTATTATTTTTGAGCCTACTAAAGTAAAAGGACCATGTAAAAATTGCTGCAATTTCTAAAGAGGTAAAGGGGTTGTCTGGCCATTTATTTTTTTTTTTTACAACACTCACAAAAGTGTAAAAAAAAAATAAAAAAAAAAAAAATGAATTCCTACTTTACCAATCCCCCAAAAAACTGTGTGCAGAATTATAAGATTATTAGGCAAATGAGTATTTTGATCACATGATACTTTGTATACATGTTGTCCTACTCCAAGCTGTATATTCTGAGAGCCAACTACCAATTAAGTAAATCAGGAGATGTGCATCTCTGTAATGAGGAGGTATGCGGTGTAATGACATCAACACCCTATATAAGGTGTGCTTAATTATTAGGCAACTTCCTTTCGTTTGGCAAAATGGGTCAGAAGAGAGATTCGACGGGCTCTGAAAAGTCCAAAATTGTGAGATGTCTTGCAGAGGGATGCAGCAGTCTTGAAATTGCCAAACTTTTGAGGCGTGATCACCGAACAATCAAGTGTTTCATGGCAAATAGCCAACAGGGTCGCAAGAAGCGTGTTGGGCAAAAAAGGCGCAAAATAACTGCCCATGAATTGAGGAAAATCAAGCGTGAAGCTGCCAAGATGCCATTTGCCACCAGTTTGGCCATATTTCAGCTGCAACGTTACTGGAGTATCAAAAAGCACAAGGTGTGCCATACTCAGGGACATGGCAAGGTAAGGAAGGCTGAAAAACCACCACCTCTGAACAAGAAACATAAGATAAAACATCAAGACTGGGCCAAGAAATATCTTAAGAATGATTTTTCAAAGGTTTTATGGACTGATGAAATGAGAGTGACTCTTGATGGGCCAGATGGATGGGCCAGAGGCTGGATCAGTAAAGGGCAGAGAGCTCCACTCCGACTCAGACGCCAGCAAGGTGGAGGTGGGGACTGGTATGGGCTGGGATCATCAAAGATGAACTTGTGGGACCTTTTCGGGTTGAGGATGGAGTGAAGCTCAACTCCCAGACCTACTGCCAGTTTTTGGAAGACAACTTCTTCAAGCAGTGGTACAGGAAGAAGTCGGTATCGTTCAAGAAAAACATGATTTTCATGCAGGACAATGTTCCATCACATGCATCCAACTACTCCACAGCGTGGCTGACCAGTAATGGTCTAAAAGATGAAAAAATAATGACATGGCCCCCTTGTTCACCTGATCTGAACCCCATAGAGAACCTGTGGTCCCTCATAAAATGTGAGATCTACAGGGAGGGTAAACAGTACACCTCTCGGAACAGTGTCTGGAGGCTATGGTGGCTGCTGCACGCAATGTTGATCGTAATCAGATCAAGCAACTGACAGAATCTATGGATGGTAGGCTGTTGAGTGTCATCAAAAAGAAAGGTGGCTATATTGGGCACTAATATTTTTTGTTTTTGCATGTCAGAAATGTTTATTTCTAAATTTCGTGCAGTTATATTGGTTTACCTGGTGAAAATAAACAAGTGAGATGGGAATATATTTGGTTTTTATTAAGTTGCCTAATAATTCTGCACAGTAATAGTTACCTGCACAAACAGATATCCTCCTAAGATAGCCAAATCTAAAAATAAAAAAATAACCTCCAACTTCCAAAAATATTAAGCTTTGATATTTATGAGTCTGTTGGGTTGATTGAGAACATAGTTGTTGATCAATAAAAAAAAAAAATCTTTAAAATACAATAAAATGCCTAATAATTCTGCACACGGTGTAGTTATTATGTCCCCACCACACTTTTTTACGTCCGGCTTCATCTGGAGGGATCTGTGTCTATTGTGATTGGCTGCAGCAGTCACACAAATGACCAGATAGAGCAGCAAGTACAAGGGTATGCATCGAAAAATTACTTATTTTTTTAATATATAACACCATTTTGATCAGTTTTTCAAAAATTTTAGATATTCAGACAACCCCTTTCCTGCTATATTTTTTATACACTTTTCTCTATCACTTCATTGGGGGACACATGAAACCTTGGAAAAGATTAAAAATGCTGGGAGAAAAATAGATTTTGGGTACTCATCGTAAAATCTCTGGCTTAAAGCTTTCATTGGGGGGACACAGGAGACCATGGGTAATGTATGCTGCTGCCACTAGGAGGCTGACACTAAGCAAAAAAAGGTTAGCTCCTTCCTGGTGGCATACACTCACCGACTGGCACAGAGATCCTCAGTTAGTGAGAAAGCAGTAGGCGGAGCAACAGGTAAAAACGAAAAACATGATCACACAACTAGTAACACAAGGGTAGGTGCTATATCCTCCAATGAAGGCTCCAAGAAAGAGATTTTACGGTGAGTACCCAAAATCTACTTTTCTTTATCCCTTCGTTGGGGGAAACACGAGACCATAAGACATAGAAAAGCAGTCCCTAGGGGTGGGTATCTTGGGCCACTGCAGCTTGTAGGACCCATCTACCAATACTTGCATCCGATGAGATGTAGGTGTAAATCCTGTAGAAATTTGTAAAGGTAACCTAAGGAAACACATAATATTGTTGGTTATAAATGACTTAGTGACAAAATGTAGAACTGGTGGAGGAAAGTTGAACTAGATGGACCTAGGTCTTTTTTTTTCAACCTAAGTAACTATGTAACTATGAAAAGGTGTGAGAGCAGCCACGTGTCTGCCTCCTACGGACACTAAGTTGAACTGAGGATCTGTGTACCAGTAGGTGGGTGTATACTACCGGGAAGGAGCTACCCTTTTTTTTGCTTAGTGTCAGCCTCCTAGTGGCAGCAGCATACTACTCATGGTCTTCTGTGTCCCCCAATGAAGTGATAAAGAAAGATTTTACGGTGAGTACCCAAAATCTACTTTTCTTTATCGCGTCATTGTCCTAAAGCAGTCCCTAGGGCTGGGCACCAGATAGCACTCTCAAGTCAGATCTTGGGCTACGGCAGCCTAAGAAAGAGATTATGCTGAGCAAAAGATTTTATGGTGAGTACCCCAAATTTTCTTTTTTTTTTCTGTCCTAAACCTGACTGTATATGTGTAATATATTATAGATATCATAATCACCCTTTAGCCTATGCAAACAGTTGGAGAAGTGAAATGGTTTGGAGGGACTCAAACGTTATAATTAAATTAATCTTTTCTCTATTTGTATTATTTATTTTAATTTTCTAAAAACAATAGGGAATAAAACAGCTATGGGGGTTCCAGGAGAGCGGAAGCGATCAATACGCAGAAGTGTACAAACCCGTAGATTACATGATTACATTTAACATCGCTACAAGAGAGAATTACGATGTTGTACAGTGGAAGGTCTGGAAATACAATTACTGCCGGTTGGGAATATTCTTTTAATCAAGAGATTATGCATTCACTCTTTAGTATTCAAATGTATGAAAAATTCATAAAGCATTGTCTAACAGCGAGCACTCAGCAGCTACTCCCCTGTTCTTCCCGGTAATTAACATGCCTCCGAGGTTTCTGTGGATGTGGGGAGTTAAAAAGGGGAGAGGAGTCGTCATCCTGGGAACTCTTTACATGCTCCGTACCCGTCTCGTAATGATTGTGTGATGGAGAGTGTTGTGATTGCCGCATCATACACTTGTACAGGTTCTGTTTCGCTAATCTCTAAATTACAGACACAACGACGCTCGACTTCAAAGGGGTCACAGCAGGAAATAAAAACGCGACATTGAAATTTGGGTTAATTTAAGGTTATCCATACAAAAACACTGCAAATCGCCTGAAGATATAGAGGGAATCCCAAGATCTAGGCTCCATAAACCACGACGGATTTGGCTACGTGTATCGAATTATCTACCATATGTTCACCTCTAAACATTATGTAAACCTCTAAACGGATTAAATGCTATGTACACATTTGTATTTTTTTATTGCATTGTTTTTCAAGTAAAAAAACAAACAAACTAGAAGTGTAGTGCTATTTGGCTTCTGCAGCTTGCACATATTGCAATACAGTACAAGCTGCTCAATGCCTTTCATTGACAACTCAGTTTCTTATCCATTACTGAACACATTATAATTTGGTGCGATAAAACCAGAAAGGAGAAGAGTTTACATAGTTACTACAGAATTTATTCAAAACAAATCTGGATTCATTAAGCGACTGAGTGTGCTTTGCCACAAGTTTGTGGCTACTGCTGCAGATTCTCAGTGAATTCTGCGCAATGTACTAACATTTTATACAGTAATCCATATGGGATGTCTATTCCCATAATGAAAAATTCCTGCCATGTGTAAATGAGATTTAAAGACAATCATTTACTCATCCACAGCTGAATTAGATACCAGCTCTATGTCCCTGCAGCCTTTAAGGGGTTGTCCGATCATTAGATACTAATGATTCGATCTTAAGATAGGTCATCAATATCAGTTCAGTGGTGATCTGATACCGATGAGACCTTATAACTTCTAGTGGCTCCTTCTCAGTTAGGCTAGTTTCACACTTGCGTTGTGCGTCATCCGTCGCATTGAGTTGTGTGACGGATGTAACGGATGCGTTGCATAGAGGCACAACTGATGCGACGAATCCTGCAAAACAACGCAAACCTTTGTAGCTTTTTTTTTCAGCGATTTACTCAACTGAGCATGCTCAGTTGTGTAGAGACGGATCCGTCACAGGAATCCGTCAAATAACAGATTCCGACGGATTCTGCCCCCATAGGCTTCCATTATAAAAATGACGGACACCGACGGAATCCTGCACATTGCGTTTTTTTGACGCTCTGGGAAGCGCAGAAAAACGCTACATGCTGCATTCTTTCCGCCTGGCGGATGCAACGCTGCGTCGGACGGCGGATGCAACGCAGGGCCATCAGTCGCTATGCGTCGTCCATACAAGTCTATGAGAAGCAGTGCAATCCGATAACGGATTGCGCTGTTTTCCAAAGCAGTGGATTGCGACTGAAGGGAAAAAACGCAAGTGTGAAAGTACCCTTATAATAGCTCACCACCAAACCAAATTCAACTTGTGACTTGACAACCCCCTTTAAACTGCTAAGTGCCTGTGTTAAAGCTGAACACTGCAGAGAAGGGGTTAATCCGCGTGCAGGAATGGAGATCAAGAGGAACAGATCCTGGACAGTGATTTATTGTCAACGCATTATGGCATTATGTGTTTTTTTTTATTATTACAACTGCGGAACTGCTATTTACTGTTTGTTTTATGTTTAATTTCACATTTTTGGTCACTTTGTATGTTTGTTTCTTGCAGGATGTCCAGTGAGGCCTATAACTAAATATTGTGAACTCTCATCTGTAACCATGAAGCCTGATACCACTGCGGACATTGAGTTTCTGAACAGTAAAACATCGCTTAGTGGGAGCCTGGGCCACGGCATGGCCAAAATGTGGGTGCCTCGGTGTATCCTGCTAACCCTTTCGCATTTCCTACACAGGATATTAACCCTCTAACCATGGTCTGGGTGCTGCCACTGACAAGCTGATACCCATTTGACAGCCTCACCCTGTGCCCTATAATGGTATCTATTCTGCTTTCAGACCCTAATTTTGCATTATACAGTGTGTCCACCCATATCCTGTCCACCGCCATTAACTTGAGAACAGCGGCAGCTATAGGCATAGAAGTGGTGTCTAGGTATAGTAAAGTAGCCATGCGCTACGCAATTAAACCACCTATAGCGCCACCTGGTGGAAAACAACGGAGTTAGCATTTTTATCTCGAAAACGGAAAAAGATAAAGAAAAAAAGTGAATTACAAAGTTGTAGGGCATCATCAATTCAATACGAATCGACACCTTGCATACAGAAATGCTATGATATGAAACCCATGACCACCCAAAACCAATAAATGCTGGTCACACATATGGCGCTCATTTAACTTTGATGCTCAAAGTGGCCCCCGTCAGCTGCAATGCACATCTGGACTCTGGACAGCATATTGTATCTTGCTGCACGTTGTGCAATATGGTAGGTGACACGTTTGCACAAGCATCTGTGATACGTCGTCAGGGGTCCTGCAATGTTGGTGCAGGGGTCACATACACCTGCTATTTGATGTGACCTCACAGAAAGAAGTCCAATGCGGTCAGGTCAGGTGAGCGTGGAGGTCACTCCACACAGCCACCATACCCAATGACTTGTAGGAAGGTCTCCATGAGGTATCGCTTCACGTCCGCAGCCTTGTGAGTTTTATACGTTCTAATCATAGCATTTCTGTATGCAAGGAGTCTATTCGTATTGTATTGATGATGCCCTTCAACTTTGTAATTCACTTTTTTCTCTTGTCCCGTTTGAGATAAAAATGCTAACTACGTTGTTTTCCACCAGGTGGTGCTATAGGTGGTTTCATTGCGTAGCGCATGGCTCCTTTACTATACCTAGACACCACTTCTATGCCTATAGCTGCCCCGTTCTCAAGTTAATGGCGGTGGACAGGATATGGGTGGACACACTGTATAAGGTACTATAGCTTGTAATCTGGTCGCACTCACATCCTAGTGTTACTTCTCATCATTCATCATGGCTGCAAGTAAAAATTTGTAATTAATTCTACATCAACTACGTATCGGACGTATTGCACTGTTTTCATATGACACTACTAGATGAAGATGTTTGGTAGCCACTGCAAAATCTTTCTCACAGTCTTCATTGGGGGACACATGAACCATGGGTTAGTTTGCTGAGATTAATAATACACCATACAAACAAAAAAGTTGGCTCTTCCCAGCAGACTATACCTTCACCTGCTAGCACCAGGCTAGATAGTGGAGAAGCCAAAAAAACTAATGCATGAAAAAACACAGACTACTCTGTCCCTAAGAAGGACGGACAATTAAGTCCCTTCTTTGGAGCCTTGCCTAATGGAAGAGAACGTTATTGCCTAACCAAACCTACCAAAGGTAAGGGTGCTCCGAGACTCAGATACATCTGCCTCCAATTGATACTAAGCTAAACTGAGGAGGCCTGGTTTAATAAGGTGTATTATTAGTGTCAGCCTCCAGGTGGCAGCAGACTAACCCATGGTTGCTGTGTCCCCCGATTAAGTGACTGAGAAAAGAAAAGGTCACGCTAGGTACGGGGGAAGTACCAAGCATAAGTGCGAAATGGAAGGGAAACCCTGTGTCTAGGGAGAGGGAAGATGTTGACCCCCTGACCGAACCTACTGCTGATCCTTGGAGTCCCTCATCACCCTAGATAGGTTCCGCACCTATGCGCCAAGCCGCATACCTGACCCTAGGTATCTCTAGTGCTGAGCCCTAAATAGGGAATGGGTGGGATGAGCTCTTTGTCAACCCTAATAAACAGCAATAGAAAACCCAAGGAGGACACACAGATGAATTAGATGAATCAGGTAGGAGTTCAGCAAAGTAACAGCAACAATACCACAGATGACAAGCCACCTGCTTGCAACCTCAGCTTGAATGAACTGAAAATATCACCAGCATCAGTCCAAAGGAAGGAAGGGGTATTTAAACACCATGGGAATACTGATGATCAACAGCTGAGTGAAAGGTAACCTCTTACTGGGTCCAAAAGGGAGGGATGAATCCAGCAGGAAAGCTACCTATACCAATGAATACTAGCAGCAGGCACAATGGAAAGTCAGAGAGCATTCTGTGCAGTCAGACGCTGTGACCTTCTATGGGCAGAAACCACATGACTGTCTGTCACCCGTGACAGAAACCGTCAGTACAAAAATACTGCATTTTGCTGAATATTTTTGCTATTTCTCATCTGAGAAGATGTACTGCAGATATAATATAGTATTTCACTTACCGGTTTCACTTCCTGTGCTGCTGGGATGACGCAATCATCGCTGTCACTTTCTGTAGATTCGTTTCCATCTGTGGTTTGTCGGCCATCATTATCTGCATAAAATAAATTAAATTATAAAAAAAACTAATTGGGTTTTACTCACTTTTTTATCAATAATGCAAATTATTCTCCAAGTATCCATTAGGCACTGCCCTGGGATCTGGGCAATAACTCCTCCAATCTGTGCTTGATGAGCATCCAATGTTCCCTGCAAAGAGATCTCACCAATTCCTAAACCAAAGGGGCAAAAGGAACAAAAGGACATACATCTTCCCAAAAAATGCCCACCGGACACGGGAGAGTACTTCCCATGCCACATAGTAAAAGGGAAACTACTCATTTGAAAAATTAGTGGACAAACCCTTTAACTATCCGCTTTGATGACCCTAAACTGCTATGAAAGGACTAATAGAGACATGTACAGAGGTTTTTATCAACTCATATGGCATAACAACTACTAGTTTGAAAAATACTGATATATACTCACCAACAGCACTGGCGTAATTCCAGCTATGAGTCTCCCGAGGCTCTCATAACATTGTTATGCCCTGTGAGCCCTGCAGCCAATCATCTCATCCAAAGGAATTAATAACCATCAATAATTGGCTGCGAGGTATACATGGCAAAGAATGTCACACACGCCCCAGGAGATGAGTATATGTATGGTAATGGACAACCTCTGTGGTTATTACATTCTTTTCAGGTATTATACAAGCAAGCACATAATCTGCCCACTTTGAAAAAAACTTTGGCAAAATTTGCGACCTTCCACTTTGGCCACATGGAATCTGAAATCCCTCTGCTACCTACAGTCATGTGTTGTGATGAATGAATCTAGAATTTTTTGTACCATCGCTGTTATGGATTGAGATTGGCCAAGTCTGTACAATATGGTTTGCCAGGTTGTAAGTGAAGGATCTTGACTGGCTGGATGATGGTAAGTCAGAAATTGTTGGTGAAGGTCCGTATCCAACCCTGGCAATGATTTTAGAGGTGTATGTATATACAGTTAATTAAATAAAATATTTGGGTTCTGATTATTATTAATACCGAAGACCTAGTACTATTCCAGTAATCAGCATGATTAACAAAACTAATGCAAGTCAATGGGGAACTGTCACGGGTGGGCTAGGCTAGCTGGGAAGATCTGAATTGGCACTAAGACTGGGATCCTTTCTCTGACCCTAAACCCAGAGGTACACTTAAGGGTAGTGAAGTCTGGGCCCCCAGCATGTCCCTGTCTCCTATTCATAACCTGACCTAACCTGCTGCACTCACCCCACACCCAGGGTGAGCAGGACACACCAACATAACCCCCTCCCAAAAAGACACGGACAGGGGGAAGAACTAAAACTCGTTCACTCTGCAAACAACTACAAAATTAAGACAATAAAGGCCCAGGAGAAAATAAAATATAAGAGAGGAAGTAAAGCTCACTAAGGGACACTTTCACAGCACACAAGTAACAGATCACAGGTCACCAAAAGAAGATTGCCAAGGGCACCGGATATTCACAAGAGCATGAGCAGATTCTATCTTCGGCGATCTCCTAACAAACTCCCCAGCCTTATTAGGGAATGACTAGCTGTGGATGGTAATCAGCAATCTAACTCTCAGGAGAGCCACACACTGCTCAGAGAAGGATTAACTCCTGCACGGCTGGAAGCAGTGGAGACAACTCAGCCGACATCCAGCAGAGTTGAAACATTTAAGAGAAACCAGGTTGCCTGCCGGAGTCTGAATGTGAAAAGGGTTCGTCGCCGTTGCTGTAATCCGTGAGCGCGGACCTGGACAGCGCATGGCAGGAACCCTAGCATTTACCTTGAAGATTTCCCAGAAAAATGCTCGGGTTACCTGGTGACTTGTATTAGGTTGGGTAATAATGCCGAATACTGGAATAGTACTAGGTATTCGGTACAAATAATCCAAACCTGAATATTTTACTATTTTCCCATCACCAATTATAACCATTCATTCAATATCTAGAGGGCAAAAGTAGAGACTTCTATAGTTGTCAACTATTAGGGGCAGGGGGAGCCCTCGTATTAAAAAGGTATTTGTATTTTGTACATTTTTGGCATATCCACTACTCGTGGGGGGTTGGAAGTCATTTGTATGCGAATCCTCATTCGTGCGGTCTGCCATATATTTATGGTATATTCTATCATAAAAGTAAAAAATAGGAACAACCCATTAATAGCAGATTTTGGAATTAAAAGGTCCAGCAAAGCAATTTGGGCTGTATAGCTACATCTAAGTGAAGTTTATCTCAAGCAAAAACTCAATTCGTACCCAATTAAAGGGATTATATCGCTATTTAAACATCTATAGATGTTAGAAAACCAGAAAAGAAACAAACAATAATTGGGAGCCCCAATTCAAGAAAGACATCGATATATTGGAGCAAGTCCAGAGAAAAGCAACCAGGATGGTAGAAGGTCTGCAAACCATGTCATATGAAGAACGGGCGGCTAAAAGAACTGGGAATGTTTAGTTTGAAAAATAGAGGCTGAGAGGAGACTTAATAGCGATCTACAAATATCTGAAAGGTGGTCATAGTGCAGCGGGAACTACCCTATTCTCATTAGCACAAGGAAGAACAAGAAGCAATGGGATAAAACTAAAAGGAAGGAGATTCAGATTACACATTAGGAAAAACCTTCTGACAGTGAGGGCAGTCAGGGAGTGAAACAGGCTACCACGGGAGGTGGTGAGGGCAGTCAGAGAGTGGAACAGGCGACCACGGGAGGTGGTGAGCTCTCCATCAATGGAAATCTTCAAGCGGAAGCTGAATAAACACATAGCTTGGATGATTTAGGAAAACTTGCACTCGCAGGGGGTTAGACCCGATGGCCCTTGAGGTCCCTTCCAACTCTACCATTCTATGATTCTATGATCCCTTGTTTCTTTACCCTTGCAAAAAAGTGCAGTCATTTCGGCGGTCTTCCTGGTCTTTGCTGACTGGTACAATCGGCATCATGATGCTGGTTATACCTCACAAGCCTGCTCCACCCAACACACCCCACTACTGGCATCTTATTAATAAAGACTGAGAAGACTGTCGGAGCATCATCTTTGGATCTGTGGGGGGAAGCAGAGGCGAGTACTGTTCCGTTTTTTTTCTACCATTTTTTTTACCCTTTTAGATATATAGTGATGAATACGTACCTCCGCCATCAAAATCTTCACTAACTTCATCTTCTGATGTGTCAAAACTTGGATCTGTATATTGTTGGTCTGAAGATGGAGATTTCTCATCCTTCTCATGAATAGACTCCTTTGATTGATGTCTAATATTGTCTTCTTCAGCAGATGTATCATGTTTTGCCTACAAGACAAATCAGGTAACATAAAACAAGTAAGAACTTTACAAGGTACTCTTCTGCTAATGGGAAAAGTAAGATCTCCCTGTCTCATGGTCCACGAGTCCATTGCAGGTAAACATGCCAAGCTCTCTATAAATATTGTCCATTGACAGTGAGGTGCCAATCACAGGAGGGGACATGCCGGACTGCCCTGCATGGGCCAGCTAGACCTAGCAATGATAATCACCAAGTGATAGAGCCTTTAGTTTAAGTAAACAACAGCAAAAGCCTGATAAGAGAAGCACAGTTGATTTTTGTTTTTAACCCCTACAGCATGCTGGCTTCAGCATATACAGAAAAAACCCACTGACAGGTTCCCTTGAAGGATTAGTGATTAGCGAGCAATACCATGTTCGGGTTCTCCATACTCGTAACAGGCAGTTGGATGCTCGGATGGGCACAACTCGAGTCATTGTGGAACGCTAGCATTTTCCTGAGAAGTCTTATTAAGGATTATACAGCCATGCAGTTGTTGCAGGCAAGGGGACAGACCGCGGCAGGGGGGCTGCTCGAGATGCTGGGATCCGGGGTCGTTGCGGTGGCTCGAGGGGAAACCGGACCCGGGCTTGAGCACCCGTCTGTCGCCCGCAAGTGAAAAAGGGAAATTACATATATAGGGGCGGTTTGTCAGTGACGCCATCCGTGGTATGTGGTGATTTTGGTGGCACCGCCGATGCCGCTTGTGCCCAGGGCTGATGGAGTGGGGCAGCTGGATGTTATCCCCTCCACGGGTAGGGGAGGTGTTGTCCCGGGACCCCGGTACAGGTGGGATGGTGTGACAGAGTGCAATCTGCAGGGTTGGACTGGATGGTGCTGGTTCTGAGATAACTTGACACAAAATCCAGATGGTAAACCAAGTCACCAGCAGCCGGTAACCTAAGGAGGGTGTGTTCGGATCCCGCACCCTGGTACAGTAGAACAGGGGCCCTTCCACCTGCACTTTATGTTTGAGTCCTTTGTGTTAACTACTCCGTGTGAAACGGGGAAGTCTGCTTCCGGTGTTACTGCCTTTTAGGAGCTATGGCCCGCGAGAACTGACCCGTGGGATCTCAGCAGGCAATATTATTAGGCTTCCGTCTCGCTCTATCTGGGCCTCCTGTGGGACGAAACCTGAAATCTTGTCCCCGGCTGGTCAATTAGTAAGGGGTTTAAAGCTGCTCCTTGCCCAAGGGTCCAGGTACCCTGTCTGTGCACGGCTTCGGGCTGGATACCCGCTGTCGGTAACGGCGGGCTACGACCCTGCCCCGGTCCACTGAAGGCTTCCCGCGACCGAATCTCCGTCGCCTGTGGCCCTGTCTACCGACTGCCACCTAGTCAGTTGTCAAGTCGTCCGGTAGCTCAGGAGCTCCATCTCCTGACTACCCTCTTCACCGTCTGCCACTCAACTGTCAACTCTCCTCTCAACCGTCCCCTCCCATCACACCTCAGAACCCCTAGGTGGGCATCGCCATCCGCTTGGCCCCGCCCACTGGTGTGTCCTTATTGTCATAGGGGGGTGACTAGGGTTTTGATGGTTGGTGTTGTGTACCAGTATGGGGATTGTGATGGAGGGCCAAAGAGGAGAGAATCCTGCACCTGGAACAGGGGTGTAGTCTTCTGTGACACCCTGATTTTGTCAAGGCGTCACACTGACATGGATTTTTTGCAGTGAACACAGGGTCCTAACCAGATCTAAGCACTCTATATAATAACGTATGCAGTTTGTATTGTGAAATCTGGAGTCAGGCAAGTTTTAAATATTCTATATCGTTGTGCATTTACATTTGCGTCCAAATATATCTTAATTAATGGCAGCTTAAAGAGATTATTGCTATTAGGAGAGCAATTCGAGGGGTCTGACAGGGTATGTGTCCAAGGTGCTGGGTGTAAAAAAGGGGTCACAAAAAGCCATCTGCCCTGACCATAGTATTGAAAAATGGAAAAAAGGAACTATGGAGGCAAAGTGAATTTTTACCCCAGATGACAGAAAACCTAACTACAACTATGAATGTTGTACACATGTCTGTCACATCAGCTTTATTAGAAAATCAATTTAATGGGAATCTGTCACCAGGTTTTGCTATCCCATTTGAGAGCAGAATAATGTAAGGGCCGACATCCTGATTCCAGTTTTTTCAGATTAGGTGTCAATAACCTGGTGACAGATTCCCTTTAATTCCACTGAACAGACGTCCTGACATATAGGAGTCCTGCATCTCACCTGTCCTCTGTAACTAAGACAATGTAACACCGGCGTCCCAGCCAGGTTGCGTTCTCACTCACTGCCCTGTAGCTGTCCACATGTGGACCTGTGCACACGGCATAGGCTTTACGTGAATGCGCTTACGGCGCGCACACCAGCCCATCTCTTAAATGGCCGGTGCGCCATTTCCCCGTAATGCTTCTCAGCCTATGGCCTATGGCTGAGAGACAATATGTATTTAAGGCATCCTCCCATTAGAGGAGGTGCCTGTGCAACACAGTTTGGCTACCAGTCTGCTAGCTAGTTGTCAGATCAAGTGCTTATGTCCTGTCACCTGTACCTGTGCCACCCTTCCATATCTATGGCTGAGAGAAACTATGTATTTAAGGCATTCTCCCAATAGGGGAGGTGCCTGTGCAATGCCCTTAGTTTGGCTAACAGTCTGCTAGCTAGTTGTGAGGTCCCGTGCTTATGTCCTGTCACCTGTACCTGTGCCACCCTTCCATATCTATGGCTGAGAGACACTATGTATTTAAGGCATTCTCCCAATAGGGGAGGTGCCTGCGCAATGCCCTTAGTTTGGCTACCAGTCTGCTAGCTAGTTGTGAGGTCCCTTGCTTATGTCCTGTCACCTGTATTTGTGTGAGCCTTCTAAATCTATGGCTGAGAGACAATATGTATTTAAGGCATTCTCCTAATAGGGGAGGTGCCTGTGCAACACCCTTAGTTTGGCTACCAGTCTGCTAGCTAGTTGTGAGGTCCCTTGCTTCTGTCCCATCACCTGTACCTGTGCCAGCCTTCCAGACCTGTCTACCATACCCTCCATACCTATCCCTACCCGCCTCCCTGTCTGGCTCAGTTATCCACCCTGTACTTACCTGCACCTGTGCCTATACCTGCGTCCATCCTCTTTCCTGGGGGTCAGCTGTCTCAATCTCAGTGACTGACCTGGGAGTGGTGCCTGGCGTCCGTTTAGTTTAGCCCCACCCACTAAAAGGTAAGCCTGGGTCCTCCCTGTGGTCCAGTGGGTCAACTCCCATTCTCGTCTCAGCAACGAGTGTTACAGACGATATATATAAAGCTGCTGTAATGGCAATTGTAACTTTTTCTGCTGTTCCTAATAAATCTGCTAGTTAGAAAACTTGAAATACCTAGTGACAACTAGAGGAATGGGAGTGAGAAGCAGATTGCCTCTGGTAGGTTCACCTACAGGTTGTCAGAAGATAAACTGACTAGTCATATTCCAGACAAGTGGAAAATAAAGAGCTTGTATGAAGCAGCGCAGCGATAGCATAGGCTCAGGGCTGTTTGACAATCATCACGCTAAAGAAAACTAATAGACACATTTCCTTGTAAAGAATAATGTTTAGGAAGTGTAAGTTACAGATGGATTTCTCAGTCTCTGGCTTTTTCAGCGAGGCTTCATTATGGGCTATTTGTTTAGCAAGTCTCCGACATTTAGCGATGGGGATTTCATGTACAGAAACAAAGCGACTCCGCTCCCCGAAAAAAGAAAGATGATACAAAGTGCAGCGAGGAATTACAAGTATAGGAACATACAGCAAACGCACTGTTTACAAATACGCAACTCTGCCTTTACATGCTCCTACATGGCACACGACCCGGCTGGGTACGCTAGACTCAAGGGGTTAAACCTCACACAACCCCTTTAGAAGGTCCAAATTGTAGACGTGTAAATAATTCAGCGCAATCAGAAGCAGGTCTTCTATTTTAGGGGCTTAGCAGGACCAGGGCGATTAGTCTACATAAAGGGTCTGTTCGCCTCTAGGAACACCGGCTAACTAATTTTTGTAAAAGCATGTATTAAACGCTTTCCTCCCGGGCGATTTTTCGGGGGGGGGTTTTGCCCCCTTTTTCCAAGAGCCGTAACTATTTTACTTTTCCGTCAATCTTGCCATGTGAGGGCTTGTTTTTTGCGGGACGAGTTGTACTCTTAAATTAAACTATAAGTTTTACCATATAGTGTAATGAAAAACGAAATTCCAAGTGCGGAAAAATTGCGATTGCATGATTGGTTTGGGGGTATTTTATTCACCATGTTCAATATTTGGTTAAACTAATGTGTGGGTGTGATGTCTCAGGTCAGTATGAGTTCATAGACACCAAACATGTATGGGTTTACTTTTATCTAAGGTATTAAAAAAAAATTCAAAAATTTGTCCAAAAAAAGTGGTGCCATTTTTGCGCCATTTTCCACGACCCATAGCATTTTCATTTTTCTGGATCTGGGGCTCAGTGATGGTTTATTTTTTGGGGTCTCGAGCTAACGTTTTTAACGGTATCACTTTTGCGCAGATGCTACTTTTTGATCGCCTCTTATTGCATTTTGCGCAAAAATTGTGATAACCAAAAAACGTAATTTTGCAGTTTGGAATTTTTTTGCCACTAAACCGTTTACTGATCAGATTAATTGATTTTATGTTTTCATAGATAGGGCATTTCAGAACGCGGCGATACCAAATGTTTGTATATTTTTTCATGTTTTTTAACCCTTTCATTTTCAATGGCGCGATGGGGTGATTTGAACTTTTAGTTTTTTTTAAACTTTTTTTTTCTTTACTTTACTAGTCCCCCTAAGGGACTATAAGGATCAGCAGTTTGATCACTCATTCATTTCTCCTGATCAGACCAGTATCGCTCTGATCAGGAGAAATGCAGCATTTGTTACAGCCAGCTCTCTGTCAGCGGTAACAGGAACTACGTCATGATAGCAACAGGAGTCATCACATGACCATGTGCTACCATGGCAACCATCAGCTCACCGTGATCACGTCATAGTGCCTCCAATGGCGGCGGGGAAAGGCATTTTGACAGTGCGATTTAAGGGGTTAACAGGTGCGAGTGGATTGCGGATCCACCTGCACCTGCGAGGCACACATATCTCCTATTCAAATCAGCAGACATGTGCTGGGATCACTGCAGCAGGCGGTGGTGCTCACTCCTTCATGATTTAGAATGTACCGTTACGTTCTAGGTCATGAAAGGGTTAAACGGGTTGTCCGGTGAAATCTAATATCCACAGGACAGGTGATAACTTATAAACTAGTGGGGGTCCGATTAAAGGGATGCTCACCAATAGTCTTGTTCTTCTAATAATATATAAAATTGGGAAGATTAAAAAAAATAAAAATGTACTAGTGTCACGTGTATATAAAAAAAAGAAAAAACATCAGGCGTACCTCCAAGATGTTTAAGACGGTTACTGGATTTGTGTTCATTGTCTTTTCTTCATCAATGGTTTGATTGACTGGATTCTGAAATCACAAAAAAATTAGATGGTGATATAATCCGACTACAGTCACAGCCGTAGTCAGATTTTTGTGATATTTTCAATGGTTTCATAAAAATCACCCTCCAAATAAAGACGTCAGAACTTTTCTGCATCCCCGTCACACAGGTGGGCTGGTCGATACACATAGGATTTACCACGTAGGTGACATAAAGTCACATCCTACCTAGTAAAAGCTTCCTTTGGGTTAGCGAATACCAGAAGACCCCAAAAAATATATATGAAATATCTGGGTCTTTGAGTTTATTTCTTCAATAGTTGTTAGAAATTCTATGACTCCAATTATATATGGTCAGATCAACTGACCGAAAGAATAATGCAGCATGCTGTGCTAATCTTCCATCAAAATGGCAGCAATCTAGCCTATCTCTTTATAAATACATAGTACACAGCAATATCTGCTTTCTACTTGGCTTGAACGGGCAGATATGTGTATGTGCATATTGGGAAGTCATTTATGGCTTTTTTTAAACCACGCAAGGTCTTTATAACACTACACTTGCAAGCAGAACCTCTAACCAGTACAGTATTAGTTTTAAAGTCAATCGGTCAGCAGGTTTTTGCTATGTACACTGAAGCTAGCATCCTGCAAGGGTTAACACAGAAAGTTCAGGCATGCAGGTTTTGTCATAGTCTGATATATTTTGTTTATTTGATATGTTTAAAGGGAAGGTATCGCGGTTTTTTATTTTTGTATTAAAAATAGTGATTATGAAATCAAGTATTTCTAATACAAAATGAATATCGCAGCTTATTTAGTTTTTATTTAATTCTAATTTTACTGGAGGCACTGGGGGCTGCCATGCTGGATTTGCTGTGTGTGTAACGACAGTAACTCATTCCTTTATGCCAACCCCTGTGCATAGAGAACAGTAGTCGGAATCCAACCCCATGCAGTACGTTACAGTGGGCGTCTGCTGTGACCTGGATGCGCCCCCTGGACTGTCCAGATCACAGCAGAGGGAGGAGATCAGCGCCATTATTGTGGAGCTCACAGCGTGTGCTGTTTGCTCCACTTTACCCCTGTCAACCGCCGGGATGTGTAAGTAGGTGCCGCCTCCCCTCCCCCCGTTACCGTCTCCGATGACATCCCATCCCTCCATTCTCCCCAGCCCCTGCTCTGCCCCCACCACATAAGCCGCCCCTCCCCCCCGCCGTTACCGTCTCCAATGACACCCCTCTCCCTCTGTTCTCCCAAGCCCCTGCTCTGCCCACCGCCGCAGCTCCCCCCGCTCTGCCCGCCGCTGCTGTGTGTGTGTGTGTGTGTGTGTGTGTGTGGCACAAGGTCTCCCTCAGGGGTGATGTGTGTGTGGCACAAGGTCTCCATCAGGGGTGGTGTGTGTGTGTGTGTGTGTGTGCGCGTGCGCGTGCCACTGCATGTGAGTACCTGTGTGTGTACCGGTGATACTGTCTGCAGGGTTGTGTATCTAATCCAATCCTGTGTTATACTGTCTGCATAGCTGTGTATCTAATCTCCTGTGTGATACTGTCTGCTGAGCTGTGTATCTAATCCTATCCTGTGTGATACTGTCTACTGAGCCGTGTATCTAATCCTATCCTGTGTGATACAGTCTGCTGAGCTGTGTACCTAATCCTATCCTGTGTGATACTGTCTGCCCGGCTGTGTATCTAATCCTCTCCTGTGTGATACTGTCTGCAGGGCTGTGTATCTAATCCTATCGTGTGATACTGTCTGCACGGCTGTGTATCTAATCCTCTCCTGTGTGATACTGTCTGCTGAGCTGTGTATCTAATCGTATCCTGTGTGCTACTGTCTGCACAGCTGTGCATCTAATCCTATCCTGTGTGATACTGTCTAAAAACAACATAAAAACAAAAACAAAAAAGTGAGTTGGAGTATGAGATGGTATGCATGGTACTTGTGAGACCATGTTCACACTGGCCATAAGACAAAGAGAAACCAAGGAAAAAATTGTGAAAAAATACCCTGCTGTAACTAAATAAAAAGCATAGTGCATATAAACATAGGGGACTTAGTAAACACTGTTTTTGATCAAAAAAAGCATAAAGCTATCCCACCAACGCCAAGGTGTACCCAGTTGGGATAGTACCTACACTCTCTAATATTAAAACCTTACCATGGGTCTAAAATAGGCCTCAATGTGGCTAAGGGCTGAGAGCGACCAGGTCCCAACAGGACACACACAGTCAGGGGGATTCACAGAATGAAATGTCCAGCTCGCTGCAGGGTTGTGTATCTAATCCTATCATGTGATACTGTCTGCCTGCACGGCTGTGTATCTAATCGTATCCTGTGTGATACTGTCTGCACAGCTGTGTACCTAATCCTCTCCTGTGTGATACTGTCTGCACGGCTGTGTATCTAATCCTCTCCTGTGTGATACTGTCTGCTGAGCTGTGTATCTAATCCTATCCTGTGTGATACTCCTGCTGTCCTTGGTGACACTTTAGACATTTGTGGTCATCAACAAAATGGCTCTGCACTGTGTCCCTACATGTCATTCTCTGTTATCTGTTGTAAACACTCAGATTAGGAGGGGGAGGCGTGCCACCACACACAGGAGAGCAGACTCCGCCCACTCTGCAGGCTGTAATGTGAGCTTTTTATACAGTCGGATTTCTGTAGGATTTCAGCAGCTGCTCCCCCTAGTGTTTAACAGTGGAAAATATCAAACTTTTACATTTTTTTTATATTTTGCTCAATTAAAAACAATTAATATTTAAACAAAATATTAAAACATTATTACTTTACATTTTTTCAGTTATTGAAAATTTTTTTTTGACGATAAGCATCCTGCTACTTAAAGGGAAGGTATCATTACAACACTAGAAACTCACTTGCAGAGACGTCCGATGCGCCCCCTGGTGTGATTGACATCTCACTGTCAATGTGCAATGTTTATAGAGACCCTGATGTGGGCGGGACAGCTCTCTCAGCTCTGCTACATGGCTAAACCTAAATATTCATATTGTATAAGAACAACTGCACCCAGTAATCTAAGTGATACATCACTGGATTCAGGTTCTTTTTGCCTACATCATGCTGCTCTCAGATGAGGTAGCAAAAACCTGCTGACATATTACCTTTAAACCAGACCTGTCACCACTTCAGTTCTGTCTGTTTCAGTCAATATCTGTAGGACACAAGTAATATCTGTGCAGGCTTCAGCTGTCGTTTTTTGGTCATTGCTTTCTTGATGCGCTTGTTTTTCACGCACTCTATGTGTGAACATATTCTTCTGGAGCTTTTGTGGTAGGAGTCAGTGCTGTTCCTCTGTTAGTTGTATTCGAAATATATGGACATATTGACAACTGGGTGTTATCAGATATGGCCGTGTCTATACCAAATGACAAAGCCGTGCTGCTTGGACATGTCACCTTTGACAAGAGGAATGATAGCATTATCAGTACACTCATGGATTTCGATTGCACAGAGTGTATACATACAGTAGATACGGAAAGTATTCAGACCGCTTAATATTTTTCACTCTTTGTTTCATTGCAGCCTTTTGATGAATTCAAAAAAGTTCATTTTTTCTCATTAATCTACACTCTGCCCCCATCCCCCATCTTGAGAGAAAAAAAACCAGAAAAGTAGAAATTTTTGAAAATGTATTAAACAAGAAAAACTCAAATATCACATGGTCATAAGTATTCAGACCCTTTGCTCAGTATTGAGTAGAAGCACTCTTTTGAACTAGTACAGCCATGAGTCTTCTTGGGAATGATAGATCCTGGATTTGGGGATCCTCTGCCATTCTTCTTTGCAGATCCTCTCCAGTTCCGTCAGGTTGGATGGTGAAAGCTGGTGGGCGCCATTTTCAGGTCTCTCCAGAGATGCTCAATTGGGTTTAGGTCAGGGCTCTGGCTGGGCCAGTCAAGAATGGTCACAGAGTTGTTCTGAAGCCACTCCTTTGTTATTTTAGCTGTGTGCGTAGGGTCATTCTCTTGTTGAAAGGTGAATCTTCGGCCAAGTCTGAGGTCCAGATCACTCTGGGAGAGGTTTTCTTCCAGGATATCTCTGTACTTGGCTGCATTCAACTTTTCTTCAATTGCAACCAGTCGTCCTGTCCCTGCAGCTGAAAAACACCCCCATAGCATGACGCTGCCACCACCATGTTTCACTGTTGGGATTATATTGGGCAGGTGATGAGCAGTGCCTGGTTTTCACCACATATACCGCTTAGAATTATCACCGAAAAGTTCTATTTTTGTCTCATCAGACCAGAGAATCTTATTTCTCACAGTCTGGGAGTCCTTCATGTGTTTTTTGTAAACTCTATGCGGGCTTTGATATGCCTTGCACTGAGGAGAGGCTTTCGTCCGACCACACTGCCATAAAGACCCGACTGGTGGAGGGCTGCAGTGATAGCTGACTTTGTGGAACTTTCTCCCATCTCTCTACTGCATCTCTGGGGCTCAGACACAGTGATCTTGGGGTTCTTCTTTACCTCTCTCAACAAGGCTCTTCTCCCACGAATGCTCAGTTTGGCTGGATGACCAGGTCTAGGAAGAGTTGTGGTGGTCCCAAACTTCTTCCATTTAAGGTTTATCACTGTGCTCTTAGGAACCTTGAGTACTGCAGAAATTCTTTGTAACCTTGGCCAGATCTGTGCCTTGCCACAATTTTGTCTTTGAACACCTTGGCCAATTCCTTTGACCTCATGATTCTCATTTGGTGTGACATGCTCTGTGAGCTGTGAGGTCTTATATAGACAGGTGTGCGCCTTTCCAAATTAAGTCCTATCAGTTTAATTAAACACAGCTGGACTCCAATGAAGGAGTAGAACCATCTCCAGGAGGATCACAAGGAAATTGACAGTATGTCACTTAAATATGAGTGTCTGAGCAAAGGGTCTGAATACTTATGACCATATAATATTTCAGTTTTTCTAGTTTAATAAATTTGCAAAAATTTCTACATTTCTGTTTTCTTTTCCTGTCAAGATGGGGGATGGGGTGCAGAGTGTACATTAATGAGGAAAAAAAATGAACTTTTTGTGAATTTACAAAATGGCTGCAATGAAACAAAGAGTGAAAAATTCAAAGGGGTCTGAATACTTTCCGTGCGCACCATATCTATTACTAGCTGTACTACCCGGCTTTGCCCGGGTTAATAACTGCTGTTAACAAAATAGAATGTATTAACAAAAATGTATTCTGCACACAAACACCACAAAACAAATAGATAGAAATGTAATTATTAAAAGGCAAAAACTAAGCTAATAGAAGCATTTCACAACATATATTTCAACACCACAGATATTCCCCACAGATTTAACTAAATTGGCCAAGTAATGTGCTCCGTCTGTCTCTTTCCAGATCTGTCTCTTTCCCTGCCTGCCTCTTTCCAGATCTGCCTATTTCCAGGTCTGCCTCTTTCCTCGTCTGCCTGTCTCTGTCTGTCTCTATCTCTCTGTCTCTTTCCCCGTCTGTCTCTTCGCCTCTTTGTCTGTGTCTTTTCTTGTCTGTCTCTTTCCCTGTCTGCCTGTCTTTGTCTGTCTCTATTTCTGTCTCTTTCCCCGTTTGTCGCTATAAAGGTCTGTGTCTTTCCCCATCTATCTTTGTATGTCTCTCTGGCTGTCTCCTCCTTCCCTGTCTACCTGTCTCTGTCTGCATGTTTGTCTGTCTCTTTCCCCATCTGTCTCTTTCCAGGTCTGTCTCTTTCCAGGTCTGTCTCTCTTTTTCACCGTCTGTCTCTGTCTGTCTCTCTATCCGTCTCCCCACCGACATCTTATTACCTCACATATAAGCTTCTTCTACTATGAATGCCTTTTATAGCAACCAATCACAGCTCCTACTAATAACCTGTAGTTCCAGGCTCCATTTACTTTAATGAAGGCATGTTTATTGGAGAGTAACTGTAAAGCGCGGGATTACATTTTCCTGTCAAAACATAGTGTACGATGTTCCCTGGGTCACATGAGGTGTCTGTGCAAAATTTTGTGATTGTAAATGTGACGGTGCGAATACACTTTTCGTTTCACTTTTTCCCCATTATGTAGATAGGGGCAAAATTGATTGGTAAATTGGAACGCGCGGGGTTAAAATTTCGCCTCACAACATAGCCTATGACACTCTCAGGGTCCAGAAGTGTGAGTGTGCAAAATTTTGTAGCTGTAGCTGCGACGGTGCAGATGCCAATCCCGGACACACACACACACACACACACACACACACACACACACACACACACACACACACACACACACACACACACACACACACACACACACACACACACACACACATTCAGCTTTATATATTAGATAAGGGCTTGTTCACACATATTTTTGCAAAGATTTTTATACAGAAAAAAAAGCAGCGTTTGAAAGCACCAAAGTGAATGAGACTTGTGAAATCTCATGCACACGTTGCTTATTATTTCCCTGCAGATTTGAACCTCCAAAGTGTTTTTTCAGTTTTGCAGCTTTTCAATTCTTTCAGCATTTTTTGCAGCATTTTTCATACATTCCAATGAATGGGGGAAAAAAATGCATTAAAAATATGTAAATAAAAAGCAAATTTTATGTCGCGGAGCACTGTTTTTTGATGTAGAAAAATCTGCTGTAAATGTGTGCTCATACCCTACAGGACATTTTTTCCGATCTGGCAAGATTTTTAGGCAATCCCACATCAGCACTGCAGTAATACCATAGGATTTCTCACCAGGGTATCGATATTGGCTTCAATGAATGAGACTTTCTTGTCGGCTGCAGATTTCCGTGTCCTCGGCTTCGGCTTTGGTGCCTGCAATGTACATAATAAGGAGAATGGGACTTTGGTATCATAATTAAGAAATCATTCAAGTAATTTATCATTTCTAATGATATAGTGACTAACACAGAAGTGCATAATGGCTGAAAATGTTTATCTACTAATATGACAGGTCAGAACATTGGATGCTGAAATGAAGGGGCAGTGCCCCTATAACATAAGGCAGGTCTCAGTATATCCGAATGTGTCACAATGTGACTATAGGAAAGCGAGGGATAGGGGCTCCTAACGCTAGGGGTCCCTGCTATCCCTAACCTTAGAGTTACCCCTAATGGTGGAGATGCCGGAGTCCTGTGCCCGGCTAAGCTCCTGACCAGAATGGATCTTACCCTCCTCCCTCCCGCAAGGGAAGGAAGGGGCAGGAAAGATGGAAAAACAGATAAAGACAAAGACAGACAGGGAAAAACCAAAATTCTGACTCATTGCAAACATACAGGAAGCAACAACGAGAGACTCAGGAAAAAAGCAAGAGCAGGAAGGTTGCGGCAAAAAGACAACAAGGGTTAACTACACAACAGCACACAACAACAAGTACTACAACCACCACTAAGTCTGGATCACAACACCTTACCACACCAGCTACGATAAACTATTCCCACAAAACTGACGCACTGCAAACACACAGGAACCAACAATGAGAGACTCAGGAGAAAAGCAAAAGCAGGAAGGTTGCGACAAAAAGACAACAAAGGTTAACTCTACAACCGCATACAACAAGTACAACAACAACCAGTAAATTTGGATCACAACACCTCACCACACCAGCTGAGAAACTGTTCCCACAAAACTGACACACTGCAAACACACAGAAACCAACAATGAGAGACACAGGAGAAAAGCAGGAGCAGGAAGGTTGCGGCAAAAAGACAACAAGGGTTAACCGCAAAAAACAAGTACTACAACTACCAGTAAGTCTGGATCACACCACCTCACCAGACCAGCTAAGATAAATTATAGATGGCACTAATGGAAGTGTCCAGCCAGCATATATAGGAAGAAGGTAATTTTGTTTACTTACCGTAAATTCCTTTTCTTCTAGCTCCAATTGGGAGACCCAGACAATTGGGGTGTATAGCTTCTGCCTCCGGAGGCCACACAAAGTATTACACTTAAAAGTGTAAACCCCTCCCCTCTGCCTATACACCCCCCCCGTGCATCACGGGCTCCTCAGTTTTGGTGCAAAAGCAGGAAGGAGGAAACTTATAAATTGGTCTAAGGTAAATTCAATCCGAAGGATGTTCGGAGAACTGAAACCATGAACCAAAAGAACTATTCAACATGAACAACATGTGTACACAAAAAAACAACAGCCCGAAGGGAACAGGGGCGGGTGCTGGGTCTCCCAATTGGAGCTAGAAGAAAAGGAATTTACGGTAAGTAAACAAAATTCCCTTCTTCTTTGTCGCTCCATTGGGAGACCCAGACAATTGGGACGTCCAAAAGCAGTCCCTGGGTGGGTAAAAGAATACCTCGGTAAAAGAGCCGTAAAACGGCCCCTTCCTACAGGTGGGCAACCGCCGCCTGAAGGACTCGCCTACCTAGGCTGGCATCTGCCGAAGCGTAGGTATGCACTTGATAGTGTTTCGTGAAAGTGTGCAGACTCGACCAGGTAGCCGCCTGACACACCTGCTGAGCCGTAGCCTGGTGCCGCAAAGCCCAGGACGCACCCACGGCTCTGGTAGAATGGGCCTTCAGCCCTGAAGGAACCGGAAGCCCAGAAGAGCGGTAGGCTTCCAGAATTGGTTCTTTGATCCACCGAGCCAAGGTTGACTTAGAAGCCTGCGACCCTTTACGCTGGCCAGCGACAAGGACAAAGAGCGCATCCGAGCGGCGCAGGGGCGCCGTACGAGAAATGTAGAGTCTGAGTGCTCTCACAAGATCTAACAAATGCAAATCCTTTTCACATTGGTGAACTGGATGAGGACAAAAAGAAGGTAAGGAGATATCCTGATTGAGATGAAAAGGGGATACCACCTTCGGGAGAAATTCCGGAACCGGACGCAGAACCACCTTGTCCTGGTGAAACACCAGGAAGGGGGCTTTGCATGACAGCGCTGCTAGCTCAGACACTCTCCGAAGTGAAGTGACTGCCACTAGGAAGACCACCTTCTGCGAAAGGCGTGAGAGAGAAATATCCCTCATTGGCTCGAAGGGTGGTTTCTGAAGAGCCGTTAGCACCCTGTTCAGATCCCAGGGTTCTAGCGGACGCTTGTAAGGAGGGACTATGTGGCAAACCCCCTGCAGGAACGTGCGTACCTGTGGAAGCCTGGCTAGACGCTTTTGAAAAAACACAGAGAGCGCCTAGACTTGTCCCTTAAGGGAGCCGAGAGACAAACCCTTTTCCATTCCGGATTGAAGGAAGGACAGAAAAGTGGGCAAGGCAAACGGCCAGGGAGTAAAACCCTGATCAGAGCACCAGGATAAGAAGATCCTCCACGCCCTGTGGTAGATCTTGGCGGACGTTGGTTTCCTGGCCTGTCTCATAGTGGCAATGACCTCTTGAGATAACCCTGAAGACGCTAGGATCCAGGACTCAATGGCCACACAGTCAGGTTGAGGGCCGCAGAATTCAGATGGAAAAATGGCCCTTGAGACAGCAAGTCTGGTCGGTCTGGTAGTGCCCACGGTTGACCCACCGTGAGATGCCACAGATCCGGGTACCACGACCTCCTCGGCCAGTCTGGGGCGACGAGGATGGCGCGGCGGCAGTCGGACCTGATCTTGCGTAACACTCTGGGCAGCAGTGCCAGAGGAGGAAAGACATAAGGCAGTCGAAACTGCGACCAATCCTGAACTAAGGCGTCTGCCGCCAGAGCTCTGTGATCTTGAGACCGTGCCATGAATGCCGGGACCTTGTTGTTGTGCCGGGACGCCATTAGGTCGACGTCCGGCTTCCCCCAGCGGCAACAGATCTCTTGAAACACGTCCGGGTGAAGAGACCATTCCCCTGCGTCCATGCCCTGGCGACTGAGAATTTCTGCTTCCCAGTTTTCCGGGTACCACGACCTCCTCGGCCAGTCTGGAGCGACGAGGATGGCGCGGCGGCAGTCGGACCTGAGCTCTGTGATCTTGAGACCGTGCCATCAATGCCGGGACTTTGTTGTTGTGCCGAGACGCCATGAGATCGACGTCCGGCGTTCCCCAGCGGCAACAGATCTCTTGAAACACGTCCGGGTGAAGAGACCATTCCCCTGCGTCCATGGCCTGGCGACTGAGAAAGTCTGCTTCCCAGTTTTCTACGCCCGGGATGTGAACTGCGGAGATGGTGGAGGCTGTGGCTTCCACCCACAGCAGAATCCGCCGAACTTCCTGGAAGGCTTGCCGACTGCGTGTGCCGCCTTGGTGGTTGATGTATGCCACCGCCGTGGCGTTGTCCGACTGAATTCGGATCTGCCTGCCTTCCAGCCACGGCTGGAACGCCTTTAGGGCTAGATACACTGCCCTTATCTCCAGAACATTGATCTGAAGGGATGACTCTGGCTGAGTCCAGGTACCCTGAGCCCTGTGGTGGAGAAAGACCGCTCCCCACCCTGACAGACTCGCGTCCGTCGTGACCACAGCCCAGGATGGGGGCAGGAAGGATTTCCCCTTCGACAGAGAAGTGGGAAGAAGCCACCATTGAAGGGAGGCCTTGGCTGCCCGAGAAAGGGAGACGTTCCTGTCGAGGGACGTCGACTTCCTGTCCCATTTGCGGAGAATGTCCCATTGAAGTGGACGCAGATGAAACTGCGCAAAAGGAACTGCCTCCATTGCTGCCACCATCTTCCCTAGGAAGTGCATGAGGCGCCTCAAGGGATGCGACTGGGCTCGAAGGAGAGATTGCACCCCTGTTTGTAGTGAACGCTGTTTGTCCAGCGGAAGCTTCACTATCGCTGAGAGAGTGTGAAACTCCATGCCGAGATATGTCAGTGATTGGGCCGGTGTCAATTTTGACTTTGGGAAATTGATGATCCACCCGAATCTCTGGAGAGTCTCCAGAGCAATGTTCAGGCTGTGTTGGCATGCCACCCGAGAGGGGGCCTTGACAAGCAGATCGTCTAAGTAAGGGATCACCGAGTGTCCCTGAGAGTGTAGGACTGCTACCACTGTTGCCATGACCTTGGTGAAGACCCGTGGGGCTGTCGCCAGGCCGAAAGGCAGTGCCACGAACTGAAGGTGTTCGTTCCCGATGGCGAAACGCAGGAAGCGCTGATGCTCTGGTGCAATCGGCACGTGGAGATAAGCATCCCTGATGTCGATTGATGCTAGGAAGTCTCCTTGGGGCATTGAGGCGATGACGGAACGGAGAGATTCCATCCGGAACCGCCTGGTTTTCACGTGTCTGTTGAGCAGTTTTAGGTCCAGAACGGGACGGAAAGATCCGTCCTTTTTTGGCACCACAAACAAGTTGGAGTAAAAACCGTGGCCCCATTGCTGAAGGGGAACAGGGATC
This sequence comes from Anomaloglossus baeobatrachus, assembly GCF_048569485.1. NCBI lineage: Eukaryota > Metazoa > Chordata > Amphibia > Anura > Aromobatidae > Anomaloglossus > Anomaloglossus baeobatrachus. Next base: position 161,231,029 of record NC_134362.1, read on the forward strand.
ACCACTCCTTCTGCCTTCAGAGTGCTCACCGCCTGAAGAAGAGCATCGGCACGCTCGGGGGGTGGAGATGTTCTGAAGAAACGAGTCGGAGGACGAGAGCTGAACTCTATCCTGTAACCGTGAGACAGAATGTCTCTCACCCATCGGTCTTGGACATGTGGCAACCAGGCGTCGCAAAAGCGAGAGAGCCTGCCACCGACCGAGGATACGGTTTGGGGAGGCCGAGAGTCATGAGGAGGCCGCTTTGGGAGCGGTTCCTCCGGCGGTCTTCTTAGGACGTGACTTAGACCGCCATGAATCGGAGTTCCTCTGACCCTTCTGTGGCCTGTTGGACGAGGAGAATTGAGATTTGGCTGAGGGCCGAAAGGACCGAAACCTCGATTGTACCTTCCGTTGTGGAGGTCTGTTTGGTTTGGACTGGGGTAAGGACGAGTCCTTTCCCTTGGATTGTTTAATGATTTCATCCAATCGCTCGCCAAACAGGCGGTCGCCAGAAAATGGCAACCCGGTTAAGAACTTTTTGGAAGCAGAGTCTGCCTTCCATTCACGTAGCCACATGGCCCTGCGGACTGCCACCGAATTGGCGGATGCTACCGCCGTACGGCTCGCAGAGTCCAGGACAGCATTCATGGCGTAGGACGCAAACGCCGACGCCTGAGAGGTTAAAGACACAACCTGCGGAGTAGAGGCACGTGTGACTGCATTAATCTCAGACTGGCAAGCTGAGATAGCTTGTAGTGCCCATACGGCTGCGAATGCCGGAGCAAAGGACGCGCCAATAGCTTCATAGATGGATTTCATCAGGAGCTCTATGTGCCTGTCAGTGGCATCCTTGAGTGATGCACCATCTGCCACTGCAACTATGGATCTAGCCGCCAGTCTAGAGACTGGAGGATCCACCTTGGGACACTGAGCCCAACCCTTGACTACGTCAGGGGGGAAGGGATAACGTGTGTCATTAAGGCGCTTAGTAAAGCGCTTATCCGGAAAAGCTCGGTGTTTCTGGACTGTATCTCTGAAGTCGGAGTGATCAAGAAACCCACTCCGTGTACGTTTGGGAAACCTAAAACGGAATTTCTCCTGCTGAGAAGCTGACTCCTCAATCGGAGGAGCTGGAGGAGAAAGATCCAACACCTGATTGATGGACGCTATAAGGTCGTTTACTATGGCGTCCCCCTCAGGTGTATCAAGGTTGAGAGCGGTGTCAGGATCAGATCCCTGATCTGCCCCATCCGCTTCATCCTCCAGAGAGTCCTCATGCTGAGACCCTGAACAGTGTGATGAAGTCGAGGGAAGCTCCCAGCGAGCCCGCTTAGCCGGTCTGGGACTGCGGTCCATGTCGGATTCTTCACCGTGGGACCTATGAGTCGCCCCAGGAGCACTTTGCTGCTCCAACCGAGGGGGGCCTGGGGTCAATGATTCAACTGTGCCCGGGGCCTGTGTTACCGGTCTGGACTGCAAAGCTTCTAGTATCTTAGCAGACCATTTATCCATAGACTCAGACAGTTTGTCAGCGAATACTGCAAACTCTGTCCCTGTCACCTGGACAGTGGCAGCAGGTGGTTCCACCTGGGCCGGGGGTCCCACCAGTGGCAGAGGCTCCGGCTGAGTGAGTGTCACAGGGGCCGAACATTGCACACAATGAGGGTAGGTGGAACCTGCAGGTAGCATAGCCGCACATGAGGTACAGGTTGCAAAGTAAGCCTGTGCCTTGGCACCCTTGCTTTTTGCGGACGACATGCTGTTGTCTCCTCTTAGAGCAATCAGTGAGGGTATATAGCCAAAGCAATAGTGCGGCCGTACAGAGTAAATGTATACAATATAATCATATAAATATACACTACGGCACCCAGGGGGGCCAGCACCTAGTGACAGGTGCGGCTTACCGACCGCCTGCAGCGGTTGTGTGACCACCAGATTCCCTGCCTGGGCCTCCCAGAGCTGTGGAGCTCGGTGTTGTCTCCCCTCTGAAGTACTCCAGCGTCAGAAGTGCTGATAGGAATGGCTGCCAGCGTTCTGAGAGGAGGAGGGAGCCGTGGGCGTGCCTCAGAAAGTGCGGGAACCTGGTGCCCCACGGTGCTCAGTGAGGGGGGAGGAGGATACAAAGTATGCTCCAGCCCTCAGCGCTGACGTCCAGTGCAGCGTCCCGCCCTTACCCCTGACTGGCAGGCCCGGGGGCGGGAGTATGCGGTACTAGGCCGCAAAAGCCGGGGAGTAAAGTTATAAGCGCGGCCGGCAAACAAGCGCGGTCAGCGCGGTAGTCCCGGCGCACCAACACACCCAGCAGCTGCTGCAGCGTCCATAACACAGGCGCTCTATGCGCCGTCCCCAAGGGGACACAGAGTACCTCAGAGGAGCAGGGCCTTGTCCCTGACGATACCCGGTCTCCTGTCCAGCAGATTCCCCCAGGGGCTGCGGAGGGAGCACGGTCCCAGTGCCTGGTGACCGATTAGGATCCCACTTCACCCAGAGCCCCTAAGGGATGGGGAAGGACAACAGCATGTGGCTCCTGCCTATGTACCCGCAATGGATACCTCAACCTTAACAGCACCGCCGACCAGAGTGGGGTGAGAAGGGAGCATGCCGGGGGCCCTGTTATGGGCCCTCTTTTCTTCCATCCGATATAGTCAGCAGCTGCTGCTGACTAAAATGTGGAGCTATGCGTGCATGTGTGCCTCCTTCGCACAAAGCATAAAAACTGAGGAGCCCGTGATGCACGGGGGGGTGTATAGGCAGAGGGGAGGGGTTTACACTTTTAAGTGTAATACTTTGTGTGGCCTCCGGAGGCAGAAGCTATACACCCCAATTGTCTGGGTCTCCCAATGGAGCGACAAAGAAAGGAGCAGTTGTGATTGGCTCCTCCACAACATGTGCTCAAAGGTGACTCACAAGCAGACCAGCAGAGATTAAAGGGGGCTTTACACGGTAGCGATATCGCTAGCAATTTCTAGCGATATCGAGCGTGTATGTACCCACCCCCGTCGCGCATGTGATTGTTTGTGATCGCTGCCGTAGCGAACATTATCGCTACAGCAGCATCACACGTACTTACCTGGTCAGCATCGTCGCTGTGACTGCCGAACAATCCCTCCTTCAAGGGTGAGGGACTTTCGGCATCACAGCGACGTCACCGCAACGACACTAAGCGGCCGGCCAATCAAAGCGGAGGGGCAGAGATGAGCAGAACGTAACATCCCGCCCACCTCCTTCCTTCCGCATTTGGGCCGGCGGCAGGTAAGGAGACGTTCCTCGCTCCTGCGGTGTCACACATAGCGATGTGTGCTGCCGCATGAGCGACGAACCACAACGAAAAACAACCCTTACCGATTTTTTAGTTTGGGACGACCTCTCCATGGTGAACGATTATCACCATTTTTGAGGTCGCTTAAGGTCGCAGGTACGTGTCACACGCTGCGATATCGTTAATGACGCCGGATGTGCGTCACTAACAACGTGACCCCGTCGATAAAACATTAACGATATCGTAGCGTGTAAAGCCCCCTTAACTCTTGCTAGCCTGCCTATGAACCACCAATCTGTTGCTTGACGCTCAAGTCAGCCTGTGTGGATAACAGACCTCAGAATCAGTAGTCTGAGCAGATCCCAATGCCGCCATGATAGTCGGTGAAGTTAGAAAACCCTCCATGTGACAGAATGCGGTCGATGGTGCCCATGATTATGAAATAGTCTGTCCTGGCGAATGCATAGAGTCTGTGACTATTGAGAAATTGTGGCTGGGTAGATTTGTCCATATGAGATATAGAGAATTATGGTCCTGTCAATGGAGAGATTGTTGGGGTCTCACCGTATTTAGTTAATGGATATACATTTTTACAAGCCCCCTCCCAGCTGAGTATCCCCATTTCAAGCACATAATGAGCACAAGCGGTGAATGTGCCTGCGTATGAAGAACGATAATCAGTGTCATCTGCTTTCTGGGTAGGAGCGATGTTCTTTATCAGCCTGTTAAAATTATTTCGGGTGTGACTGCAGTTGCCACATAAAAATGTGTTGGCTTACAAATATTTTGGAAGTGAGAGTTGTGACAGTCAGCACAATGTGTAGGACACATGTGGTCCGCTCCCCAGACCGGGATTTTATGAATTCCACTTGTAGACACTAACTGTTTAATCCCCACGTTCAGTGCTTCGCAGGACCATATGTGCCGCTCTGCAGAAGCACGGGGGACATGGTTAACATCTCCAGTTTGCCTTAAGTCACTCCATTCTCAGACAGGCTCGTAGTGTCAACCGCTGCCCCGGCATTAAACTCTTTTACTGTTTTCACTGCAATGAATGTAAAAAAAACAACACATTTTGACATCTTGGGTTTTGTAAGATAAGTACGTACTCTGTCTTTAATATTTGCCTTATTTATTTGATGTCAAGGTTTATGAAATGGTTTATATAGGGATAGTCTCCTGGCTCCTGTATGGAAAAACTAGACACATGCATTGCTCAGGTGTGATTTCGACCCATTCTTCCACACAAACACACTTCATATCCTGAAGGTCTCGTGGGCTCCTTCTATGAACTTTGAATTTTAGTTCCTTCCATACATTTTCTATTGGATTCAGATCAGGTGATAGCCTTGGCCATTCTAGCAGCTTTATTTTTTTTCTCTAAAATCAATTGAGAGTTTCCTTGGCTGTGTGTTTGTGATCGTCATTCTGAAATGTCCACCTTCATCATCTTGGTAGATGGAAGCAGATTTTTATCAAGAATGTCTGGGTACATTTGTCCATTCATCCTTCCTTCAATTATATGAACTTTGCCAGCGCCGTATCCTGAAACAGCCCCAAACCATGATGTAAAATGTCTGGCGGGTGTGCCAAATTCATTAGTACATCTGTTAATCAATCAGGGCCTTGGTGTATACAGCACAGGATCCTGAAGGAACTATTGGCTTTGGCCAACTACTGTACACGCAGCAGGACCCCAGACGGTGATACAATACTTTCAAAGGGTAAAAGAGTTTTACAGGGTTAGAGAAAAATGACCACTGTCCACGAGAAACCAAACCCTACATCCTCATGGACTGCATCAGGTGCTGCAGTTCAGTTCTTATAAAGTGGATGGAGCTAAACTGCAATAAAAGCAAACGTGTGGAGACTGGAGGCGCTGTCACGATGTTTATGGGATAGCGTGAAACCGGGGCTCCTAAACTGTCCCTCGAGCTCGGGGGCCCTATGCTATCCCTAAGCTAAGGGATACTCCTGATGGTGGACATGCCCGAGTCTCCTTCCTGGCCCTGCTCCTGACCAGTCTTGATCTGATTGCCCCTCTTCCTCGAGAAGGGACAGGACATGCATGTGAAGAAACCCACAGATCGGGTAGGATTCCACTTTTGAGAGACTCGAGCGTATCTCACATCGCATCACCCGGGACGGCCTGCCTCTTTCCTGACGGAAGCGTCTCAGCTGCATAGAAATAGATGCAACTGACCCACTCTTGTTGGGAGAGAGGCAGGCTGTCCTGGGTGATGCGATATGCTCGAGTCTCTTGCAAGTATATTCCTACCCATAAAGACAGACAAGGGAAAACCAAAACTCTGTCACACAGCACGCACACACAAAAGGTAAAGACAATAAGAGATTTAGGAGGAAAATCAAGAGCAGGAAGTACAAAATAAAAGGGATAAACTCCTCAACTGCGCCAAGCAATGAGCACAACTTTAACCAGAAGGTCTATGACACCGCACTTCACAGACAAACATAGACAAACTATAGCTGGCATGGAAAGATTCAACCAGCATAAATAGGATGGAAGCAGATGTGATTGGCTCCCCCACAACATGAGATCAAAGGAGCAAGCAGACCAGCAGAGATTAACTCTTGATGGCCTGCCTATGAATCAGCACACAGCAGGTCGACACCTGAATCTCCCTGTGTTGATCACAGACACCGGAGAATCTCTCAGGCGGAGTGTCAGAATCTGCAATCTGAACAGAGCCTAAGGCCGCCATGACAGTCAGTGAAGTTTGTGGAAAACTCCATGTGACAGGCGCTGTTTCTGGAAATAAGTATCAATATTTTCCTCCTGGAATTCTCTGAGGGGTTATCCCAAATGTCAGCTCGGGGAGGGGCCGACTCTCAGCAGCTGATAGAAGGGGTTGTAGATGTTGCTAAAATGGTCACAAGAAGTTCTATCTTTTTACATACATATCACCTCCTCACGCCACACAACTTAAAATTGCGCCACTTTCATGCTTTCTCTGAGTTAAGCGTCACATTGGAAAATGCAAGAACAGTAAAATATGGTTTGAAAATCCGGCAGGAGCATGTGCACCTCAGATGACTTGTCAAAAGGGTGCTTTACACGCTGCGACATCGATACGATATATCGTCAGGGTCACGTCGTTAGTGACGCACATCCGGAGCAGTTAGCGACATCGCAGCGTGTGACACCAACGAGCGACGATCAATGATCGCAAAAACGTGAAAAAAGTTGCTTGTTGACACGTCGTTCATTTCCTTAATATCGTTGCTGCTGCAGGTACGATGTTGTTCGTCGTTCCTGAGGCACCATCACTATGTGTGACACCGCAAGAACGACGAACATCTCCTTACCTACGTCCACCGGCAATGAGGAAGGAAGGAGGTGGGCAGCATGTTCCGGCCGCTCATCTCCGCCCCTCCGATGCTATTGGATGGCTGCCGTGTGACGTCGCTGTGACGCCGCACGAACCGCCCCCTTAGAAAGGAGGTGGATCGCCGGCCAGAGCGACGTCGCAGGGAAGGTAAGCATGTGTGACGGGTGTTAGCGATGTTGTGCGCCACGGGCAGCGATTTGCCCGTGACGCACAATCGACGGGGGCGGGTACGCTCGCTAGCGATATCGGTACGGTATCGCATAGTTCCCGCCCTGCTTCCCGAAACTGACAGGCCTGTCCCTATACACAAATAAAGACCTGTCACTATAGGGGAGAGGGCTGTGGAAGATCTGCCTGGGACGGGCCACAGACTTGTCATCCGAGATGCATCCTCCCTGGTTGTCTTTGCTAAGTCTGCAGCTTTTCGGAGTAGGAGCATAGTCAGCATCAGATTCATGCTAATGGTTCAACCTGCAAGAGGCTCCTGCCAATCAAGGTCACTTAAAGGGAATCTGTCATCTGATTTTTGCTATCTCACCTGAAAGCAGCATCCCATAGGGACAGAGACCCTGGTTCCTGTGACGTATCAGTTTACTGGGTGCAGCAGTTGAGATAGAATCACAGTTTTCTCAGCTTGATATCTCGGAATACTGAGCTCTGTATATCCCCATCCTCACCACTGATTGGTAGCTTTCTGTGTACACTGGGCATAGGCAGAAAGCTCCTAATCAGTGGTGGGGGATGGTTGGACCAGGTGGCATGAGACACCTAGTCCTGTAATGATAATCTCCTGCTGATAAAACACGAATTTTATTGCAATGACAACACACAGCTCAGTAAGTGACACATCGCTGGAATCATGGTATTCTTAGATTACATAGCAAAAACCTGCTGACAGGTTTGCTTTACAGTGGAACCTCGGTTAATGAGTAACCCGGTTTGCAAGTATTTCGCTTTACGAGCAAAGCTTGCTGTAAATTTGTAACTCAGTTTACGAGCAATGCTTTGCCATACGAGCAAATACTCACCGCACACACTTCCGGTTCCGTACTTTCACCGTACTCTGATCTGCTCTTGCAGTCCGCACAAACACACAAACACGCACATATTATTCTCACCTTACCTTTTGTTCCATCGCCGGCCTCATGGTTCTTGTAGTTCGCCGGTACAGGATGTGTATCGGGTAACCATCACGACCGATGCCGGAACTTCCGCTGTCAGCCGCTACTCAGAGGCAACGCGCTGACCAATCAGAGGCAAGCGGCTCCTGCCTTTGACGTCAGCGCTCTGGCAGCGGAAGTTCCTCCTTTGTTGCGATGGTTACCCGATACACATTCTGCACTGACGAACTACAAGAACCATGAGTCTGGCGACAGAACGGAAGGTAAGGTGAGAATAATGTGTGTGTGTGCGTGCTTGTGCATGTGTGTGTCTGCGTATGTGTGCGTGTGTTTGTGTGCGTGAGTATGTGTGTGTTTGCATGTGTTTGTGCGTGTGTTTGTGTGCGTGAGTGTGTGTGCGTGTGTTTGTGTGCGTGAGTGTGTGTGTGTGTGTTTGTGTGCGTGTGTGTGCGTGCGCATGTGTTTGTGCGTGTGTGTGTCCGTGTGTGTGCGTGTATGTGTGCGTGTGTGTGTGTTTGTGTGCGTGAGTGTGTGTGCGTGCGCATGTGTTTGTGCGTGTGTGTGTCCGTGTGTGTGCGTGTATGTGTGCGTGTGTGTGTGTGTGTTTGTGTGAGTGTGTGTGTGTGCATGTGTTTGTGCGTGTGTTATTGCGTGCATACGTTTGTGTGTGTGTGTGTGTGTGTGTACGCGTGTTTGGAATAGCACAATAGGGCACCAGGATGGGACATTGAACAAGTTGTGGAATGAATTGTCTGAGCTTGCATTATTTCCTATGGGAAATCTTGCTTTGCTAGACGAGTAGCTAGCACACTCCCAGAATGGATTGTTCTGGTAAACCAAGGTTCCACTGTATTAGGAAATACTATACTTACAACAGGCACAGGCTCCAGGGCTTTCAGTTTTGGCGCCTGCACTTCTTCCTCTGTAAGTAATCGTACAGGAACTGGCTTTTCCTTCGGCAGCTCATCCACCAGTGGTCCTGTGAGAATCGTCTCACGTGGCGGCAGGTATGTGGATTTCCACTTTAAGGTCACCTTAATCGTTCCCTTTTCATCCCCCTTAATATCTGTAAGCTGAAACGTACCTGTGAGACAAAGTCAAAATAAAAAGAATAATGTGACATACAGTCCACACACAATGGTTATTATCTCACACGGTAATCCACTGCAGCGACAGACAGCGGTAATCAAAAGAAGAGGTTAGCAATCATTTGAAATGTAACTGCAGTGCCTCCGCAGGGGAAATAATGTATTACACAATTCAGCTATGGGATTGTATTACACAGACATGTGGGGTCCTCCTGCCTTCTGTCGTGGTGTATTACTTAGAGGAACACTTCTTTAGTAAAGAGGTTTTTCGCGCTCAATATTGATGACCAGTTGTTGGCACAGGCTGGCAATATCAGATCGGGGGCTGTGGCCCTCACAGATCCGCTGATTAAAAGGTCCGTGGTACGTAGACTTAGGCGGGCTTTGCACACTACAACATCGCAGGTGCGATGTCGGTGGGGTCAAATTGAAAGTGACGCACATCCGGCGTCGCATGCGACATCGCAGTGTGTAAAGCCTAGATGATACGATTAACGAGCGCAAAAGCGTCGTAATCGTATCAACGGTGCAGCGTCGGCGTAATCCATAATTACGCTGACGCGACGGGCCGATGTTGTTCCTCGCTCCTGCGGCAGCACACATCGCTGAGCGTGAAGTCGCAGGAGCGAGGAACATCTCCTACCGGCGTCACCGCGGCTTCCGTAGGTTATGCAGAAGGAAGGAGGTGGGCGGGATGTTTACATTTTGCCCATCTCCGTCCCTCAGCTCCTATTGGCCGCCTGCCGTGTGACATCGCAGTGACGCCGCACGACCCGCCCCCTTAATAAGGAGGCGGGTCGCCGGCCAGAGCGACGGTCGCAGGGCAGGTGAGTGCATGTGAAGCCGGCATAGCGATAATTTTCGCTACGCCAGCTTTCACAAGATATTGTATCTGCGACGGGGACGGGGACTATTGCGTGCGACATCGCAGCATCGGCTTGCGATGTCGCAACATGCAAAGCCCGCCTTACAGTCATCGTTACGTTGGCAGCCACCATTAGCAGACAGTGTGCAAGTAAAAGGAGCGATGTCAACACTGAAGAGTCTCCCTGCTACCGATGGCCTATCCCAACAGCCCCATTCACTTTTTGTCGTGGGCAGAACACATACCCCTTATGACCATGATAGTCCACAAAAGAAATGGAAACACGTCCATCTTTTATCTCATTTGAGGATCAAATTTGCTTCTTCAAGTGAACGGGTCCATGAAAAACTCACTAATGGCATCCTAGTTGCATCCTAGTGCTGTCCCTGTTTCAGCATCAGTATTTTTCTTACAAATAGGAATAAGGCCCTGTGCGCACTTACTGGTTTTTTCCGCGGATTTCCTGCCGTTTTGCTGCATGTTTCGATTCACCAGCAAAACCTATGAGGAAATAAAATCCTGTGCGCACTAGGAGGAATTTGACAGCTGCATGTTTTGCTTCGGGATTCCCGCAGCAAAAACAATTGCATGTCACTTCTTTTCCGCAGGTCCCTGCGGGATTTCAATCCATTGACTGCAATGTAATCGTGAAATCCCACAGGGAAGTGATGTCATTACAGGAAGAGGAAGCGGAGCAGAGAGTAAACACACACACATCACACACACACATCACAGACATAGAACACACACACACACACACACATCACAGACATAGAACACACACATCACAGACACAGACATAGAACACACACACACATCACTCACACATCACAGACATAGAACACACACACATCACAGACACATCACAGACACATCACAGACATAGAACACACACACACACACACACACACACACATCACAGACATAGAACACACACATCACAGACATAGAACACACACACATCACAGACATAGAACACACACACACACACACACACACACACACACACACACATCACAGACATAGAACACACACATCACAGACATAGAACACACACACACACACACACACACATCACAGACATAGAACACACACACACACACACACACACACATCACAGACATAGAACACACACACACACACACACATCACAGACATAGAACACACACACATCACAGACATAGAACACACACATCACAGACATAGAACACACACACACACACACACACATCACAGACATAGAACACACACACACACACATCACAGACACAGAACACACACACACACATCACAGACACAGACATAGAACACACACACACACATCACAGACATAGAACACACACACACACACACACATCACAGACATAGAACACACACACACACACACACACATCACAGACATAGAACACACACATCACTCACACATCACAGACATAGAACACACACACATCCCACACACACACAGACATCACTCACACACAGACACAAAACACACACACATCACTCATACACAGACATAGAACACACACACACTCAGACACAGACATATGACACACACACACACACACACACACATCACAGACATAGAACACACATCACAGACATAGAATACACACACACACATCACAGACATAGAATACACACACACATCACAGACATAGAACACACACACACACATCACTCACACATCACAGACATAGAACACACATCACAGACATAGAATACACACACACACATCACAGACATAGAATACACACACACATCACAGACATAGAACACACACACATCACTCACACATCACAGACATAGAACACACACACATCACAGACATAGAACACACACACACACACACACACACATATCACAGACATAGAACACACATCACAGACATAGAACACACACACACACACACACACACACACACACATCACAGACATAGAACACACACACACACACACACATCACAGACATAGAACACACACACATCACAGACATAGAACACACACACATCACAGACATAGAACACACACACACACACATCACAGACACAGACATAGAACACACACACACACACATCACAGACATAGAACACACACACACACACATCACTCACACATCACAGACATAGAACACACACACACACACAGACACAGACATCACTCACACACAGACACAAAACACACACACATCACTCATACACAGACATAGAACACACACACACTCAGACACAGACATATGACACACACACACACACATCACAGACATAGAACACACATCACAGACACAGACATAGAACACACACACATCACAGACATAGAACACACACACACATCACAGACATAGAACACACACACACATCACTCACACATCACAGACATAGAACACACACACATCACAGACATAAAACACACTCACACACAGACAGAGAACACACACACACATCACAGACACAGACATAGAACACACACACACACACACACATCACAGACACAGAACACACACACACACATCACAGACATAGAACACACACACACACACACACACACACATCACTCACACATAGACATAGAACACACACACACACAAACACACATCACAGACATAGAACACACACACATCACTCATACATCACAGACATGGAACACACACACATCACTCACACATAGACATAGAACACACACACACACACATCACAGACAAAGAACACACACACATACAACACACACACATCACTCATACATCACAGACATACAACACACACGCATCACTCACACACAGACATAGAACACACACACACACACACACACACACACATCACAGACATAGAACACACACATCACAGACATAGAACACACACACATCACAGACATAGAACACACACACACACACACACACATCACAGACATACAACACACACGCATCACTCACACACAGACATAGAACACACACACACACACACACACACACACATCACAGACATAGAACACACACATCACTCATACATCACAGACATAGAACACACACACATCACTCATACATCACAGACATAGAACACACACACATCACTCACACACAGACATAGAACACACAAACATCACAGACATAGAACACACACACAGCACTCACACATCACAGACATAGAACACACACACAGGCATAGAACATACACACACACATCACTCACACACAGAGATAGAACACACACACATCACTCACACATCAGACATAGAACACACACACATCACAGACATAGAACACACTCACACACAGACAGAGAACACACACACACATCACAGACACAGACATAGAACACACACACACACACACACACACATAACAGACATAGAACACACACATCACTCACACACAGACATAAAAATAAAACACACAAACATCACTCATACACAGACATAGAACACACACACATCACTCATACATCACAGACATAGAGCACACACATCACTCACACACAGACATAGAATACACACACACACACACACACATCACTCACACACAGACATAGAACACACACACATCACAGACATAGAACACACTCACATACAGACAGAGAACACACACACACACACACACACACATCACAGACACAGGCATAGAACACACACACATCACTCACACATCACAGACATAGAACACACACACACAGACATAGAACACACACATCACTCATACACAGGCATAGAATACACACACATCACTCACACACAGACATAGAACACACACACACATCACTCACACACAGACATAGAACACACACACATCACTCACACATCACAGACATAGAACACACACACATCACTCACACATCACAGACATAGAACACACACACACAGACATAGAACACACACACACATCACAGACACAGACATAGAACACACACACACATCACACACACAGACATAGAACACACACACATCACTCACACACAGACATAGAACACACACACACATCACTCACACACAGACATAGAACACACACACATCACACACACACAGACATAGAACACACACACACACATCACAGACACAGACATAGAACACACACATCACACAGACATAGAATACACACACATCACTCACACACAGACATAGAACACACACACACATCACAGATATAGAACACACTCACACAGGCAGAGAACACACACATCACAGACACAGGCATAGAACACACACACATCACTCACACATCACAGACATAGAACACACACACATCACAGACACATCACAGACATAGAACACACACACACACATCACTCACACACAGACATAGAACACACACACACACACATCACTCACACACAGACATAGAACACAGACACATCACACACACACAGACATAGAACACACACATCACTCATACATCACAGACATAGAACACACACACATCACAGACATAGAACACACACACATCACTCACACATCACAGACATAGAACACACACACATCACAGACATAGAACACACACACATCACTCACACATCACAGACATAGAACACACACACACACACACATCACAGACATAGAACACACACACACACAGAACACACACACATCACTCATACATCACAGACATACAACACACACACATCACTCACACATCACAGACATAGAACACACACACACACACACACATCACAGACATAGAACACACACACACACACACACACACACACACATCACAGACATAGAACACACACACATCACAGACACAGACATAGAACACACACACATCACTCACACATCACAGACATAGAACACACACACATCACTCACACATCACAGACATAGAACACACACACATCACAGACATAGAACACACACACATCACTCACACATCACATAGAACACACACACACATCACTCACACACAGACATAGAACACACACAGACATAGAACACACACACATCACTCACACATCACAGACATAGAACACACACACATCACAGACATATAACACACACACACACGCACACACACACACACATCACAGACATAGAACACACACACACATCACTCACACACAGACATATAAAATACACATACAAATCAAACGGAAATATAGAAAAAAAAAACACGTGGGCTCCGCCGTATTTTTACCTTCCAGCCGAGGTAAGCACACAGCGGCGGCCCGGTATTCTCAGGCTGGGGAGGGTGAGGGGCAGGGTTAATGTCCCCCCTCCTTCTGCAGCCGAGAATATCAGCCGCAGCTTCCCCGGGACTGTCGCATGCATTATGTGACAGTCCCGGAGTGTCCCCGCCTCTTCCAGATGCCGTGATGCGGTGGATATCCAGGTAATAAGGAGTTAATGGCAGCGCATCGCCGCCATTAACTCCAGGCTTGATCATGGCAGCGTCTATGAGACAGCTGACATGATCAACCCGTAAGTAAAGTGAATAAACACACCCCGAAAAATCCTTTATTTTAAATAAAACACAAAAAAGCCTTCTCTTTAACCCCTTTATTAACCCCTCCCATACACACAGCTCTAATAGATAAGATAACTGTGGAAAGATAAGGCGCAAATAGGGTCTTACCCGGTATACACGTGGAAGTGAATACTGGCAGGTACACTCACCTGGTTTGGTTGTGCCAGTCACAACCCCTTTCAAAGCATGTAAATCACGATGTGATAGTGTGGGAGGCAGCGGTCCCGCGGTGATGAGGCAATTCAAAATCAAAAAGTGTAAGAAAGCAGGTTAATATACCGCGCCACACCACAGAAGCCAAAAATTGTTAAAAGTAAATCCCTTTTTCTTTATTTTCACAGGTCTACGCGTTTCAGGGACATATCCGTCCCCTTCCTCAGGACAATGTACAGAAAATACTATAACAAGAGGCAGGTTGTGAGCTCTCATATATACATCTGAAAAAAAGAGCCACGTAATCATTCAGTGCGTCATGATACTCACAGCTCTGGCGTAATCCACAGCTCCGGCGTAATCCACGTCCTGCGCTGCTTGCATCCAGAAGCGAGTGACACTGACACAGCGCTGAATGCAGCCTCGCAACGAGCCTGCAGAGGTAACCACATGGCATTTCCCACGGTTGGTAATGTGAACACACTACCACTCAGGAGAAATGCAGCGTGTGCTCACAGGGACTCTATCTATCCTTCTATCTATCTATCTATCCTTCTATCTATCTATCTATCTATCCTTCTATCTATCTATCTATCTATCCTTCTATCTATCTATCCCTCTATCTATCTATCCATCTATCTATCCCTGTATCTATCTATCTTTCCCTCTATCTTTCTATCTATCTATCTATCTATCTATCATATCCTTCTATCTATCCTTCTATCTATCTATCTATCCCTCTATTTATCTATCTACCTACCTATCTTATCAATCTATCTATCTATCCCTCTATCTATCTATCTATCCTATCCTTCTATCTATCCTTCTATCCAATCTATCTATCTATCCTTCTATCTATCTATCTTTCCCTCTATCTTTCTATCTATCTATCTATCCTATCCTTCTATCTATCCTTCTATCCTATCTATCTATCTATCTATCCTTCTATCTATCTATCCTTCTATCTATCTATCTATCCCTCTATCTATCTATCTATCTATCCTTCTATCTATCTATCTATCTATCCCTCTATCTATCTATCTATCTATCTATCCCTCTATCTATCTATCCCTCTATCTATCTAGCTATCCCTCTATCTATCTATCTATCTATCCATCTATCTCAGAAGGAAATGACCTTTTTTTTTTAATGTGCTTTATTGCATTGAATGCATTAAAGCACACGTACCAACCCAAACGCGGCAAAACCGCGGCAATACTGCGAACAATACCGCGGTAAAACTGCGCCAAACCGCATGCAGTTTTTGGGTGCGGTTTGCCGCGTTTTTTTACCACGGGTGCAGTAATCTTTCGGACCCTGCGGAATTTTCTTAAGAAAATTCCGTTTTCCAGTGTGCACAGGGCCTAAAAACTATAAAATGGTGATGGTAAAAAGTGAGAATATGATAAAAATGTGAACTGATGGCAATCAGTCCGGTCTTTTCACATACCAGACGTCTGAATGAGGTCTAAACCGGGAGCCCCTAATCGGGCTTGGAAAATGAATTTTCTAAATCCCCCGTAATAAAGAACACTTTACATATAGACGAATAAGCCGGCACAAGTCATACCTGAAACGCATTTATCGTGAGCAAGCGGGATGAGAGGGACCCCGGCTTTCCCAAGGTACGCCCCGCTCATGTCCTCATCATCAAAGACATACAAAATAAGGGAATCCGACTTAAGGTATCGGTCCAAAGCCGCCGTCATTGGCACCGGGAAGCCCTTGTGATCTTCAAAGTGAGGATTATTGCTGCTTGTAACGATCGGGGTGTAATAATCACCAAAGTGGAAGAAGGTATAGGCCACATAAGGGCTGGGCTGCTGCAGACTGTCCCCGCAACGCAAACCGCTGCAACTATTTACGGTGATGAACAGCTCGTTAAGATTGTCCTCTTTTAGGCCCATGTGCTCCATTTTTCTCACAGCCGATGCCTATAGGGACAAAAGTATCAACAGGTTGCAATGAAAGTGATGACCATATTAATGATTAAGTAATGTATAAATGTATTATTAATTTATTAATATTAAAATACATTAAGTGTTATTTATTAAATTTAATATTTAATTAATAGTAAATTGTATTATTATTAACATTTAATTTTTTCATTACATTTTATTTATATTTAATATTAATATGTACTATTTATTTAGATTTATTATAGGGTGTATGTCAGGTCAGAAATCCAGGGATAGAGCCATGCCTTTATTTTAACGATATTATAACAACTAATTATTAATATATTAATAATAAAAATAATGAATATGAATTTTCATGTATTAAATGTAATATGTAAATATTAAATTATTATAAAATTTTAAATATTTATTTTTTATTACACTATTAATATTAATTTAATATTAATACTCACTATTTACGGTAATTCATTTATTATAGTGTATTTCATGTCACAAATCCAGGGATAGGGCCATGCCTTTATTTTAAAGGGGTTATAAGAACTAATTATTAATTTATTAATATTAAAATTAATTAAAATTAATTTTAATTTATTAAATGTAATATGTAAATAATGTTAAAATATATTATTACAATTTAATACTTTTATTACACTTTATTTATTATTAATTATTAATACTTACTATTTATTTACTTTATTATAGGGTGTATGTCAGGTCAGAAATCTAGGCATAGGGCCATGCCTTCATTTTAAAGGGGTTATAATAACTAATTATTAAGTTATTAATATTAAAATGCATTAATATTAATTTTAGTTTATTAAATGTAATATGTAATTAATGTTAAAATTATTAAAATTTAATATGTTTTATTACATTTTATGTATTAATGTATTTAATATTAATACTTACTATTTATTTAATTTATTATAAGGTGTATGTCAGGTGAGAACTCCAGGAATAGGGCCATGCCTTTATTTTAAAGGGGTTATAAGAACCAATTATTCATTTATTAATATTAAAAAAGAGAATTTTGTTTACTTACCGTAAATTCTTTTTCTTATAGTTCCGTAATGGGAGACCCAGACCATGGGTGTATAGCTTCTGCCTCCGGAGGACACACAAAGTACTACACAAAAAAGTGTAGCCCCTCCCTCCGAGCATATACACCCCCTGGATAACCAAATATAGCCAGTTTAGTGCAAAAGCTGAAGGAGAGTAGCCACCCACAAGTAGAGATAGAGCAAGAACTGGAACAACCGGAGCCTCTGTCTACAACCACAGCCGGTGATAACACGCGGAACAAGAAACTGCCAACAGGCAACAGGGAGGGTGCTGGGTCTCCCATTACGGAACTATAAGAAAAAGAATTTACGGTAAGTAAACAAAATTGTCTTTTTCTTCATCGTTCCTATGGGAGACCCAGACCATGGGACGTCTCAAAGCAGTCCATGGGTGGGAATAAACAGAAAACTGAGAAGTAGGCGAAACCTAACCTCGCAAATGGGCGACAGCCGCCTGGAGGGTGCGTCTGCCCAAGCTCGCATCTGCCGAAGCATGAGCATGCACTAGGTAGTGCTTCGAAAAGGCATGCAGACTAGTCCAAGTGGCAGTCTGACAGACCTGCTGAGCCGTAGCCTGGTGCCTGAAACCCAAGAGGCACCGACAGCTCTGGTCGAGTGTGCCTTGATCCCCGGCGGGGGAGGCACTCGAGTACACTGGTAGGCATCGGGAATGACCGACCCAATCCAACAAGCTAGGGTCGGCTTAGAAGCCGAGAGGCCCTTACGCCGACCTGTGGTCAGCACAAAAAGAGAGGTGCACCGCCTAAGAACAGCGGTGCGAGACACATAGATCCGGAGCGCCCGCACCAGATCTAAAGTATGCAACGCTTTTTCAAAGCGATGAACAGGAGCCGGACAAAAGGAAGGCAGGGAAATGTCCTGGTTAAGGTGGAAAGAGAAACCACCTTAGGGAGGAAGTCCGGAGTCGGACGGAGAACCACCTTGTTTTGATGAAAAACCAAAAAAGGTGACTCCGAAGAGAGTGCAGCCAAATCAGAGACTCTCCCGAGGGAAGTTATGGCCACCAGAAAGACCCCTTTCTGTGAAAGACGAGACAAAGAAACCTCCCTAAGAGGCTCAAAGGGGGGTTTCTGGAAGCCGTGAGGACCAGATTAAGGTCCCAGGGATCCAAAGACCGCCGGAAGGCGGCATGATGTGAGATGCGCCCTGTATGAAGGAGCGCACCTGAGCCAGCCGGGCGATACGCCGCTGGAACAACACTGGCAGAGCCGAGACCTGTCCCTTGAGGGTTAGTCCTAGCTGCAGACCGGACTGTAGAAGGGACAGGAGGGTCGGCAAGGAAAAAGGCCAAGAAGCATGACCGGAAGGGAGACACCAGGACAGGAAAATTCTCCAGGTCCTGTGATAGATTTACAAGATCCTGTGGATAGCGAGAGAATTGGCCGAAGCCACCGCAGTGCGGAGCCTCCAGCATGGCAGACATGGCATAGGATGAAAAGGCTGAAGTCTGGAAGTTAAGGCAACCATCTCGGGCATAGAGTCCCTGGTGAGGGAATGCATCTCCTCTAGAGAAGCAGAGATGGCTTTGAAAGCCCACACTGCTGCAAAAGATGGGGAGCACGAGGCCCCTGCCGCCTCATATACAGATGGCGGTTGGAATCCTTAAGAGAGTTGCCATCAGCCACTGATACAACTTTCCGGGCTGCGAGTCTAGACACCGGAGGGTCTACCTGTGGTGAATGAGCCCACTCCTTGACCACCTCTGGTGGAAACGGAAAACGGTCATCAGAACCACGCTTTGGGAAGAGTCTGTCAGGACAGGCTCTGGGCTTGGTCACAGTGGCCTGAAAACTGGAGTGGTTAAGGAACACACTCCTTGTTCACTTAGGCAAGGTATACTGATGCTTTTCTGCCAGAGAGGGGTGCTCCCCTGATACAGGCAGATTGAGGTCCAGTACAAAATTAATGGACGCAATCAAATCACTAGCATCTGCGTCACTTTCGGACAGATCAATGGGGTACATGGAGGTAGCGTCCGAGCCCCCAGTAAAGGCATCCTCCTTGTCCTGCGAGTCAGCTTGTGAATCAGAGCCGCGGGACGAGGAAGGAGAGGGGACCCTGCGTCTCCATTTTAGGAGGACGGGGTCTGAGCCAGATGAAGAATCCTCTGTGAGCTTTGCTGAGCGAGCCGTAGCAGCAGAAGAGCCCTGAGAGGGGGCTGATGCATGCTCAGCAGTGTCCGGGACATCTGTCCCCTGGAAAGAAGGATTCTACCCAAGCCGGGGGTTCAGCCACCGGAGCCGGAGCAGCCGGAGGGACCACTGGGGATGAGCCTCCAGGCTGAGGCACCACCATGTTAGAGCAGGCATCACAATGTGGTTATGTGCTCAGTACAGGCAGTACGAGCCTACATGCAGTGCATATTGAGTACAGCCTTGCAGCCTTGCTCCTCGTGTGAGACATGCTGCTGAAGTGGGGGCTCTGAGCCAGAATGACCCCCAGCAGAGTATATACGCAGAGTATATAAGCAGGTCCACAACCGGAGGTTGTGGCTTGCCAGACCGTTTGACATTGGGACATCTCTGTGCCCTCCAGATCCCACAGCCCGGACCCCCAGTGAGATGGCCAGCGCCGATCGCTGTCACAATGTGGTTATGCAGACATGCATAAGAACGCTGATAAAATGGCGCCGGAGCGAGGAGAGGGGGAAGGGCCTACTCTAAGAGCGGGATCCGGAGGGCCAAGGAGATATACAGGGGAGGGAATATTACCTCAGAGAGGAGTGTCCCTCCCCTGTGCCGAACGGTCGCTGGGCGGAGCCGCACTGTCCCTCTGCATGATTGGCATGCAGGGGCAGTGAAAACGAAACTAGGCCTCAGGCGAAGCCGGGGCCTAAATTTAACGATGCGAGCAGGCACCATCGGCGCGGTTCTCAGGTGAAAACCAGAGAACCGGCCGGAAATGTCACAATAGATACACAGCACACTCTCCCCAACAATAAAGTACAAGGGACCCCCGATAATAACGTCTCAGATACTTAGCTTGTGAGACGCAGGGCCAGGTCCCTGAGGGATGAGTGCTCCGTCCGGCAGGATCCTGAAAGGGCTGCGGATGGAGACCGGTCTCCTGCAAGGCAGGGAGAACCGTGCTGGCTCCCACTTCAAGCCAGAGCCCGAGGGATGGTGAAGGAGCGCGGCATGTAAGGCTCCAGCCTTGAAATCAACCTTAGCAACACCGCCGACACAGTGGGGTGAGAAGGGACATGCCGGGAGTCCAGGCTTGGACCCGCTTTTCTTCAAACTCTTTCCAAAAATCAAAATCAGATGAGAATGCATGTATGGATGTGTGCCTCCTGAACACAAAGCATTGAACTGGCTATATTTGGTTATCCAGGGGGTGTATATGTTCGGAGGGAGGGTCTACACTTTTTAGTGTAGTACTTTGTGTGTCCTCCGGAGGCAGAAGCTATACACCCATGGTCTGGGTCTCCCATAGGAACGATGAAGAAATCCTTTAATATTAATTTTAATTTAGTAAATGTAATATTTAACCATATATATATACCAATAACAATATTAAATTATATCATTCATATTAAAATGTAATATTTCTTTTTTAATTACATTGCATTTTATTTATTAAAATTAATTATTATTTAATTTATGTCAGGTCAGGTCAGAAATCCAGGCATACGGCAACGTCTTTAGTTTACAGGGGTTATACGCACTATTAAAAATGATGTGTTACCCTTGCTATTAAGATATATATATATATATATATAGACACATATATATACTGTATAAATATATATATATATATATATATATACAGTGCCTACAAGTAGTATTCAACCCCCTGCAGATTTAGCAGGTTTGATAAGATGCAAATAAGTTAGAGCCTGCAAACTTCAAACAAGAGCAGGATTTATGAACAGATGCATAAATCTTACAAACCAACAAGTTATGTTGCTCAGTTAAATTTTAATAAATTTTCAACATAAAAGTGTGCGTCAATTATTATTCAACCCCTAGGTTTAATATTTTGTGGAATAACCCTTGTTTGCAATTACAGCTAATAATCGTCTTTTATAAGACCTGATCAGGCCGGCACAGGTCTCTGGAGTTATCTTGGCCCACTCCTCCATGCAGATCTTCTCCAAGTTATCTAGGTTCTTTGGGTGTCTCATGTGGACTTTAATCTTGAGCTCCTTCCACAAGTTTTCAATTGGGTTAAGGTCAGGAGACTGACTAGGCCACTGCAACACCTTGATTGTTTCCCTCTTGAACCAGGCCTTGGTTTTCTTGGCTGTGTGCTTTGGGTCGTTGTCTTGTTGGAAGATGAAATGACGACCCATCTTAAGATCCTTGATGGAGGAGCGGAGGTTCTTGGCCAAAATCTCCAGGTAGGCCGTGCTATCCATCTTCCCATGGATGCGGACCAGATGGCCAGGCCCCTTGGCTGAGAAACAGCCCCACAGCATGATGCTGCCGCCACCATCCTTGACTGTAGGGATGGTATTCTTGGGGTCGTATGCAGTGCCATCCAGTCTCCAAACGTCACGTGTGTGGTTGGCATCAAAGATCTCGATCTTGGTCTCATCAGACCAGAGAACCTTGAACCAGTCTGTCTCAGAGTCCTCCAAGTGATCATGAGCAATCTGTAGACGAGCCTTGACATGACGCTTTGAAAGTAAAGGTACCTTACGGGCTCGTCTGGAACGGAGACCATTGTGGTGGAGTACGTTACTTATGGTATTGACTGAAACCAATGTCCCCACTGCCATGAGATCTTCCCGGAGCTCCTTCTTTGTTGTCCTTGGGTTAGCCCTGACTCTTCGGACAAGCCTGGCCTCGGCACGGGTGGAAACTTTCAAAGGCTGTCCAGGCTGTGGAAGGCTAACAGTAGTTCCATAAGCCTTCCACTTCCGGATGATGCTCCCAACAGTGGAGACAGGTAGGCCTAACTCCTTGGAAAGGGTTATGAACCCCTTGCCAGCCTTGTGACGCTGCACGATCTTGTCTCTGATGGCCTTGGAATGCTCCTTTGTCTTTCCCATGTTGACCAAGTATGAGTGCTGTTCACAAGTTTGGGGAGGGTCTTAATTAGTCAGAAAAGGCTGGAAAAATAGATAATTAATTCAAACATGTGAAGCTCATTGTTCTTTGTGCCTGAAATACTTCTTAATACTTTAGGGGAACCAAACAGAATTCTGGTGGATTGAGGGGTTGAATAATAAATGACACTCTGAATAAACTTTTCACAATTAAAAAAAAAAAAAAAAAAAAAAAAAAAAAAAAAAAGAAATAACATTCTTTTTTGTGCTGCAGTGCATTTCACACTTCCAGGCTGATCTACAGTCCAAATGTCACAATGCCAAGTTAATTCCGAATGTGTAAACCTGCTAAATCTGCAAGGGGTTGAATACTACTTGTAGGCACTGTATATATATACAGTGCCTACAAGTAGTAGTCATATATATATATACACATATATATATATATATATATATATATATATATATATATATATATATATATATATATATACATATATACATATATATATATATACACACATGCATATACATACACACACGTTCATGCCCTATCCTTAGTGTAGGCCACCAATATCAGATCAGCTGTTACTGTAAGCAATAACAGCCAAAGGTTCTCGGATGCCGCCAGAACACAGAAGTTCTGCCATTTCTATAGTGCTCGCAACCAATACTGCACATAAAGTGTAGAGGTGGAGGATCCGCAGTACCGTCCGTGGCCACTATAGTTTTGACAGAGCTGTTGCGTTCTGGCAGCATTGGAGGACTTCTGGCCGCCAACAGTAACAGCTGATCAGCAAGGATGCCGGGTGTCACACCCTCACCGATCAAATATTGATGGAATATCCTAAGAGTGGGTCATCAATAATATAAAAGTAGTGACCAACCCCTTTAGTATTAATAGCTTATCTTAAGGATAAGCCTTCTGCTTTAAAGAGCTGGATAATCCCTTTAAAAATGTGTAGGCTAGTGTTGGAGAAAACCTTCTTTACATAGATGGAGCTGTAGGATCTATAACACCCATATCCATCCTTTTTTACTATTAAAACTGGCACAACCTGCTTTGACTGACACCACTTGGGCCACCACTGCCCTCACTGACATCCCACGCCTGCGCCGTTGGTCACGATAGTGGCACATGTGCAAAAGAAGCAACCCATATCTATCCTTTTTTTTCTAATTTCATCCAACCTGCATTGACTGAGAGCACTTGAGCCATTGCTGACATCCTATGCATGTGCCATTGGTCAAAATATTGCCTTTCTCAGACAATCTGATTCAATGATTCAAAGCTAGCCGGTAATACTGTCAGAGGGAGAGTGCTCCGAACTGCGCGGTCTTATCCATGGTAAGTCAGCAGCAAAAATGAATGAATGAATTAATTAATTAATTAATAAAATAGTAGTGATTGAGAAGAGCAATGACCTGATTACTCTGAAGAGGATCCTTAAGGTTTGATGTGATGTAGCCAAGGGCCTTTGCACGTTCTCGGTACAGCCGAATGGCTTGCTCCATGGGAACTTTAAGCCTCACCCAATACTCCACTGTGCCATAGTTATTAATGGCATTATCAGCTCCTGAAATAAAAAAAAGGAGAGCATTGATCTCTCTTTCATCTGGTTTCCAACACTCAAGCGACATAAATCTACCGTTCTTACCGACCAACACAGCGCTGGAGTATATTCTCCCGGTCTTCTGCAGAATATCATGGAATCTCAGCTGACACGCAGCGACTGTCTTATAATCGGTGCCGATCGCCAAGTGGACCTCCAGTGGTACGGTGCTCTTCTGCAAGAACTGTAGGAAAAAGTCATCAACTCGTACCAGATATTGGGAACTGAACCCGTAGGACGGCTGCAAACCCCGAATGACGGGCGTGGTCTGGAGCTCAAAGTCATAGAAAGCATAAGTGCAGAAGGTTGCGGGTTCTCGGTCCCCGAAGCTGTTGATAGCTGCTGGAGAAAACACCGCCTTGGATATATGGATCTCGAGAAGGTTTTCACCCCTCTGTAAGTGCAAGGATTCATCAAATTCTTCCACATCATCGTCCGGTGTTATGTCTGGTGTGAACTTGTACTGCTTTGTGCCATATGCAATATCCTTCAGCTGGGCTGGAAAACAGATGGAACACAAGTCACAAAATGCTGGATGCCATCGATGTAACAATGTGGACCAATATATGCTTCACTTCTGTGGTTTCTTCAAATTCAATACAAAAAGGCCATTTGTGTAGTTCAACCTTTGGCACATTTTGTGAACTAAAATGCAGATATTTGGGGCTAAACAAGATTTTGTAATGCGGTTTCAAGTAAAGATTTTGCACCGTTTGGCTTTTACAGACTGACTGTTTCTTGCACATTCAACTTTGATGTGGTCTATGGTCATCAATCAAACAAGAAGCGCCGAGAAAACATGGGATAAAAGATCTCCAAACTGTCTGTTAAAGGGATCCTGTCACCAGTTCTTTTATAGTTAGAAACTAAAGCTAGCACTTTAAGCAGCACCTGTGCTGCATTCTATAAAGGTGCTTGTGATCCCCAGATTCCCCCTGTAGACCCCACAAATACCTTTTGAAAATCTCCCGCCTTGTATGATAATCCTTGGGTCCGGTCCGATGGGTGTCCTTGTTTGCGGCTCCTGTCCCTCCTCTCCGCGCTGATCGCCATCCTCTGCTGATTATTGATTTGGATTACGCCTCCCGCATTATCAACATATCCAGGCTAAATCTTGCCCCTGCGCAGAGACATTGCCGGCTTGCGCAGGCGCACTTTGCTCTGCCGAATACATAGGTGAGCATGCGCAAATCAGCAAAGTCTACACAGGCACAAGATTTTGCCCAGCAATGTGGATGACGTCTCCTGTGCCATCCACATACTTAGGCTAAATCTCATGACTGCGCAGAGGCTTACCGCTTTGCGCATGCGCACATATTTATTCGACACTGCCCACAGTAGGGCAGAATGAAGTACACCTGCGCAAGACAGCAATGTCTCTATTCAGGTGCAAGATTTTACCTACCGAAGGGGATGGCGCAGGAGGCGTCATCCTTGCCAATTATTAGCAGAGGACAGCGATCACCGCGGAGAGGAGGGACAGCAGCAAATGGTGCAAAATTTTTAATGAAACAAGATTTCAAATATAATTTTTAGCAAATACATGACAGAAAGAAAAAAAAGAAGGGAATTTTGTTTACTTACCGTAAATTCCTTTTCTTCTAGCTCCAATTGGGAGACCCAGACAATTGGGTGTATAGCTATTGCCTCTGGAGGCCACACAAAGTATTACACTTAAAAGTGTAAGGCCCCTCCCCTTCTGGCTATACACCCCCAGTGGGATCACTGGCTCACCAGTTTTAGTGCCAAAGCAAGAAGGAGGAAAGCCAATAACTGGTTTAAAGACCAATTCAATCCGAGGAAACATCGGAGAACTGAACCATACCACATGAACAACATGTGTACCCGAAAAAACAGAAAAACCCCGAGAAAACAGGGCGGGTGCTGGGTCTCCCAATTGGAGCTAGAAGAAAAGGAATTTACGGTAAGTAAACAAAATTCCCTTCTTCTTTGTCGCTCCATTGGGAGACCCAGACAATTGGGATGTCCAAAAGCAATCCCTGGGTGGGTAAAAGAATACCTCATGATAGGGCCGTCAAACGGCCCTCTCCTACAGGTGGCCAACCGCCGCCTGAATGACTTATCTACCTAGGCTGGCGTCTGCCGAAGCGTAGGTATGCATCTGATAATGCTTGGTAAAAGTAAGTAGACTCGACCAGGTGGGTGCCTGACACACCTGCTGAGCCGTAGCCTGGTGCCGTAATGCCCAGGATGCACCCACGGCTCTGGTAGAATGGGCCTTCGGCCTTGAGAGAACCAGAAGCCCAGTAGAACTGTAGGTTTCAAGAATTGGTTCCTCGAGCCCCCGAGCAAGGGTGGATCTGGAAGCTTGCGACTGTTTACGCCGACCAGCGACAAGGACAAAGAGTGCATCCGGGTGGCGCAGGAGCGCCATGCGGGAAGTAGAACCTGAGTGCTCTCACCAGAACCAACAGATGCAAATCTTTCTGAAATTGATGGACTGGACGAGGACACAAAGAAGGTGAGGTGATATCCTGATTGATATGAAAATGGGATACCACCTTAGGGAGAAATTCCGGAACCGGACGCAGAACTACCCTGTCCTGGTGAAGGACCAGGAAGGGAGTTTGTATGAGAGCGTTGCTAGCTCGGAAACTCTCCTAAGAGACGAGACCGTTACTAGAAGGCCACTTCCCGTGAAAAACGGGAAGGGAGACATCCTTCAAAGGCTCGAAAGGCGGCATCTGGAGAGCAATTAGAACCTTGTTCAGATCTCAGGGCTCTAACGGCCGCTTGTACGGAGTGCTGAGAAGACAAACTCCCCGTAGGAACGTGCGTACCTGAGGAAGTCGTCGTTTCTGAAAAAATACAGATAGCGCTGAGACTTGTCCCTAAAGGGAACTGAGCGACAACCCATTTTCCTACCTAGATTGCAGGAAGGAAGGAAACATAGACGATGCAACCGGCCAGGGAGAAACACCCTGCGCCGAGCACCGAGATAAGAACATCTTCCACGTCCTGTGGTCAATCTTGGCGGACGTTGGTATGCTAGCCTGTCTCATGGTGACAACCACGTCCTGAGGTAATCCTGACGACAGTAGGTTCCAGGACTCAATGCCACACCATCCGGTTGAGGGCCGTAGAATTCAAATGGAAGAATGGCCCTTGAGACAGCCAGTCTGATTGGTCTGGTAGTGCCCCCGGTTAGCCTACCGTGAGGCACCACAGAACCGAGTACCACAACATCCTCGGCCAATTTGTAGCGACGAGGATGGCGCGGCCGCAGTCGGTCTTGATCTAGCGCAGTACTCTGGGCAACAATGCCAGAGGTGGCACCTAAGGTAGCTGGAACTGCGACCAATGCTGAACTAAGGCGTTTGCCGCCAGAGCTCGATGATTGTGAAACCGTGCCATGAAGCTGGCACATTGTTGTTGTGCCGTGACGCCATTAGATCGACGTCCGGCCTCTGTCAGCGGCGCCAGATCTCCTGAAACCCGTCCGGGTGAGGAGACCATACTCTTTCGGCCACACCTCAGCGACTTAGGAAGTCAGCTTCCTAGTTTCCACACTTGGGATGTGAATTGTGGATATGGTGGATGCCGTGTCTTCCACCCACATCAGAACCTGCCGGACTTCCTGGAAGGCTTGCCGGTTGCGCGTTCTTCCTTGGTGGTTGATGTATGCCACCGCTGTGGAGCTGTCCGACTGAAGTCGGATATGCTTGCTTTCCAGCCGCTGTTGGAAGGATTGTAGGGCAAGATACACTGCTCTGTGTTCAAGAACATTGATCTGAAGAGTGGACTCTTGCTGAGTCCACGTACCCTGAGCGCTGTAGTGGAGAAAAACTGCTCCCCACCCTGATAGACTCGCCTCTGTCGTAACTATCGCCCAGGACGGGGATAGGAAGGACCTTCTTTTTGACCAAGAGGTGAGAAGAAGCCACCACCGAAGAGATTCCTTGGCCGCCTGAGAAAGAACGACGACTCTGTTGAGGAACGTCGACTCCTCGTCCCATTGGCGGAGAATGTCCCATTGTAGTGGACGCAGTAAAACTGCGCGAAAGGAACTGCCTCCATTGCTACCATCTTACGTAGGAAGTGCATGAGGCGTCTCAATGTGTGCGACTGGTTCTTAAAGAAGAGCTTGCAGCCCGTAGTGAATGCTGTTTGTCTAGCGGCAGCTTCACTATCGCTGAGAGAGTAAGAAACTCTATGCCTAGATATGTTATCGATAGGGTCGGGGTCGGATCTGACTTTAAAAAGTTGATGATCCACCCAAAACTCTAGAGAGTCTCCAGCGCAACGTTCGGGCAGTGTTGGCATGTTTCCTAAGAGAGTGCCTTGACAAGTAGATCGTCTAAATACGGGACCACAGAGTGACCCTGAGAGTGCAGGACTGTGACTACTGCTGCCCTGACCTTGGCGAAGACCAGTTGGACTGTCGCTAGCCGGACGGTAGAGCTACGAACAGAGGGTGTTCGTCTCCTATAACGAAGCGTAGAAACGCTAGTGCTCTGGATCAATCGGCACGTGTGGATAAGCATCCTTGATGCCTAATGATGCTAGGAAATATCCTTGGGACCTTGAGGCGATGACATGGCGGAGGGATTCCATCCGGAACCGCCTGGTGTCCACGAGCTTGCTGAGCATTTTTAGATCCAGAACGGGACGGAACGGCCCGTTGTTATAGGTACCGCAAAGAATTTGGGGTAAAAACCGTGACCTTGTTCCTGAAGAGGAACGGGGGTCATCACTCTTTCTGCCTGTAGAGTGCACCCTGTTTGCAGAAGAGCAGCGGCCCGGCCGGGAGGTGGAGAAATTCTGAAGAATCGAGTTGGAGGACGAGAAGTGAGCTCTATCCTGTACCCGTGAGACAGAATGTCTCACACTCAATGGTCATTGACCTATGGCCGCTAAATATCGCCAAGGCGGGAGAGCCTGCTACCGACCGAGGCCGCAAGTCATGAGGAAGCCGCCTTGGAAGCGGGTTTTCAGACTGTCGCTTTTTTGGGCGAGACTGAGCCCGCTAAGAATCTTAGCTCCTCTGATCCTTTTGAGTCCACATTGGACGAGGAAAAATGGGACCTACCCGAGCCTCGAAAAGGCCGAAAACCCCGACTGCCTCTTGCTCTGTTGGGGTTTGTTGTGTCCGGGCTGAGGAAAGGATGAATCCTTACCCCTGGACTGTTTGATGGTTACATCCAACGCTCACCAAACAGTCGGTCAGCAGAAAAAGGCAACTGGTTAGGCAACCTTTTTTGGAAGCAGACCAGGCTCTGCTTAAAAACACGGAGTAGCGGAGGCTACCGCCGCACGGTTCGCAGAGTCCAGGACAACCTGAATCGCGTAAGAAACAAATGCAGACATTTGAGAGGTTAAGGATGCCACCTGCGGCACAGATGTACGTGTAACCGTGTCAATCTGTGTAAGACAAGCTGAAATAGCTTGGAGTGCCCCAAGGGAGAGAATGTCGGAGCCAACGGTGCGCCGACAGCCTCATAGATGGCCTTCGACCAGAAATCCATCTGTCTGTCAGTGGTATCTTTGAGTTTGCAGTTCCATCTCCCACTGCAACTATGGATCTAGTTACAAGCCTGGAGATTGGAGGATGCCGCTCGGGACATTGGGTCCAGTCCTTGACCAAGTCAGGGGACAGGGATAACGTGTATCCTAAGCCGTTTGGAGAAGCGCATATCTGGATAAGCGTGGTGTTCCTGGACTGCCTCTCTGAAGGCAGAGTGGTCCAGAAAAATACGTGAAGCTGACTCCTCCACTGGAGGAGCTGTGAGAAATAACCCACATTCTATAGATGGACGCTATAAGATTATTTACTATGGCGTCACAATCAGGTGTATCCAGATTGAGAGCGGTCTCAGGATCAAAATCCTGAGCCGCTACTTCCGCCTCATTACACAGCGAGTCCTTCTGTTAGGACCCTGATGAAACCGAGGCCGCTCATAGCGAGCCCACTTAGGCTGTCTGGGACTGACGTCCGTGCAGAGCCGTGACTCTGGGATGCGTGTGACATTCCCGGAGCTGTTAGTTATTCACACTGAGGGGGGCCATGGATCAATGATTCAACAGTGCCCATATTGTGAGAGACATGTCCGGACTGCTAGGCTTCTAGTATCATAGCCATAGTCTCAGAAAAACTGTCAGTAAATACTGCAGACACCGTCCTCATCCCCTGGCCATTAGTGCATACAATGGGAGTCTATGTACCTGCCGGCCGTATAGCCGTACATGCTGTACCAGCTGTATAGAAAAACATGTGGTTCTGCACCTTTGTTTTACACAGAGAATATGCTGATAACTCCTCCGCATAATCCAGGAGGGTATATACAACGTGCGACCAAACAGTGCAATGTATATAGTACAAGCATGTCTATAAGTGCACTTCTGCACTAGTGGGGTTAGCACCACAGGTGCTGCTTAACGCCTGTTACAGCGATTGTGTGACTATCAGAATGCCAGGGTCTTCCACACTTGTCTCTGTATCGTACAGAAACTGACACTAATGGCTGCCGGTGTCCTTGTAGAGAAGGAAGCCGTGGGCGTGCCTGAGAAAGTGCGGGAATCCGGATTCACAGTGCACACAGTGAGAGGGGTGGAGTATGCAAAACATACTCCAGCTCTCAGCTCTGCTCTATGCAGCGTCACGCCCCTACCCTGACTGTCAGGGCTGTGGGCGGTAACGAAGGGAGACTAGGCCCAGAAGCCGGGGACTCGAGTTAACAGCGCGGCCGCCGTAAAAGCGCGGGCCGCGCTGAAGTCCCCGGCGCACCACAAGTGCCAGCCGCGCCGCAGTTCCAGCGGCCGGCGCGACCGATTCATAGAAGTGGCCAGCGTCCCGCCCCTCTCCTGACTGGCAGGTCTGGGGGCGGGAACGAACGGAAGCAGGCCGCAAAAGCCGGGGACTCTAGTTATCAGCGCGGCCGCCGTAAAAGCGCGGGCCGCGCTGAAGTCCCCGGCGCACCACAAGTGCCAGCCGCGCCGCTGCCAGCGGCCGGCGCGACCGATTCCTGGAAGTGGCCAGCGTCCCGCCCCTCTCCTGACTGGCAGGTCTGGGGGCGGGAACGAACGGAAGCAGGCCGCAAAAGCCGGGGACTCTATTATCAGCGCGGCCGCCGTAAAAGCGCAGGCCGCGCTGAAGTCCCCGGCGCACTACAAGTGCCAGCCGCGCCGCAGTCCCAGCGGCCGGCGCGACCAATTCCCATAAGTGAGCCTGCTTCAGCAAAGCTGAATGAGGCCATGGCACAGGCGCCGCAGCGCTGATGTCCCCCGGCGCACTACAACACCCAGCATGCTGCGGTGTGAGCGCCAAATGCACGGGGACACAGAGTACCTTGAGGAAGCAGGGCCATGTCCCTGATGTACTCCGCTCCATCCAGCATCTTCTCCAGGGGCTGTAGATGGAGCACGGTCTCAGTGCCTGGAGACCGGTAAATCCCACTTCACCCAGAGCCCTGTAAAAAGGGATGGGGAAGGAATCAGCATGTGGGCTCCTGCCGCCGTACCCGCAATGGGTACCTCAACCTTACAAACACCTCCGACATACAGTGGGGTGAGAAGGGAGCATGCTGGGGACACTATATGTGTCCTCTTTTCTTCCATCCGACATAGTCAGCAGCTGCTGCTGACTAAAAAGTGGAGCTATGCGTGGATGTGTTGCCTCCTTCGCACAAAGCACAAAACTGGTGAGCCAGTGATCCCACTGGGGGTGTATAGCCAGAAGGGGAGGGGCCTTACACTTTTAAGTGTAATACTTTGTGTGGCCTCCAGAGGCAATAGCTATACACCCAATTGTCTGGGTCTCCCAATGGAGCGACAAAGAAAGGTGGACAACCCCTTCAATGACTAGTGCAGGCCCATAATTATCCAACTCCCTGAATAGAATCCCTCATTAAGAAGGAACATTTATAAGTCGGGTACACGAGGGCCATCAGAAATACGGTGTAAAACCCTATAATATTCCTTTGCAAACAAGAGATTATTATCATTCCAGAGATTATATGTTTATCCCCTGTTACCCAATTATTTCTACCTTCCAGTTTGCGTATCCGCGCTGCTCGGACGTCCAGAAGGTGGGCGTACTGCTCCAACTTTATTTCGTAATCTCGGCTCATGTCCTCCAACTTCTGTGTCGCCGCTTCCACTTCAACCTAAGAGAAATAAGAAGTACAGTACAACACTTCCTGTCAATTACTGCTTTAGATGAATTAAACCCCTCCTACCAGCTAATCAGGGAGCATCAATTATTTTTTATAGGAATAAGAACAAAATTAGAAAATTTCAATGTAAAACAATAAGGATATATCCACGGGTGACAAACAACCCAGTGGTGTCCGACTGCAGGAGGTCAGGCGATTGGTTGCACAAACTGCTCCTTGATATTCCATTCTTTCTTCCTTGGTGTGAATGGAGTTCTATGTATTTTATCTGTTACGTTTACCTCTCTCTCTTTAGGACCCTGCAGATATCTTGGCAGTTCAGCTGCAGTTCTGTTGTGGGAGGACGGTTAGAGTAAAACTAATAACAGCTCTAACATCTCCCGAGGTCCTCTGGGCAGATGGTAAAGCCACAGATGAACAAGCGGCCGGAAGGCACAGCTTCAGAGGAACATGAAAATTAAAGACACAATCGGTGGTGTTAGCAGCACACCCACCGAGTACTGGACCTCTCCTGTTAACAGCACAGGGTCCTGAGGGAGACTGTCCGTGCATGTAGGGACAGTTCAAAAAGTATAGGAAAGCAGGTTGATATACCGCGCCACACCACAGAAGTCAAAAATGTTAAAAGTAAATCCCTTTTTCTTTATTTTCACAGGTCTACGCGTTTCAGGGACATATCCGTCCCCTTCCTCAGGACAATGTACAGAAAATACTAGTACAGTAGATAGTATTTTCTGTACATTGTCCTGAGGAAGGGGACGGATATGTCCCTGAAACGCGTAGACCTGTGAAAATAAAGAAAAAGGGATTTACTTTTAACATTTTTGACTTCTGTGGTGTGGCGCGGTATATCAACCTGCTTTCCTATACTTTTTGAACTGTCTCTTCACCGCGGGACCGCTGCCTCCCACACCATCATATCGTGATTTACATGCTTTGAAAGGGGTTGTGACTGGCACAACCAAACCAGGTGAGTGTACCTGCCAGTATTCACTTCCACGTGTATATCGGGTAAGACCCTATTTGCGCCTTATCTTTCCACAGTAATCTCGTGCATGTAGGGGGCACACCAGGACAGTAGGCGCAGCACAGTTAGCACCATTGAGCTGCTGCAGAAGGACTGGAATGGAGGAGGGGAAGCGGGATGACTTGCCCTACCGTGCCTCACCACATGATCTTGGCATGACGGGCACCGCATGCCTAACCCTGCCTACTACTTCCAGTCTAACACACAGCACTGTCACTACAGTGCTGTAATGGCGCTACGACCACAATATGGTTGCACTGCTCTGCTAGTGCCACAGAGCCAAAATGACGCACGCGCAGTCATGGGTGTCATCCAGGATCTTTTAAAGACTAAGCCCTGCCCCAAGCCAAGCACCAGATGACAATGGCACTGGCAGCAGCCAATGAGGGACCGTCAAATCACCAATGACATAGTTGATGACCAATCAGCAGCCACCGCATCACCAGTGACGTCTGCGACAGCCAATCAGCAGCCGCCGCGTCACTAGTGACGTCACGCGCATGCGCAGTAGCGGCAATCTCGCACTTAGAGCCAGGAGAGGCAGCGGGAACCCGCGCATGCGTGGTAGAGCAAAACAGGGACTTAGTCTCAGAACGTACAAAGACCCTGGACACCTGACGCCTAGCAGCCAAGCGCCTGGAGCAGCGGACAGGTGGCGCAGGAGTGTCAGCCGCTATCATAGCAGGGGATTATGATGGGGCAGGAGCGGTTCGAGGCTCAGGAGAACCCCGAACCATAACAAGGTCCTTATCTCCTTTCCCTGTGTCCATATACTTCTGCATTCCACCTTGGTTTGTTGTCAGTGATAGAGTTACCTCTAAACTGTCCAGATTGCAAGCAATCAGCTTGAAATCTTCTGTGGAAACAGGTTGTTGTGTGTTGCTGTCTTTCTCCCTAAGTCATCTTGAAGACAATTGTCCATTTTGTATGCGCTTGTTTGTCTCCCTTTTGTATTCTTTAGGACTTAGAGGGGTGCTTATCCCACCCGGTCACCACCTAGGGCTTATTTTAGTGCCAGCTAGGGCCTAATGTCACGGCAGGGGAGAGAGGCTATAGCAGCCATATAGGACAACCAACAGGAAGGGGGAAGGAATGCTTTATAGCTAGGGAAAGGGGGAAGTGGTGACCTCTAACAACAACCTGCCGCTCACCCTCACCGACCCTCGTAGGATACGAGAAATCAATAGCAACAGCGCTGCTGCACCTACATACCCTATATACTATCCTCAAGGCACCTTTTCATATGCATCAGTGCTACAGTGCACCTTATCTTTTACCCAACAGTCACCTACTTTACAGCGACTTGACTAAGACCCAGGTGGGTTGAAACGTCGTCGGATGTTTGCATAGTCGCAGTTCCTTGTTTAATAAAATGTTTTCAAGTCAACAACACTTACACTAAAGGAATACACAAGGGAACAATACAGGGGAAACACAACTCAATCACCAGAGCCCTGGTAGATAGCAAAAGCCAAACACTTATCTGAACAGCAACCACAGAACTGTCTGGAGCAACAGAAGACGACCTCTCCAGATCACTGCAAGGAACAAACTATAAACCACACCCAAGCCACCCCAGGATGAGGTTAATAAAGGAAGTCAGAGGATAGCAACTGAGAGGTGGGATGATAGTTCTCCAGTGTCAGAGTCCACCTGCTGCAGAAACAGGGGATTGTCAGATAACAACACAGGCTGCCAATCTCTGTGATCTTCTAGCACTCGCTGTCACTGGATTGTCAGCTGGCCCTGATATCTCCGTGACAGGCCGTGACACCTACATATCCTTATTGGCGCATATATGTGGAACCAATCTGGGGACGTCAGGGGAGCCAGGGCCCAGCAGTAAACTGCCAACAGTGGTCTCCATCTACCCCTTTCCTAATGACAAGGTTTACCTTTCGTCCCCCTCCTTTTCTTTGGTGTTCCCCTCCTACTAAGCATGACAGATATAGGACTTAACGAGTACACAACCCCAGGCCCACAATCGGTGCGTGATACTATTCTGCCTCAACTATCTGGACGCAGAAACGTCTCTCCCTGGTTATTGCAACATATTATCTTGAATGGAGAAAGCCACGTGCACCCACTTTCTCCCGATAGGTGGGGGTCCTGGAAGTGGAGTTCGCACCTAGCGGACAATTCTCTCATATCATGTAGCTTTGCCTCAGAATGTAATATACACTAAGTGCTGATACATTGTGACATTGCGGCCTTCAATCACACTGCACTGAATATAGAGGCCAGGGCTGGATTACCTGATAATCCTTGTTGATTTTATGTTGCATTATCAACATGTTTCTGGTCTTCTCCAGCTCCTGGACAGTTTCGGCATGATTCGCTTGAAGGCTCCTTAATGATTTTTCAAGGTCCTTATTGACATCATCCTCCACCTTTTCCAAAAACATTAGATCTCCGTTCCTCTGCTGCTTGCGCACCTAAGGGAGACGATAATGTTTTATTAAGGCTAATGTGATCCTACCTTATGTATGCTAGCAATAAACGTCTTTAACGAAATCCATATTTGTCGTGTCCTGGTCATTGTGCATCGGGGGGGGGGGGGTTAAAAGACCTTGGAGAACCGACTTGAGATTCTGGAAAATGTAGCATTTAATAATATCCAAAGCAGCAAAGATGTTGATGATTAACAAAGCCACTGCTGATGCCAAGTAATTATGACTTTATTATGAGTATTTGCTGGCCTGCGCTATTGGTCCGGGCTGTTTGTAATTGTTATGGTGCCAAAATTAGGTCTGAGCCATATGCATCACAAGCCACAAGCAATTATGTAGACAAAGTGCACATGCCGATTACAGGGAGATCCATGGCTGATGAGCAAAGCTCCGCGGGAGACGCAGAACCTGCATACCACAGAGACATGGAACAGATACTCAATCCGTGAGTCACAAATTGCCGTTTTTTGTGCGGTCTTTCCCCCTCTGTGGTACTGTATATGAACACAAACAAGTAACGTTATCTGGGACATCTGTAGACGAACACTGAAGTACTGATTATAGATGCATAACCCCGTAGATCACACAGTAAAGAGATTCTGTCGGAAAGATCAACCCCTATGGACACGTAGCTCAGTGAAAGATAAACACATTGGTATCTTTATATCCGCTATCCGTTACCTGAAACCGGAGAAATCAGTGATTTTTTTATTATGCAAATGAGGCGTTAAGTGCTTTGTCCCACCCAGAGCACTTAAAGGGAATCTGTCACCACTTTTTTAGCGTATAAGCTGCGTCCACCACCACCACCACCACGGGGCTCCTATATACATCATTCTAACATGCTGTATATAAGAGCCCAGGCCGCTGTGAGAACATAAAAAACACTTTATAATACTTAACTAACGGTTGCGCGGTTGGCCATATGGGTGTCTTTGTTCTCCAGCCTATTTCGGCCATATTCGTCCTCTTTATGACTCCTGTGTGCATGATGCGTCTACGTCATACACACTCGCCGGTCCTTCGCAGGCGCACTACAATACTTTGATCTGCCCTGCTCAGGACCTAAATGCCAGCGAGTGTGGATGACGTCAGACACGTCATGCACCGCGGCTAGAGAAGGAGAACAAAGATGACCAAAAGAGGCGGCGCCGACACCGGAGGATGGAGACGCCCATTAGGCCCACCATGCGACCGTTAGGTAAGTATTGTAAAGTGTTTTTTATGTTCTCACAGGGGCCTGGGATCTTATATACAGCATGTTAGAATGCTGTATATAAGAGCCCGGTGGTGGTGGCCGCAGCATATACGTTAAAAAAGTGGTGACAGATTCCCTTTAAAGGGGTTTATATTAATGGTATATCCTTAATAAAGGTCATCAATATCTGATCAGTAGGAGTGTGACACCCTGCTCCGGGCCGATTAGCTGCTACCGGCACCAGCAGAAGTGGACGTGCTCAGTTTCGGAGATGCACAGAACAGCCATGTAGTCGCTGTGTACTGCACATCTGTCTCTCATTGATTCCAATAGGGAGTAGGTGTGTAGTACCCAGCCACGGCCACTATGTAATTGACGGATCTGTGCTGTGTCGCTCTACAACTGAGAACAACCACCCACTGTAGTCACCGGGAACAGCTGATCGGCGGGGTTGTCAATAAAATGGCGCTGGAGATAGCGTTATGCTAGCGTTATGCTCATGTGCTGGCCATAGCGCTAATCACGGCAGCAGAGGAGAGAACTTTAAATAGAGAGGAGGCAGGCAGTCAGGAGAGGAATCATTACAGAAGCCCCGACTCAAAAGTCCAGCCCTGATGCTCGAGACAGTGCACGAATTACCGTATTTTCCGGATTTTAAGACGCATTTTTTTTCCACCCAAAACTGGGAGGAAACTGGGGGTGCGTCTTATAATCCAGATATGCCCTATGCGGTGGTTGCACAGAGTCGGTGATACTGAGGGCTCAGAGGAGAGGTGAAACTATCACAAGATATTGCATGTGCGACGGGGGGCGGGGACTATCGCGCTCGGCATTGCTAGCCGATGCTAGCGATGCCGCAGCGTGCAAAGTACCCCTTAGTTTATAGGGCAAAAAATGGTGCTTGGTTCCCTTTAACGAATGTTGCAATTGCTACACTTTAGGCTAGATGTAAATGAGAAAGAAAAACCAAAGAGCAAAGGCAAATCTTATCGAAAGAAAGACGGATGCAATTTAATTCATTGGATAAAGTGGCCTTTGCAAATCTGGAAACAGGCCATGTCGTTAATCCACTTTTGATGTCATAATGAAAAATGCAAGGCCTCTAAGTGTATGCATGGGGAATAAGGACGAACTTTGCATATGCCGCTTGTGCAAATTGATAGGCCGTTTTTCTGATCCAGGTAAGAGAGAGGAACTACCTTTATAAGCATCAAGGCTTCGCTGAGCTCGTTCACGTCCACATCGCTCTCCTGCGAGAAGAAAGAAAGAAAGCCGATCAGATGAGCAGAAGTAACTCTGATGTGTGTCTCCAGCCGCGACATCGGATGTGCGCAGAGTGCCTCTAAATAATAAAAACCGCCAGACGTCATCCTCTGTCCGTACAACCACAAGACTGGTAGTAAAAATTTAATTTAACATTGACTTTTTTTGTTTTGCATTGTCGGTGCAGATTTTCAGCAATTGCTCTGGGCTGTTTTCACACGTCTGATGGATGCAAGTAACAGGGGGATGTTGTTTTCTACTGGTTGTCCTTACAGGCCGGGAACATGACATTAATGAAGTCCTTGTCAAACAGATTTTCTTACTTCAAGTGAAAAGTAAAGCAGTTGGTAATCTGAAGTGATCTGTGCCTCTGTCTTCACTGGTGGCAGACCTTCTATATAAGAAAAGAAGAAAGTGCCAACACACAGTGGCATCAAAGTCACCAATGCTCCTGTATCCTGACTATGAGCTGAGGGAATGACAGAGTTAATACTCTACACTCCGCACACAGAGTGGAGCGACGGTGGCACGGCTGAAAACCACCGTGTCCGGCAATTTCTATCAGGTGGGCATATGATTTAGTAGGAGAACAGCTGCTTCACCCCCCAAAACACACAGCCATTCCAATTGGCCACACAGTTTTGGGGGTGAAACAGTTGTATTCCTGCAAAGTCAATAGCCCGCGGATCTCATTTATCATTCGTTGTGGTGCCACCCCATCCTACCTTACCCTTATTAAGCTTGCTGCCCCATATTAGCATTCTGTTTAACTCTTTCCTTTCCAGAGCACACAGATTAGAGGAAACAATAATCATAACCGCAGGCTAAAACACACAAGGGGCATTTGTATCATACTCAGTGTTAGCAACTATCACATTCACATTGGTTATCACCTCTGCTAAACAGGACGACTTCATAACTCTCATATCTTCTCTATCCCACAACCACAAACAGTTATTCAATACCTTTAGTCCCGTCCTCTATCTACTGTTGTCCCTCCGATCTCCCACTTTTCTGTAGACGACTTTGCCTCACATTTCAAAAAACAAGAGAGACCTCATTGGGCAAAGCTTAAATGGTCAACCACCTCAACCCTCTACACAGGAGATCAATGCTTTCCCCCATAATCTTCCTTCCCCTTTATTCATCACTGAAGAAAAGCTTACCCATCATCTCTCCAAGCCACACCTCACCACTTGTGCACTTGACCCTATTCCATCCCACCTCCTATCTGACCTCACCATGCTTATCCTAGTCCTAACCCAGCTCTTCAACTTTTCACTAACTTCTGGTACCTTCTCTTATTTTTTCAAACATGCAACAATCACATCCAACCTGAAGAAGTCATCCCATGACGCCCCATTGCAGACTTCAAATTTGCCTCAAACTCCTTGAACAGCATATCCACACAGGACATTCCTCCTCTCATACAGCTCGCTTTTCAAAATCAATAATGACTTACTAACCATCGAAGCCAACAGACAATATTTTATACTCTTCCTCCTAAACCTGTCCTCTGCCTTCTGTATTACTTTGTGCTCCTCCTCCTAGTCCTGTCCTCTGCCTTCTACATTACTCTGTGCTCCTCCTCCTTGACCTGTCCTCTGCCTTCTACATTACTCTGTGCTCCTCCTCCTTGACCTGTCCTCCACCTTCTACATTACTCTATGCTCCTCCTCCTAGACCTGTCCTCTGCCTTCTACATTACTCTATGCTCCTCCTCCTAGACCTGTCCTTTGCCTTCTACATTACTCTGTGCTCCTCCTCCTAGACCTGTCCTCTGCCTTCTACATTACTCTGTGCTCCTCCTCCTAGACCTGTCCTCTGCCTTCTACATTACTCTGTGCTCCTCCTCCTAGACCTGTCCTCTGACTTCTACATTACTCTGTGCTCCTCCTCCTAGACCTGTCCTCTGCCTTCTACATTACTCTGTGCTCCTCCTCCTTGACCTGTCCTCTGCCTTCTACATTACTCTGTGCTCCTCCTCCTTGACCTGTCCTCCACCTTCTACATTACTCTATGCTCCTCCTCCTAGACCTGTCCTCTGCCTTCTACATTACTCTATGCTCCTCCTCCTAGACCTGTCCTTTGCCTTCTACATTACTCTGTGCTCCTCCTCCTAGACCTGTCCTCTGCCTTCTACATTACTCTGTGCTCCTCCTCCTAGACCTGTCCTCTGCCTTCTACATTACTCTGTGCTCCTCCTCCTAGACCTGTCCTCTGACTTCTACATTACTCTGTGCTCCTCCTCCTAGACCTATCCTCTGCCTTCTACATTACTCTGTGCTCCTCCTCCTAGACCTGTCCTCTGCCTTCTACATTACTCTGTGCTCCTCCTCCTAGACCTGTCCTCTGCCTTCTACATTACTCTGTGCTCCTCCTACTAGACCTGTCCTCTGCCTTCTACATTACTCTGTGCTCCTCCTCCTAGACCTGTCCTCTGCCTTCTACATTACTCTGTGCTCCTCCTCCTAGTCCTGTTCTCTGCCTTCTGCATTACTCTGTGCTCCTCCCCCTAGACTTGTCCTCCGCCTCCTACATTACTCTATGCTCCTCCTCCTAGACCTGTTCTATGCCTTCTACATTACTCTGTGCTCCTA
The DNA here is from genome assembly GCF_048569485.1 of Anomaloglossus baeobatrachus. NCBI lineage: Eukaryota > Metazoa > Chordata > Amphibia > Anura > Aromobatidae > Anomaloglossus > Anomaloglossus baeobatrachus. Next base: position 161,272,572 of record NC_134362.1, read on the forward strand.
CTCCTAGACCTGTCCTCTCCCTTCTACATTACTCTGTGCTCCTCCTCCTAGACCTGTCCTCTGCCTTCTACATTACTCTGTGCTCCTTCCCCTAGACTTGTCCTCTGCCTCCTACATTACTCTGTGCACCTCCTCCTAGTCCTGTCCTCTGCCTTCTACATTACTCTGTGCTCCTCCTCCTAGACCTGTCCTCTGCCTTCTACATTACTCTGTGCTCCTCCTCCTAGACCTGTCCTCTGCTTCTGACAAAGTTTATCAGTCCCACTACAGATCTTCTCTCGTTTGTGTGGTCAACAACCAGGTCCCAAACTCTCCTGTGTGAATTAAGTGATAGTGAGCCTAATCACAATACCCATAGACATTGACTGGAGTATTGCCCTCTACCGCGCCATTCATACAGTGTACTCTGGGCCCCTCGATCCTCGGATCTTGGCAGCCGGACCCCCCCCCGTTGATCATGTAGTATATTTAACGCAATGATAAAAGCCATTAATGAGACAACCCTTTAATCATACTTGTACATTTCATATTTATACCTTTGTGAAAAACTTCAGCCTGTTCTGAAATTCGTCAAGCTGATGCCTCTGCTCCAGACAGCGCAGCTGGAGCTTTCTGTTCTCCTCATCCAGTTTCTCGGCTTGTTCTGAAATAAGACACAGCATCAAGGCGGTGGGTTACAATATTTACTCCGCTATTGAAATGTAATTAAAATGACATGCCCCGTATAAAGTGACTTGATTTTTTACTAATTTTCCGAAAATGAGTGTGACATATTAGCTAGAGCATGAGTGGAACACGACGAGGCTTCTCTACCTGTCAACTCTCGGGAAGCCGGAATGTAATAGGAGAAAGCCTCGTAATTCTTCGGCAAATCTGACAGCTGAGATGGTCGATAACTGCTGTTGATGTCTCTCTATTAATATAGCACCATCAATGTCTGTGACGCTGTACAATGACAATGACCATTGTGACAGCTTTGGCAACCGCTCGGCGCCTTACTATGGGATCGTATTGGTGATCTGGGATAGATTTTCGACATACTTTGGAGTTTTTGACTTCTCGATACACAAATGACCTGCAAAGAAGTGGAGAATCTTCTACGTACCTCGCTCTTGTCTCATTCTATCAAGAATCTCATTTTTATCCGAGAGGTCGGACTTAAGAGCGGCCTCCAGCTGGGCGATCTGGAGCTTCAGCTGCTGCTCCCTCAACTTCCGCTGCTGTTCTTGGCTGTTGCTCACTTCAAAGGCGCTGAGGTAAAGAAAGGCAACTTATTACATGTGAAATCAGCACGCGATACTCCTCGAATACTGGAAAACCCTGAGGAACAGCAGTATTGTTTTGCTTTATACTGTCGGATTTAATTAATGGATGATCATGGGACTTATTGTCACGCTAGGTACAGAAAAATAGCAAGCGAGTGGTGAAAGGTAAGGGAAGGGGACCCCTGCATCTAGGGAGGGGTGAGATGGTAACCCCCTGATCAAACCTACTGCTGGTCTGACCACCCCAGATAGGTTCCAAGCCTATGTGCCGAGCATGATACCTGATCCTTGGTATCCCTAGTGCTGGATCCTAAATAGGGAACAGGTGGGATGAGCTCTTTGTCAACTCAATAAATGCTAAAGGAAGACACAAGAGGGACACACGGGGGCATGAACCACTTAGCCATAGATGACTCAGGCAGCAAAGCTTCAGTAACAATACTACAGATGAGTACAAGCCACCTGCTTGCAACCAGAGATAGAATTAAGTGAATAATATCACCAGTCCAGGGAAGATGGGAGTATTTAAAGGGAACCCGTCACCACTTTTTTGGCCTATAAGCTGCGGCCACCACCACTGGGCTCTTATATACAGCATTCTAACATGCCCTGGCTGAGAGTAAAACATAAAAAAACACTTTATAATACTTACCTAACGGTTGCGAGGTGGGCCTAATGGGCGTCTCCGTTGTCCAGTTCCCGGAGCCGCATCTTTTGGCCATCTTTGATCTCTTTCTCTAGCCACGGTGCATGACGGGTCTGACGTCATCCACACTCGCCGGCATTCAGGTCCTGAGCAGGCGCACTTTGATCTGCCCTGAGTAGGGCAGATCAAAGTATTTTAGTGCACCTGCGCAGGACCGGCGAGTGTGTATGATGTAGACGTGGAATGCACACAGGCTTCAGAAAGAGGACAAAGATGGCAGAAAGAGGCAGCGCCCGCACCGGACAACGGAGACGCCCATTAGGCCCACAGCGCGACCGTTAGGTAGGTATTATATAGCTGTTTTTTATGTTATATCCCCGGCCTGGGCTCTTATATACAGTATGTTAGAATGCTGTATATAAGAGCTCGGTGGTGGTGGCCGCAGCTTATAGGCCAAAAAAAGGTGACAGATTCCCTTTAAGCACCAAGGGAATACTGATAATCAGCAGCTGGGTGGAAGGCGAGCTCCTGCTGGGTCCAAAAGGGGTAGAAATGAAATTCCAGCAAAAAAAGCTAGCTAGTACAGTGAATACTAAGAGCAGGAACAATAAAAAGTCAGGGAGGATTTTGTGCAGCCAAACGCTGTGACCTTCTATTGCCAGAAACTACATGACTGTCTGTCACCCGTGACACTTATTAGTGCGTTTCCAAGGATATTTGAGATAGACTTCTAGAATATCTATATAAACATCCGATTGATTAGTTGATTAACCGCCACCGATGAGAGGGTAAATGAACAATGAATTTAGCTGTTCCTGGTACTGAAGCTCATCGGAGCTCCACAGCCCCGTCATTTTGTTGACAGCGCAAGTCCACTAAAGGAAAATCTGCAGCCAAGGATGGGAAATTACATACAACTATGTTCTCCGATCCGTTCCAGTGATACGGCGCCGCTGTTACTGGCGGTGACTTGTTCCGGCCACTCACTGGCTACTGTAGATCATCAATATCCCGTCAGAGCGGACGTCTGGTCTGAAGAATTAGTAAAAAGCTGCAGCAAAACACCACTAACTGGCAGCTTTCTGCATAAACGGAAAGCTGCCAATCACTGCAGGACTACATGGCACAAGACAACTAGTCCTCTAGTGATAATCTCCTGCTGATTAAACACTGATTGCCTTGAAACAACAACACAGAGCTCAGTAAGTGATACATCCCTGGGAATCAGGTCCTCTGCTCCTAAATTACATAGAAAAAAACTGCTGATAGATTCCCTTTAATTCCATCATTACTGAAAACCGGCCATCAAACTAATAAGTAAAAGCCATTCTGATATTCATAAAACCTGCCATATAAAAAGACGGCTGAGGGGACATCTAATCACGATGTAAATGTAAGTGAATGGACAGAACAGGAATCATCCTATTTCACGACAAGGGGTAATCCTCGATGACTCTAGAATATTAAAACTTTATTACAGATAGTGATTCTTTACTGTAAAAGCATTGAGATGATGGAATTCTCTGCTACATAAATAATGGTTGATTCAATACACAAGATAGGTAAAGCTGCAGAGTTCTTGCAAAGACAAGCAACTTTGCAATTTAGTTAGTGTTACAGATCCTCATAGTCAAAAATGGAGGGATTTTTACTTCTATCGATGTCCATCATTGCCTAGTTTACCAGTACAGCGGTGGCTGAATATGTGCAGTGGTGACAAGCTCTTTCTGAGAAAGCTTGTAAGCGCTTCTTTAAAGACGACCAGATGGCTGGAGTGTGATGTTAGCTCCTTATCACGGCCAGCGTCAGGTATACTGCAGCTGCCAGGGATGCTAATCAAGTGATTTATTCTGAGAGAGGAGGGACATATGTCCAATAATATGGGAGAATTGGTATCAGAGCTTTTTGCCTTAATCTGGATCAACACATAAGGCCTACTAATTGCTCTTTGTGGATCTTCGTCCTTTCTTTTTTCCAACCTTCTCAACTATGTAACTATAAAACGGTTCTTACCAAAAATGTTCATAGTCCTGTGGAGGTGAATGTAACGCCCATACCAGCATCCCTGCGCTGTCCTGCCCCTCTCCCCCGGTTGTTAAGTCAGTTCCCTAACTTGCCCGGATGTCCTGCGGTGGCTGCCCCATCCCTGGTCCATGCTGCTGCCTCCCAGAGCCTGTGTACACCTCACAGGCTTCCTGGTTCTGCCCGAAGGGTACGCACATGAACCCACTCCTTTTCTTAAAGGGCCAGCAGACCCTAACCCGGAAGTGCTTCTAAAGTCAGCTGAGAGGCTGCAGCTACTTAAGGCACCTTTTCCCTATGGGGGGTGCCTGGGCAATGAGTTAGTAATGTTGCTAGTTCTCAGGTCCTTTGTGCGGCTGCTAGTATTGCATTACATGCCTCTGTTTCAGTACACTCGTTATTCGCTGCTGTTGCTCCTGGTGTAGACTGTGAGCCCTTGCGGGCAGGGTCCTCTCTCCTGGTGTAGACTGTGAGCCCTCGCGGGCAGGGTCCTCTCTCCTGGTGTAGACTGTGAGCCCTTGCGGGCAGGGTCCTCTCTCCTGGTGTAGACTGTGAGCCCTCGCGGGCAGGGTCCTCTCTCCTGGTGTAGACTGTGAGCCCTTGTGGGCAGGGTCCTCTCTCCTGGTGTAGACTGTGAGCCCTTGCGGGCAGGGTCCTCTCTCCTGGTGTAGACTGTGAGCCCTCGCGGGCAGGGTCCTCTCTCCTGGTGTAGACTGTGAGCCCTCGCGGGCAGGGTCCTCTCTCCTGGTGTAGACTGTGAGCCCTCGCGGACAGAGACCTCTCTCCTCCTGTAGACTGTGAGCCCTCATGAGCAGGGTCCTCTCTCCTCCTGTACCAGTCTGTTTTGTATTGTTAATGATTGTTGTACTAGTTTTTATGTATACCCTTTTTCACTTGTAAAGCTCCATGGAATTAATGGCGCTATAATAATAAATAATAATAAATCAAGACCATTACCAGGATCTACAGTCAATCAAACAAATATGGACCTTTGGCATAGTTACCCAAAACCAATCCCCAACCTCTTCCCTTCTACCATCCCCCATTCATTCATCCACAACTTTACCGCTAATTTTACTTCTCTTTTTCACACATGATACACGCAAATTAATAAAAACAAAAGGCCAGTAAAGATGTCATCATATGTCAAGGGGCATTGTCTGTAGGGACAGGTGCTCCTAAAATCAGCAGCTATCACAGCATTACAAACAGGCAGCGATAACACTGACCTCTGGAAGGTATTACTTGTGTCATACGGCCAAAGACATCTGATCTTCTACAAGTGCTGTAAATATGTTTTACGTTAATACACGATGACAACATCAGAAGAATTTCTTCGTTGTCAATGCAATGCACCAAAAAAAAAGAAAGAAAAGGCGTAGTGCTGGCTTCCTTAAAGAATAGTGCTTGGAAGGGAGAGGGCAGTGGCACAGAGATCACTTGTCCTAATGTTTAAGGAATTAGGAAAACATATTTTGTTATGCTGCTTCTTAAACCGAAGGCGCCTTTGCGTAGCCTGCGGTTAGAAAAGATGAAAGACTTTGTGGGATGAGCATGGGAATGGCCTCAATTTAGAGTCCCAACTATGTTGAGTGAAGAAATAATAAAAAAAAAAAAGTTGGCACGGCTTGTGCGTTTTGTGGGACTGCAGTAGGAAATTAGATGTATAATGCATGAGAAACCAAATTCCAGTCCCTGACATGACCACAGACCCTTATACTACGCACTAGGGTCTCACATCGCCACCCAGCTTTGACCAAAAACTAGTGCTGGGCCAAAGGGCACTGAAATGATGGGTTAGTAAGGGAGAAATCATCATAAAAAAATTACTAGAACATATTAAAGGACGATTAATGTCAGAATATTTATTATCAGGGATGTACAGTCATGTGAAAAGCCAAGGCCATCCAAAATGTCTGTACAGCATTCTGTTACACAGGGCTGTGGAGTCAGAGTCGGAGCCCATTTTGGTGGAGTCGGTATAAAATGCACCGACTCCTAAAATATATAATAAATTGGGGACAGTAGTGCAATACAGAGTGTGATGACATTTTTTTCATAGGAATTGGGAAAGTTATGAAATGTCCTATAAATGTCTGTTCTATTCCTGATCTAAGGCTGCATTCACACACAGCGTTTTTGCTGCGTTTTTTGAGGATACGTTTTTCAGCTGCAAAAGTAGATCAGCTTTTTAAAAACCCGCATCACCTGAAAGGTTTTTGAGCTCATAAATAATGCTTTCAATAGAAAAAGCAGATTAGAAAACCGCCACAAACTGACATGCTCATTCTGTGTGAGGATCCTCACAACACGCTGTGTCTGAATGTCCTATCTTGAAACCCATTGCCTTTGCTGGATGCCAGTCACTGCATTTCACTGAATTATTTTGCCATCAATGTTCGATATGTTTGTGACAAGAAATAAATTGTTAGTAAGTCACTGGCAGTAAAGAAGGGAATTTTGTTTACTTACCGTAAATTCCTTTTCTTCTAGCTCCAATTGGGAGACCCAGACAATTGGGTGTATAGGCTATGCCTCCGGAGGCCGCACAAAGTATTACACTAAAAGTGTAAAGCCCCTCCCCTTCTGCCTATACACCCCCCGTGCTCCCACGGGCTCCTCAGTTTTGGTGCAAAAGCAAGAAGGAGGAAAAAAATTATAAACTGGTTTAAAGTAAATTCAATCCGAAGGAATATCGGAGAACTGAAACCATTCAACATGAACAACATGTGTACACAAAAAAACAGGGGCGGGTGCTGGGTCTCCCAATTGGAGCTAGAAGAAAAGGAATTTACGGTAAGTAAACAAAATTCCCTTCTTCTTTGTCGCTCCATTGGGAGACCCAGACAATTGGGACGTCCAAAAGCAGTCCCTGGGTGGGTAAATTAATACCTCGTAATAGAGCCGGAAAACGGCCCCTTCCTACAGGTGGGCAACCGCCGCCTGAAGGACTCGTCTACCTAGGCTGGCATCCGCCGAAGCATAGGTATGCACCTGATAGTGTTTCGTGAAAGTGTGCAGGCTCGACCAGGTAGCCGGCTGACACACCTGCTGAGCCGTAGCCTGGTGCCTCAAAGCCCAGGACGCGCCCACGGATCTGGTAGAATGGGCCTTCAGCCCTGAGGGAACCGGAAGCCCAGCAGAACGGTAAGCTTCGAGAATTGGCTCCTTGATCCACCGAGCCAGGGTTGATTTGGAAGCCTGTGACCCTTTACGCTGACCAGCGACAAGGACAAAGAGTGCATCCGAGCGGCGCAGGGGCGCCGTACGAGAAATGTGGAGTCTGAGTGCTCTCACCAGATCTAACAAGTGCAAATCCTTTTCACATTGGTGAACTGGATGAGGGCAAAAAGAGGGTAAGGAGATATCCTGATTGAGATGAAAGGGGGATACCACCTTGGGGAGAAATTCCGGAACCGGACGCAGACCACCTTGTCCTGGTGAAACACCAGGAAAGGGGCTTTGCACGACAACGCTGCTAGCTCAGACACTCTCCGAAGAGAGGTGACTGCTACTAGGAAAACCACTTTCTGCGAAAGGCGTGAGAGAGAAATATCCCTCATTGGCTCGAATGGTGGTTTCTGAAGAGCCATCAGCACCCTGTTCAGATCCCAGGGTTCTAACTGCCGCTTGTAAGGAGGAACGATGTGACAAACCCCCTGCAGGAACGTGCGTACCTGTGGAAGTCTGGCTAGGCGCTTCTGGAAAAACACAGAGAGCGCTGAGACTTGTCCCTTAAGGGAGCCGAGCGACAAACCCTTTTCCAGTCCAGATTGAAGGAAGGACAGAAAAGTGGGCAAGGCAAAAGGCCAGGGAGAAAAACCCTGAGCAGAGCACCATGACAGGAAAATTTTCCACGTCCTGTGGTAGATCTTGGCGGACGTTGGTTTCCTAGCCTGTCTCATAGTGGCAATGACCTCTTGAGATAATCCTGAAGACGCTAGGATCCAGGACTCAATGGCCACACAGTCAGGTTGAGGGCCGCAGAATTCAGATGGAAAAACGGCCCTTGAGACAGCAAGTCTGGTCGGTCTGGTAGTGCCCACGGTTGGCCGACCGTGAGATGCCACAGATCCGGGTACCACGACCTCCTCGGCCAGTCTGGAGCGACGAGGATGGCGCGGCGGCAGTCGGACCTGATCTTGCGTAACACTCTGGGCAACAGTGCCAGAGGAGGAAACACATAAGGGAGTTGAAACTGCAACCAATCCTGAACTAAGGCGTCTGCCGCCAGAGCTCTGTGATCTTGAGACCGTGCCATGAATGTCGGGACCTTGTTGTTGTGCCGGGACGCCATTAGGTCGACGTCCGGCATCCCCCAGCGGCAACAGATCTCCTGAAACACGTCCGGGTGAAGGGACCATTCCCCTGCGTCCATGCCCTGGCGACTGAGATAATCTGCTTCCCAGTTTTCCACGCCCGGGATGTGAACTGCAGAGATGGTGGAGGCCGTGGCTTCCACCCACATCAAGATCCGCCGGACTTCCTGGAAGGCTTGCCGACTGCGTGTGCCGCCTTGGTGGTTGATGTATGCCACCGCTGTGGAATTGTCCGACTGAATTCGGATCTGCTTGCCTTCCAGCCACTGCTGGAAAGCTTTCAGGGCAAGGTACACTGCCCGTATTTCCAGAACATTGATCTGAAGTGAGGACTCTTGCCGGGTCCACGTACCCTGAGCCCTGTGGTGGAGAAAAACCGCTCCCCACCCTGACAGACTCGCGTCCGTCGTGACCACCTCCCAGGATGGCGGTAGGAAGGATTTCCCCTTCGATAATGAAGTGGGAAGAAGCCACCACCGAAGGGAAGCTTTGGTCGCCTGAGAGAGAGAGACGTTCCTGTCGAGGGACGTCGGCTTCCTGTCCCATTTGCGAAGGATGTCCCATTGAAGAGGACGCAGGTGAAACTGCGCGAAAGGGACTGCCTCCATTGCTGCCACCATCTTCCCCAGGAAGTGCATGAGGCGCCTCAAAGGGTGTGCCTGACCTTGAAGGAGAGATTGTACCCCCTTCTGTAGCGACCGCTGCTTGATCAGCGGAAGCTTCACTATCGCTGAGAGGGTATGAAACTCCATGCCAAGATATGTCAGCGATTGGGCCGGTGTCAGATTTGACTTTGGAAAATTGATGATCCACCCGAAACTCTGGAGAGTCTCCAGAGTAGCGTCGAGGCTGTGTTGGCATGCCTCTTGAGAGGGTGCCTTGATCAGGAGATCGTCCAAGTAAGGGATCACCGAGTGACCCTGAGAGTGGAGGACCGCTACTACAGTAGCCATAACCTTGGTGAAAACCCGTGGGGCTGTTGCCAGGTCAAACGGCAGTGCCACGAACTGCAGGTGTTCGTCTCCTATGGCGAAGCGCAAGAAGCGCTGGTGCTCTGGAGCAATCGGTACGTGGAGATAAGCATCTTTGATATCGATCGATGCAAGGAAATCTCCTTGGGACATTGAGGCGATGACGGAGCGGAGGGATTCCATCCGGAACCGCCTGGTCTTTACGTGTTTGTTGAGCAGTTTCAGGTCCAGGACAGGACGGAAAGACCCGTCCTTCTTTGGGACCACAAACAGGTTGGAGTAAAAACCGTGACCCTGTTGCTGAAGAGGAACAGGGACCACCACTCCTTCTGCCTTCAGAGTGCCCAGCGCCTGCAGAAGAGCCTCGGCTCGCTCGGGAGGCGGGGATGACCTGAAGAATCGAGTCGGGGGACGAGAGGTGAACTCTATCTTGTAACCGTGAGACAGAATGTCTCTCACCCAGCGGTCTTTTACCCGTGGCAGCCAGGTGTCGCAAAAGCGGGAGAGCCTGCCACCGACCGAGGAAGCAGATTGCGGAGGCCGAAAGTCATGAGGAAGCCGCTTTGGTAGCGGCACCTCCGGTGGTCTTTTTAGGACGTGACTTAGACCGCCATGAATCAGAGTTCCTTTGATCTTTCTGAGGCCTTTTGGACGAGGGGAATTGGGACCTGCCCGCGCCCCGAAAGGACCGAAACCTCGACTGCCCCCTCCTCTGTTGGGGTATGTTCGGTTTGGGCTGGGGTAAGGATGTATCCTTTCCCTTGGATTGTTTGATGATTTCATCCAAACGCTCGCCAAACAATCGGTCGCCAGAAATTGGCAAACTAGTTAAGCGCTTTTTGGAAGCAGAATCTGCCTTCCATTCCCGTAGCCACAAGGCCCTGCGGAGTACCACCGAATTGGCGGATGCAACCGCCATACGGCTCGCAGAGTCCAGGACAGCATTAATAGCGTAAGACGCCATTGCCGACGTCTGAGCGGTTATGGACGCCACCTGCGGCGCGGAAGTGCGTGTGGCTGCGTCAATTTGCGCTTGACCTGCTGATATAGCTTGTAGCGCCCATACGGCTGCGAATGCTGGGGCAAAAGAAGCGCCGATAGCTTCATAGATGGATTTCAACCAGAGCTCCATCTGCCTGTCAGTGGCATCTTTGAGTGAAGCCCCATCTTCCACTGCAAGTATGGATCTAGCCGCCAGTCTGGAGATTGGAGGATCCACCTTGTGACACTGAGTCCAACCTTTGACCACGTCAGGGGGAAAGGGATAACGTGTATCCTTAAGGCGCTTAGAAAAACGCTTATCTGGACAATCATGGTGATTCTGGACTGCCTCTCTGAAATCAGAGTGGTCCAGAAACATACTCGGTGTACGCTTGGGAAACCTGAAACGGAATTTCTCCTGCTGAGAAGCTGACTCCTCCACCGGAGGAGCTGAGGGAGAAATATCCAACATTCGATTGATGGACGCAATAAGATCGTTCACTATGGCGTCCCCGTCCGGAGTATCAAGATTGAGAGCGGCCTCAGGATCAGAATCCTGATCAGCTGTCTCCGCGTCATCAACCAGAGAGTCCCCCCGCTGAGACCCTGAACAATATGATGATGTCGAGGGAATTTCCAAGCGAGCTCGCTTAATCGGTCTGGGGCTGGGGTTTGTGTCAGAGCCCCCAGCCTGGGATCTATGAGATACCCCGGGGGGACATTGTTGGTCCAACTGAGGGGGGCCAGGGAACAATGATTCAACAGAGTCCCTGTGCTGAGATACCGGTCTGGACTGCAAGGCTTCTAGTATCCTAGCCATAGTTTCAGAGAGTTTATCCGTAAAGACTGCAAACTCCGTCCCTGTCACCTGGAGAGTGTCAGCAGGTGGCTCCCCCTGGGCCCCTCTTAGCAGAGGCTCCGGCTGAGCAAGTGCAGTAGGGGCCGAGCAGTGCACACAATGAGGGTCAGTGGAACCTGCCGGTAGCGGCGTCGTACATGCGGCGCAGGCAGCATAGTAAGCCTGTGTTTTGGCACCCCTGCCTTTTGTGGGCGCCATGCTATTGTCTTCCCTGAGAAACACAATAGGGTATATAGCCAGAAAACAACTGTGCACTATACAGTGTAAAGTATATACCATAAACATATAATAACACTTCTGCACAATGGGGCTAGCACCACAGGTGCTGCTTACCACCCGCTTAAAGCGGTTGTGAGGCCACCAGAATCCCTGCCTGGGTCTCCCAGAATTTGTCCCCCTCTGCAGCGTCCGAGGAGCTGACAGGAATGGCTGCCGGCGTCCTGAGGAGAGGAGGGAGCCGTGGGCGTGACCCAGAAAGTGCGGGAACTGGTGCCCCACAGTGCACAGTGAGGGGGGTGGAGTATGCAAAGCATTCTCCAGCCCTCATTGCTGCTCGTCTGTACAGCGTCCCGCCCTTCCCCTGCTTGTCAGGGCTGTGGGCGGGAGGAAGAAAGACTAGGCCGCAAAAGCCGGGGACTCGAGTAATAAGCGCGGCCGCCGTAAAAGCGTGGCCGCGCGGAAGTCCCCGGCGCACTACAAGTCCCAGCCGCGCCTCAGTGTTAAACATGGCGGCGGCGGTCAGCGCGGTAGTCCCCCTACATAAACACACTCAGCGACGCTGAGTGTGTAATGGCACATTTAACCCGGTCAGCGCCGCGGTCCCCGGTGCACTAGCACACCCAGCAATGCTGGAGTGTTGCTGTGCTCGGTCCCCACGGGGACACAGAGTACCTCCAAGTAGCAGGGCCATGTCCCTGAACGATACCCGGCTCCTATCCAGCAGGCTCCCAGGAGTTGTGGATGAAGCACGGTCTCAGTGCCTGGAGACCGATAGGATCCCACTTCACCCAGAGCCCTAAGGGGGATGGGGAAGGAAAACAGCATGTGGGCTCCAGCCTCCGTACCCGCAATGGATACCTCAACCTTAACAACACCGCCGACAAGAGTGGGGTGAGAAGGGAGCATGCTGGGGGCCCTATATGGGCCCACTTTTCTTCCATCCGACATAGTCAGCAGCTGCTGCTGACCAATCTATGGAGCTGTGCGTGCATGTCTGCCTCCTTCGCACAAAGCATAAAAACTGAGGAGCCCGTGGGAGCACGGGGGGTGTATAGGCAGAAGGGGAGGGGCTTTACACTTTTAGTGTAATACTTTGTGCGGCCTCCGGAGGCATAGCCTATACACCCAATTGTCTGGGTCTCCCAATGGAGCGACAAAGAAAGATACTAAAGCTCATCACACCGGCCAGTTTCTCCAGGCCTTAGGGGAAAAAGTTCTGCAAGATTATGAACTCAAAAAAGAACAGGTTCTTGCCATTGTAACGAACAACGCTTCAAACATAAGTACAATTAAACTGATGAATGAGAGTAATGAACAACATCTAGAAGAAAATTTAGGATTCAGTATGTGTGAGATGGAGCCACAGCGCTGTTCAATTTAACTGAGAAACAAACAGATATTACAACAGAAGAACAGCAAAATGATACTTTAGGATTAGATGATCTTATTGAAGCTGCTTCAAAACACTTTCCTATTCATCACATGCGCTGTGTTGTGCACACGCTGCAGCTGGCAATAAGAGATAGTCTGCAAGAGGGACCCCGATTTCACACATCTGTCTTTTCGCCGGTTTGGCATATGCGCCGCACTCCAGTACAGTGTATACAGTACAGTGGCAGCACGACAAACGACGGTCACATGCTTTCATGCGACCATAGCATGTGACCCGGAAGTCGTGGCACTGACACTGTACTGTATCGTACTGTACTGGCGTGCGCCACATCCGCCAAACCAGCGAAAAGCCGGATGTGTGAAACTGGGCGGACATGCTGGAAATCTGATTGGAAAAGTGAGGAAGTTGGTTATTGCCGCCAGAACCCCTAAAATTGATTCCATCTTGAAGAGACGTGCTGGGAAAGGGGCAATTGTTGATCAAGCCACTTGGTGAGGCAGCACTTATTTAATGACTGAGCAATTGCTTGAACTAAAATTGTTTCTTATAGATATGGTGAACCCTCAAGTAACCTTAAATGAAGGTCAATGGACACAGGTGGCTGAATTGAAGGAATTGCTTAATCACGCATTTACTGTAACTAAAAAATTACAAGCTGAGGATTTAACTCCTGGCATTTTCATAAGGGAGTGGAAGAACTTGCTATTTTGCCTGTCCCAAAGAGGAGGTTTGATCGCAGATGGCATTTCTGCTTTAATGAAACGGAGAGAGACAGAGCTATTGGAAAATAATATTCTTCTGGCAGCTGTTTATGTGGACCCATGTCATTGTATACTGCTTGATGATCAACAGCTTAATAAAGGAAAAGAACCTCTGACTGAGGTAGCAGTTAGGATGAGCGGCTACAGGACTGCCAGGCGCAAGAGGACTTGGGGCCTGACAGTGCTACTGCTGCCGTATCTTCATCCTCATCAGATGAGGAGATTAACTTTGACAAGTATTTGGATGACATGGAGCAAGCAAAGTGTTGCCGCAAGGAAAAGGATTTCACCCCGTCTCCTATAGCAGCAGATTGACTAGATTTCAGTAAAATTTTTCACTTGCTCTCAAAGAAATAGAAAAATTCAACCGTTCATCAAAACTGACTGTGCATGAGGCAACTCCTTTACACCCGGAAATTGTTAGAGATGTTGCCCAAGTGGCAAAAAACAGTTTTCAACAAAAACATACTAAATAATAACTAATACACCGTGAGAAAAAAACCCTTAAAAATTCAATTCTTTAATGATAAAGTTTAAAATGGATATCCCAACATGAATAACACACACATGTATACATACAACAAACAAGGGAAAAAGTGCTGCAGTGCAGACTGGGAGTGGTCAACGCCCCTTCACTTCTCCCTACCTAGCCTGCGGAGGTCGGCACCCTAGGTTGCGTAAAGGCGCCCCCGCTCACCGTCGGCTCGCCCTCCTTTCCCTGCACTAAATTAAGAAGTGCAACTAGTCTGGGAGTATAGGAGTGCTCAACTAAAATATTGCTGCACTGCAAAAATTTACAGGGTTGCAAGGAATATCTATTGATATCTGGCACACATGTGGGTGTGACTCTACAGGAATGCTGAAATGACCGATAAAATATAATATGAGATGCTTGAAATTAGAATAACCACCTCAATATGAAATTTATCAGTGGACAACGTGCACCCGTTTGGATGTAGCCCCTGGAGCCACCTATATGGATATCAATTGTCCTGTGCATTCAATAAAAGCATATAATTGGACACATATTGTGGTGCTAAGAAAACAGGTTACTACAATGTACGCAAGAGACTCTGATAAGCCTTGCCTTCGCCTGCTCCCACAAAAAAATCAATGAGAGTCAATCAGTAAATCAACACATGACTCCACAGTAGGCACACAGATGAATGGTCCTCAGATATAATAACATAATAGCCATAGCATGGAATAAACTTTCACTCCAGTCTATTCACTGTAGATGTAACAATAACATATTGAAGGTACTTAGCTTTTTTGTGTGAATTTGGACAAATCGCCAGATCAACGCTAATGCTTCAGTGTAGTCACTGGAAAATACAGGCCCAGTTTGGGAACCGCTAGCTCGACGCGTTTCCCCCTGGCACACAGTCCCGCCAAGGTTCATCAGGAGCACCCACAATCGGGCACAGAGTATCGGCCACAATAAACCACTCAACCACCGGAAGATGACCCTCCATGTGGCGCTTCCTGACGTCAACGGAAGTGACGTCTGTTAGAACGGAAGTGCCGCTCGCGTGGAACGCATCATGCGCTCCACTGCGGCTCATCACTACGGGGCGGAGGCTGTCCCTCCATGTGACGCACGGTAGCAGTCACATGATCACGGGACGCAGTAATGCACTCCGCAACCCCGCACCACATGGTTCACAGCGCAAGGGGAACAGGGAATCACTTCCGTTGACGTCAGGAAGCGCCACATGGAGGGTCATCTTCCGTCCCGTAGTGATGAGCCGCGGTGGAGCGCATAATGCGTTCCACGCGAGCGGCACTTCCGTTCTAACAGACGTCACTTCCGGTGACGTCAGGAAGCGCCATTTTAAGAGCGCTCCTTGCCCCACGTGTGTAGGCGGGGATTAGGACCGAGGCAGAGTGGTTTATTGTGGCCGATACTCTGTGCCCGATTGTGGGTGCTCCTGATGAACCTTGGCGGGACTGTGTGCCAGGGGGAAACGCGTCGAGCTAGCGGTTCCCAAACTGGGCCTGTATTTTCCAGTGACTACACTGAAGCATTAGCATTGATCTGGCGATTTGTCCAAATTCACACAAAAAAGCTAAGTACCTTCAATATGTTATTGTTACATCTACAGTGAATAGACTGGAGTGAAAGTTTATTCCATGCTATGGCTATTATGTTATTATATCTGAGGACCATTCATCTGTGTGCCTACTGTGGAGTCATGTGTTGAGTTACTGATTGACTCTCATTGATTTTTTTGTGGGAGCAGACGAAGGCAAGGCTTATCAGAGTCTCTTGCGTACATTGTAGTAACCTGTTTTCTTAGCACCACAATATGTGTCCAATTATATGCTTTTATTGAATGCACAGGACAATTGATATCCATATAGGTGGCTCCAGGGGCTACATCCAAACGGGTGCACGGTGTCCACTGATAAATTTCATATTGAGGTGGTTATTCTAATTTCAAGCATCTCATATTATATTTTATCGGTCATTTCAGCATTCCTGTAGAGTCACACCCACATGTGTGCCAGATATCAATAGATATTCCTTGCAACCCTGTAAATTTTTGCAGTGCAGCAATATTTTAGTTGAGCACTCCTATACTCCCAGACTAGTTGCACTTCTTAATTTAGTGGAGGGAAAGGAGGGCGAGCCGACGGTGAGCGGGGGCGCCTTTACGCAACCTAGGGTGCCGACCTCCGCAGGCTAGGTAGGGAGAAGTGAAGGGGCGTTGACCACTCCCAGTCTGCACTGCAGCACTTTTTCCCTTGTTTGTTGTATGTATACATGTGTGTGTTATTCATGTTGGGATATCCATTTTAAACTTTATCATTAAAGAATTGAATTTTTAAGGGTTTTTTTCTCACGGTGTACAGTTTATGATCCCTTAATCATTATCTATAACGGTTTTTTTTCTAAATAATAACTAACTAATAAATTGTAAATATGCAATACAATATGTAATTATATATATATATATATATATATATATATACACACACACACACACACACACACACAAACATATACAGTTAGGTCCAGAAATATTTGGACAGTGACACAATTTTCGCGAGTTGGGCTCTGCACGCCACCACATTGGATTTGAAATGAAACCTCTACAGCAGAATTCAAGTGCAGATTGTAACGTTTAATTTGAAGGTTTGAACAAAAATATCTGATAGAAATTGTAGGAATTGTACACATTTCTTTACAAACACTCCACATTTTAGGAGGTCAAAAGTAATTGGACAAATAAACCAAACCCAAAAAAAAATTTTTTATTTTCAATATTTTGTTGCGAATCCTTTGGAGGCAATCACTGCCTTAAGTCTGGAACCCATGGACATCACCAAACGCTGGGTTTCCTCCTTCTTAATGCTTTGCCAGGCCTTTACAGCCGCAGCCTTCAGGTCTTGCTTGTTTGTGGGTCTTTCCGTCTTAAGTCTGGATTTGAGCAAGTGAAATGCATGCTCAATTGGGTTAAGATCTGGTGATTGACTTGGCCATTGCAGAATGTTCCACTTTTTTGCACTCATGAACTCCTGGGTAGCTTGGGCTGTATTCTTGGGGTCATTGTCCATCTGTACTATCAAGCGCCGTCCGATCAACTTTGCGGCATTTGGCTGAATCTGGGCTGAAAGTATATCCCGGTACACTTCAGAATTCGTCCGGCTACTCTTGTCTGCTGTTATGTCATCAATAAACACAAGTGACCCAGTGCCATTGAAAGCCATGCATGCCCATGCCATCACGTTGCCTCCACCATGTTTTACAGAGGATGTGGTGTGCCTTGGATCATGTGCCGTTCCCTTTCTTCTCCAAACTTTTTTCTTCCCATCATTCTGGTACAGGTTGATCTTGGTCTCATCTGTCCATAGAATACTTTTCCAGAACTGAGCTGGCTTCATGAGGTGTTTTTCAGCAAATTTAACTCTGGCCTGTCTATTTTTGGAATTGATGAATGGTTTGCATCTAGATGTGAACCGTTTGTATTTACTTTCATGGAGTCTTCTCTTTACTGTTGACTTAGAGACAGATACAGCTACTTCACTGAGAGTGTTCTGGACTTCAGTTGATGTTGTGAACGGGTTCTTCTTCACCAAAGAAAGTATGCGGCGATCATCCACCACTGTTGTCATCCGTGGACGCCCAGACCTTTTTGAGTTCCCAAGCTCACCAGTCAATTCCTTTTTTCTCAGAATGTACCCGACTGTTGATTTTGCTACTCCAAGCATGTCTGCTATCTCTCTGATGGATTTTTTATTTTTTTTCAGCCTCAGGATGTTCTGCTTCACCTCAATTGAGAGTTGCTTAGACCGCATCTTGTCTGGTCACAGCAACAGCTTCCAAATGCAAAACCACACACCTGTAATCAACCCCAGACCTTTTAACTACTTCATTGATTACACATTAACGAGGGAGACGCCTTCAGAGTTAATTGCAGCCCTTAGAGTCCCTTGTCCAATTACTTTTGGTCCCTTGAAAAAGAGGAGGCTATGCATTACAGAGCTATGATTCCTAAACCCTTTCTCCGATTTGGATGTGAAAACTCTCATATTGCAGCTGGGAGTGTGCACTTTCAGCCCATATTATATATATAATTGTATTTCAGAACATGTTTTTCTAAACAGCTAAAATAACAAAACTTGTGTCACTGTCCAAATATTTCTGGACCTAACTGAATATACACATGCAAGATATATATGTAATCTACTGAATATTACATATTGTATTACATATTTACAATGTATTAGTTATTTGTGTTCTAAAGTTGTATTCCAATAATAATAATAATAATAATAATAATCTTTATTTCTATAGCGCCAACATATTCCGCAGCGCTTTACAATTCAGGAGGATCATATACAAACAAGTAACAGTTATAGAAATACAATATTTAGAGGGAAAAAAAAGAAAAATAATAAATATATTTTATGTTCTATCTAAATATCTTATATCTTGATTATTGTATCATAAAAATGATTAAATGTCTGATGTTCACATTGTACTACAATACATTTTTCACTTAACTATAAGCAATATATGTGGGAGTCGGAGTCTGAGTCGTGAAGTCGGTGCAAGGGAAATTGAGGAGTCTGAGTCGAAGGTTTGGCTTACCAACGCGCAGCCCTGCTGTTACAGGTCAATGTCCTGGAGTTTTTGAGAAAGTCATGAGGCAGGAGTCCTCTAGCTGCATGTGCTGTGGAGTCCCCGATACTCATGAAGAGCAAGATATCCTAATACACCCCACTGATTGACAAGCTCTGTGGCATTTAGTAGTACAACCACAAACCTTTGTGCATTTTAGGAGTAAAACCACCAAACTCTGTGCTATTTAGGAGTAAAACCACAAAGCTCTGTACGTTTTAGAAGTAAAACCACCAAGCTCTGTGCCTTTAGGAGTAAAACCACCAAGCTCTGTGCCTTTAGGAGTAAAACCACCAAGCTCTGTGCCTTTAGGAGTAAAACTTCCAAGCTCTGTGCCTTTAGGAGTAAAACCACCAAGCTCTGTGCCTTTAGGAGTAAAACCACCAAGCTCTGTGCCTTTAGGAGTAAAACCACCAAGCTCTGTGCCTTTAGGAGTAAAACTACCAAGCTCTGTGCCTTTAGGAGTAAAACCACCAAGCTCTGTGCCTTTAGGAGTAAAACCACCAAGCTCTGTGCCATTTAGTAGTAAAACCATCAAGCTCTGTGTCTTTTAGGAGTAAAACCACCAAGCTCTGTGCCATTTAGTAGTAAAACCATCAAGCTCGGTGTCTTTTAGGAGTAAGGCTATGTGCGCACTGGGAAATGGAATTTTCTTGAGAAAATTCCGCATGCTCTCATAGATTACCGCACCCGCGGTAAAAAACCGCGGCAAACCGCACCCGAAAACCGCATGCGGTTTGCCGCAGTTTGCCGCGGTTTCACCGCGGTATTGTTCGCGGTATTGCCGCGGTTTTGCCGCGTGCGGGTTGGGATGTGCTTTATTGCATTCAATGCAGTAAAGCACATTGAAAAAAAAAAAAAAAAGTCATTTAATTCTGAGATAGTAGATAGATAGACAGAAGAATAGATAGAGGGATAGATAGATAGACAGACAGATACAGGGATAGATAGATAGATAGATAGATAGATAGATAGATAGATAGATAGAGGACAGATCGCTGCATTTCCCACGGTCGGCAGTGAGTTCACATTACCGGCCGTGGGAAATGACCGGTAATTACCTCTGCTGTCTGCTGCATTCATTCAGCCTGTGTCTGTGACAGTCGCGGCTGGATGTGAGCAGCGCCGGAGCTGTGGATTATGCTGGACCTGTGAATTACGCTGGAGCTTTGGTGCGGGAGGGGTTAATAAAATGGTGAACGAGGCTTGTTTATTTTATTTCAAATAAAGGATTTTTCGGTGTGTGTGTTTTTTCACTTTACTTACGGGTTGATCATGTCAGCTGTCACATAGACGCTGCCATAATAAAGCCTGGAGTTAATGGCGGTGATCCACCACCATTAACCCCTTGTATTACCCTGCTGCCACTGCTACACGGCAGCAAGAAGAGCCGAGGACACGCCGGTGCTGCCGCATAATGCATGCGACAGTCCCGGGGCAGCTGCGGCTGATATTCTCGGCTGCGGGACGGGGAGTGAGGCGGGGGACATTAACCCTGCCCCTCTCCCTCCCCAGCCTGAGAATACCGGGCCGCCGCTGTGTGCTTACCTCAGCTGGACGGTAAATATGCAGCGGAGCCCACGTGCTTTGTTTTCTATATTTCCGTTTTCTTTCTATGTGTGTTCTATGTCTGTGATGTCTGTGTGAGTGTGATCTGTGTGTGTGTTTACTCTCTGCATGGCTTCCTCTTCCTGTAATGACATCACTTCCCTGCAAAACCGCAGACAGGCGATGTACATTACCGGAGGTAAACCGCGAAATACCGCAGGGAATAACGCAGGAAAACGCAGTGAACCGCACAGAATTTGCTGCCTGCGTTATTCCCTGCGGGATTTCACGATTAACATTGGAGTCAATGGAGTGAAATCCCGCAGCGACGTGCGGAAAAGAATTGACATGCACTTGTTTTT
The DNA here is from genome assembly GCF_048569485.1 of Anomaloglossus baeobatrachus. NCBI lineage: Eukaryota > Metazoa > Chordata > Amphibia > Anura > Aromobatidae > Anomaloglossus > Anomaloglossus baeobatrachus. The sequence goes on from NC_134362.1 coordinate 161,293,046, forward strand.
GCTGCGGGAATCCCGCAGCAAAACATGCAGCTGTCAAATTCCGCCTAGTGCGCAAAGGATTTTTTTTTCCCATAGGTTTTGCTGGTGATTCACTGCAGAGATGTTATGAACATTTTCTGCAGCGAAACATGCAGCAAAACCGCAAAAAATCCGCGGCAAAATCCGGTAAGTGCGCACATAGCCTAAAACCACCAAGCTCTGTGCCATTTAGTAGTAAAACCACCAAGCTCTCTGCTATTCAGTAGTAAAACCAACAAACTGTGCATTTTATAGTAAGACTGCCAAGCTCTAAGCATTTTGGCAGTAAAATTGTCAAGCTCCGTGTCCATCTAGTATTAAAACCACCAAACTCTGTGCTATTTAGGAGTAAAACCACAAAGCTCTGTGCCTTTAGGAGTAAAACCACCAAACTCTGTGCTATTTAGGAGTAAAACCACAAAGCTCTGTGCCTTTAGGAGTAAAACCACCAAGCTCTGTGCCTTTAGGAGTAAAACCACCAAGCTCTGTGCCTTTAGGAGTAAAACCACCAAGCTCTGTGCCATTTAGTAGTAAAACCACCAAGCTCTGTGCCTTTTAGTAGTGAAACCACCAAGCTCTGTGCCTTTTAGTAGTGAAACCACCAAGCTCTGTGCCTTTTAGTAGTGAAACCACCAAGCTCTGTGCCTTTTAGTAGTGAAACCACCAAGCTCTGTGCCTTTTAGTAGTGAAACCACCAAGCTCTGTGCCTTTTAGTAGTGAAACCACCAAGCTCTGTGCCTTTTAGTAGTGAAACCACCAAGCTCTGTGCCTTTTAGTAGTGAAACCACCAAGCTCTGTGCCATTTAGTAGTGAAACCACCAAGCTCTGTGCCTTTAGGAGTAAAACCACCAAGCTCTGTGCCTTTAGTAGTGAAACCACCAAGCTCTGTGCCTTTAGGAGTAAAACCACCAAGCTCTGTGCCTTTTAGTAGTGAAACCACCAAGCTCTGTGCCTTTTAGTAGTGAAACCACCAAGCTCTGTGCCTTTTAGTAGTGAAACCACCAAGCTCTGTGCCTTTTAGTAGTGAAACCACCAAGCTCTGTGCCTTTAGGAGTAAAACCACCAAGCTGTGCCTTTAGTAGTAAAACCACCAAGCTCTGTGCCTTTAGGAGTAAAACCACCAAGCTCTGTGCCTTTAGGAGTAAAACCACCAAGCTCTGTGCCATTTAGTAGTAAAACCACCAAGCTCTGTGCCATTTAGGAGTAAAACCACCAAGCTCTGTGCCTTTAGTAGAAAAAGCACAAAGCTCTCTGCTATTCAGTAGTAAAACCAACAAACTGTGCCTTTTATAGTAAGACTGCCAAGCTCTAAGCATTTTGGCAGTAAAATTGTCAAGCTCCGTGTCCATCTAGTATTAAAACCACCAAACTCTGTGCTATTTAGTAGAAAAACTGTCAAGCTCTGTGACTCTTAGTAGTGCAACTGTCAAGCCTAGAAACTTCCCAATCTTTTGCACCAGCAGATTCTGAGTCTACATACTGTTGTGAACCCATTATGTTAGCCCTGCCATTTCTGTGTTCACCACTATGCCATGCTCAAGTTAGAAGCTGCATTTCAGGGCTATTTATTTACTTCTATATGTGTATATATATTATATATATATATATATATATATATATATATATATATATATATATATATATATATATATATAAAAGTAGTGATGAAATAACATACTCAGGATACATACTATATATACAGTTCGGTCCAGAAATATTTGGACAGTGACACAATTTTCGCGAGTTGGGCTCTGCATGCCACCACATTGGATTTGAAATGAAACCTCTACAACAGAATTCAAGTGCAGATTGTAACGTTTAATTTGAAGGTTTGAACAAAAATATCTGATAGAAATTGTAGGAATTGTACACATTTCTTTACAAACACTCCACATTTTAGGAGGTCAAAAGTAATTGGACAAATAAACCAAACCCATACAAAATATTTTTATGTTCAATATTTTGTTGCGAATCCTTTGGAGGCAATCACTGCCTTAAGTCTGGAATCCATGGAAATCACCAAACGCTGGGTTTCCTCCTTCTTAATGCTTTGCCAGGTCTTTACAGCCGCAGCCTTCAGGTCTTGCTTGTTTGTGGGTCTTTCCGTCTTAAGTCTGGATTTGAGCAAGTGAAATCCATGCTCAATTGGGTTAAGATCTGGTGATTGACTTGGCCATTGCAGAATGTTCCACTTTTTTGCACTCATGAACTCCTGGGTAGCTTTGGCTGTATGGTTGGGGTCATTGTCCATCTGTACTATGAAGCGCCGTCCGATCAACTTTGCGGCATTTGGCTGAATCTGGGCTGAAAGTATATCCCGGTACACTTCAGAATTCATCCGGCTACTCTTGTCTGCTGTTATGTCATCAATAAACACAAGTGACCCAGTGCCATTGAAAGCCATGCATGCCCATGCCATCACGTTGCCTCCACCATGTTTTACAGAGGATGTGGTGTGCCTTGGATCATGTGCCGTTCCCTTTCTTCTCCAAACTTTTTTCTTCCCATCATTCTGGTACAGGTTGATCTTTGTCTCATCTGTCCATAGAATACTTTTCCAGAACTGAGCTGGCTTCATGAGGTGTTTTTCAGCAAATTGAACTCTGGCCTGTCTATTTTTGGAATTGATGAATGGTTTGCATCTAGATGTGAACCCTTTGTACTTACTTTCATGGAGTCTTCTCTTTACTGTTGACTTAGAGACAGATACACCTACTTCACTGAGAGTGTTCTGGACTTCAGTTGATGTTGTGAACGGGTTCCTCTTCACCAAAGAAAGTATGCGGCGATCATCCACCACTGTTGTCATCCGTGGACGCCCAGGCCTTTTTGAGTTCCCAAGCTCACCAGTCAATTCCTTTTTTCTCAGAATGTACCCGACTGTTGATTTTGCTACTCCAAGCATGTCCGCTATCTCTCTGATGGATTTTTTCTTTTTTTTCAGCCTCAGGATGTTCTGCTTCACCTCAATTGAGAGTTCCTTAGAACGCATGTTGTCTGGTCACAGCAACAGCTTCCAAATGCAAAACCACACACCTGTAATCAACCCCAGACCTTTTAACTACTTCATTGATTACAGGTTACCGAGGGAGACGCCTTCAGAGTTAATTGCAGCCCTTAGAGTCCCTTGTCCAATTACTTTTGGTCCCTTGAAAAAGAGGAGGCTATGCATTACAGAGCTATGATTCCTAAACCCTTTCTCCGATTTGGATGTGAAAACTCTCATATTGCAGCTGGGAGTGTGCACTTTCAGCCCATATTATATATATAATTGTATTTCTGAACATGTTTTTGTAAGCAGCTAAAATAACAAAACTTGTGTCACTGTCCAAATATTTCTGGACCTAACTGTATATGTGTCCTGAGTATGTTATTTCATCACTACTTATGTGTATATATATTATATATATATATATATATATATATATACACACATATACAGTATATTTGACGGAAATTTTTGCTTGAGTCTGACACGAGCCATAAAACATGGCCAGAGAAAATGTTCTAGTTGTGGGTGGAATGGCTGCTTCGAGGCTTGAGCATTACACTACCACTGTGCAATCTATTGTCACACCGGATGTGATAGGACTCCTGATGAGCAACGCAACACAAAGGGAAAACCAAGGAAGGAATAGAAAGGAAGGCCATGATGCTAAGGAAAGGGGAGCAGGGTCACTTCCTAACCCTCACCTGAGATTGATCCCAAAACGAAGTAAACTGTGGAGAGAAAAAGCGCAATAGGGTCTTACCCGGTATATATCCGGGGAAAAATAAAAAGGATTGCACTCACCTCAAGGAGTTGTGACAGTCACAACTCCTATGAAAGCTTATGTTGTTGGGATGAAGTCTGCAGCAGCCCCCGTGGTTGATAACAGAGAAAAATAGAGAAGGGGTTTATGCCGCGCTATTCATCAGGATGGAGAACAGAGAGATGATCAATGTTCCTTTATTGTAGCTTGTGTCTACGCGTTTCAGGAGCTCAGCTCCCTTCATCAGGACATACAGCACAAAAACAACATATATGATGATATATACAAGATATATGTTGTTTTTGTGCTGTATGTCCTGATGAAGGGAGCTGAGCTCCTGAAACGCGTAGACACAAGCTACAATAAAGGAACATTGATCATCTCTCTGTTCTCCATCCTGATGAATAGCGCGGCATAAACCCCTTCTCTATTGTTCTCTGAGATTGATCCCTGCACTCCCTAACGTCCCTAGACTGGTCCTTCCCCCTTGTGTGCCGTCACGTGCCTAGGCCCTCACTAGCCCTGAACTCACTCTGATTAGCATGAAAGCCAGCGTGTCTCACCAATGCAATAACACAAGGAAGGTAAGACAAACAAGACACAAGTAATAGCACTCCACAGCTTCTCCAGCCAGAACCATTTCAGCTGCAACAGAAACGAACACCTAAGCTTCACCAGAGACAAGCCCCTTCAAAGTGGACAGTATAGAATGAACTATAGCCATGAGGAGCAGATATTTATAGCAGAAGGGAGTGGCAGCAGCTGAGGCTACAACTACCTGCTAGATCACTGTAGGATAGAAAGGAACCTTAACCCCTTCAGCATCGGATGGAATAAAATGATCTCCAACTTAGGGTAAACGACGAGATGGCACTAAAGGGGATCTGCATCAACTATACTAAAAACAGAAATATAAAAATTAACAAAAATTTCTACAACAAGAAAAACTGAAATATCACATGGTCATACCCCTCGCTCAGTATTGAGTATAAGCACCTCCCTTTTGAGGTAGTACAGCCATGAGTCTTCTTGGGAATGATGCAACAAGTTTTTCACCTCTGGATTTGGGGATCCTCTGCCATTCTTCCTTGCAGATCCTCTCCAGTTCCGTCAGGTTAGATGGTGAACGTTGGTGGATGCCATTTTCGGGTCTCTTCAGAGATGCTTAATTGGGTTTAGGTCAGGGCTCTGGCTGGGTCGGTCAAGAATGGTCACAGAGTTGTTCTGAAGCCACTCCTTTGTTATATTAGCTGTGTGCTTAGAGTCATTGTCTTGTTGGAAGGTGAACCTTCAGCCAAGTCTAAGGTCCAGAGCACTCTGGAAGAGGTTTTGTTCGAGGATATCTCTGTACTCTGTACTCTGCATTCATCTTTCCTTCAGGTGCAACCAGTCGTCCTGTCCCTGCAGCTGAAAAACACCCCCATAGCATGACGCTGCCACCACCATGCTTCACTGTTGGGATTGTATTCGGCAGGTGATGAGCAGTGCCTGGTTTTCTCCACACATACCGCTTAGAATTATCACCAAATAGTTCTATCTTCGTCTCATCAGACCAGAGAATCTTATTTCTCATTGTCTGGGAGTCCTTCATGTGCTTTTTTGCAAACTTTATGCGGGATTTCATGTCTTACACTGAGGGGAGGCTTCCGTCTGGCCACTCTGTCATAAAGGCCCGACTGCTGGAGGCTGCAGTGATAGTTGACTTTGTGGAACTTTCTCCCATCTCCCTACTGCATCTCTGGAGCTCAGCCACAGTGATCTTGGGGTTCTTCTTTACCTCTCTCACAAAGGCTCTTCTCCCACAATTGCTTAGTTTGGCTGGATTGCTAGGTCTAGGAATAGTTCTGGTGGTCCCAAACTTCTTCCATTTACAGATTATGGAGGCCACTGTGCTCTTAGGAACCTTGAGTACTGGTGAAATTCGTTTGTAACCTTGGCCAGATCTGTGACTTGCCACAATTGTGTCTCTGAGCTCCTTGGCCAGTTCCTTTGACCTCATGATTCTCATTTGGTGTGACATGCACTGTGAGCTGTGAGGTCTTATATAGACAGGTGTGCGCCTTTCCAAATCAAGTCCTATCAGATTAATTACACACAGCTGGACTCCAGTGAAGGAGGAGAAACATCTCAAGGAGGATCACAAGGAAATGGACAGCATGTGACTTAAATACGAGTGTCTGAGCAAAGGGTCTGAATACTTATGACCATGTGATAGTTCAGTTTTTCTGGTTTAAAAAAATTTGCAAAAATTTCTACATTTCTGTTTTTTTCTGCCAAGATGGGGGATGGGAGCAGAGTGTACATTAATGAGAAAAAAATTAACTTTTTTGAATTTACCAAATGGCTGCAATGAAACAGAGTGAAACATTTAAAGGGGTCTGAATACTTTCCGTATCCACTATATATATCACAATACTACAGTATTGCAGTAAATAGTACAGGTGATAAAATCATTGCAGGTTCATAAAGAAGGGAATTTTGTTTACTTACCGTAAATTCCTTTTCTTCTAGCTCCAATTGGGAGACCCAGACAATTGGGTGTATAGCTTCTGCCTCCGGAGGCCACACAAAGTATTACACTTAAAAGTGTAAAGCCCCTCCCCTTCTGCCTATACACCCCCCGTGCATCACGGGCTCCTCAGTTTTGGTGCAAAAGCAAGAAGGAGGAAAAGTTATAAATTGGTTTAAAGTAAATTCAATCCGAAGGAATTTCGGAGAACTGAAACCATTCAACATGAACAACATGTGTACACAAAGAACAACAGCCCGAAGGGAACAGGGGCGGGTGCTGGGTCTCCCAATTGGAGCTAGAAGAAAAGGAATTTACGGTAAGTAAACAAAATTCCCTTCTTCTTTGTCGCTCCATTGGGAGACCCAGACAATTGGGACGTCCAAAAGCAGTCCCTGGGTGGGTAAAGTAAAACCTCGTAATAGAGCCGTAGAACGGCCCCTTCCTACAGGTGGGCAACCGCCGCCTGAAGGACTCGCCTACCTAGGCTGGCATCTGCCAAAGCATAGGTATGCACCTGATAGTGTTTCGTGAAAGTGTGCAGGCTCGACCAGGTAGCTGCCTGACACACCTGCTGAGCCGTAGCCTGGTGCCGCAAAGCCCAGGACGCACCCACGGCTCTGGTAGAATGGGCCTTCAGCCCTGAGGGAACCGGAAGCCCAGAAGATCGGTAAGCTTCGAGAATTGGTTCCTTGATCCACCGAGCCAGGGTTGATTTGGAAGCCTGTGACCCTTTACGCTGGCCAGCGACAAGGACAAAGAGTGCATCCGAGCGGCGCAGGGGCGCCGTACGAGAAATGTAGAGTCTGAGTGCTCTCACCAGATCTAACAAGTGCAAATCCCTTTCACATTGGTGAACTGGATGAGGACAAAAAGAGGGTAAGGAGATATCCTGATTGAGATGAAAGGGGGATACCACCTTAGGGAGAAATTCCGGAACCGGACGCAGAACCACCTTGTCCTGGTGAAACACCAGGAAAGGGGCTTTGCATGACAGCGCTGCTAGCTCAGACACTCTCCGAAGTGATGTGACTGCTACTAGGAAGACCACTTTCTGGGAAAGGCGTGAGAGAGAAATATCCTTCATTGGCTCGAAATGAAGGATATTTCTGAAGAGCCATCAGCACCCTGTTCAGATCCCAGGGTTCTAACGGCCGCTTGTAAGGAGGGACTATGTGACAAACCCCCTGCAGGAACGTGCGTACCTGTGGAAGTCTGGCTAGGCGCTTCTGAAAAAACACAGAGAGCGCTGAGACTTGTCCCTTAAGGGAGCCGAGCGACAAACCTTTTTCCAATCCGGATTGAAGGAAGGAAAGAAAAGTGGGCAAGGCAAATGGCCAGGGAGAAAAACCCTGATCAGAGCACCAAGATAAGAATATCCTCCACGTCCTGTGGTAGATCTTGGCGGACGTTGGTTTCCTAGCCTGTCTCATAGTGGCAATGACCTCTTGAGATAACCCTGAAGACGCTAGGATCCAGGACTCAATGGCCACACAGTCAGGTTGAGGGCCGCAGAATTCAGATGGAAAAACGGCCCTTGAGACAGCAAGTCTGGTCGGTCTGGTAGTGCCCACGGTTGGCCCACCGTGAGATGCCACAGATCCGGGTACCACGACCTCCTCTGCCAGTCTGGAGCGACGAGGATGGCGCGGCGGCAGTCGGACCTGATCTTGCGTAACACTATGGGCAACAGTGCCAGAGGAGGAAACACATAAGGGAGTTGAAACTGCAACCAATCCTGAACTAAGGCGTCTGCCGCCAGAGCTCTGTGATCTTGAGACCGTGCCATGAATGTCGGGACCTTGTTGTTGTGCCGGGACGCCATTAGGTCGACGTCCGGCATCCCCCAGCGGCAACAGATCTCCTGAAACACGTCCGGGTGAAGGGACCATTCCCCTGCGTCCATGCCCTGGCGACTGAGAAAGTCTGCTTCCCAGTTTTCTACGCCCGGGATGTGAACTGCGGATATGGTGGAGGCTGTGGCTTCCACCCATAGCAGAATCCGCCAGACTTCCTGGAAGGCTTGCCGACTGCGTGTTCCGCCTTGGTGGTTGATGTATGCCACCGCTGTGGAGTTGTCCGACTGAATTCGGATCTGCTTGCCTTCCAGCCACGGCTGGAACGCCTTTAGGGCAAGATACACTGCCCTTATTTCCAGAACATTGATCTGAAGGGAGGACTCTGGCTGAGTCCAAGTACCCTGAGCCCTGTGGTGGAGAAAGACCGCTCCCCACCCTGACAGACTCGCGTCCGTCGTGACCACAGCCCAGGATGGGGGCAGGAATGATTTCCCCTTCGACAGAGAAGTGGGAAGAAGCCACCACTGAAGGGAAGCCTTGGCTGCCCGAGAAAGGGAGACGTTCCTGTCGAGGGACGTCGACTTCCTGTCCCATTTGCGGAGAATGTCCCATTGAAGTGGACGCAGATGAAACTGCGCAAAAGGAACTGCCTCCATTGCTGCTACCATCTTCCCTAGGAAGTGCATGAGGCGCCTGGAACGTGGAGATAAGCATCTTTGATGTCGATTGATGCTAGGAAATCTCCTTGGGACATTGAGGCGATGACGGAGCGGAGCGATTCCATCCGGAACCGCCTGGTTTTTACGTGTTTGTTGAGCAGTTTTAGGTCCAGAACAGGACGGAAGGATCCGTCCTTTTTCGGCACCACGAACAAGTTGGAGTAAAAACCGTGACCCTGATGCTGAAAAGGAACAGGGATCACCACTCCTTCTGCCTTCAGAGTGCACACCGCCTGAAGAAGAGCATCGGCTCGCTCGGGGGGCGGAGATGTTCTGAAGAATCGAGTCGGAGGACGAGAGCTGAACTCTATCCTGTAACCGTGAGACAGAATGTCTCTCACCCAACGGTCTTTTACCTGTGGCAGCCAGGCGTCGCAAAAGCGGGAAAGCCTGCCACCGACCGAGGATGCGGTGTGAGGAGGCCGAAAGTCATGAGGAGGCCGCTTTGGGAGCGGTTCCTCCGGCGGTCTTTTTAGGACGTGACTTCTGAGGCCTTTTGGACGAGGAGAATTGAGACCTGCCCGCGGGCCGAAAGGACCGAAACCTCGATTGTACCTTCCGTTGTTGAGGTCTGTTTGGTTTGGACTGGGGTAAGGATGAGTCCTTTCCCTTGGATTGTTTAATGATTTCATCCAATCGCTCACCAAACAGGCGGTCGCCAGAAAATGGCAACCCGGTTAAGAACTTTTTGGAAGCAGAGTCTGCCTTCCATTCACGTAGCCACATGGCCCTGCGGACTGCCACCGAATTGGCGGATGCTACCGCCGTACGGCTCGCAGAGTCCAGGACAGCATTAATGGCGTAGGACGCAAACGCCGACGCCTGAGAGGTTAAGGACACCACTTGCGGAGCAGACGTACGTGTGACTGCATTAATCTGCGCATGACACGCTGAGATAGCTTGGAGTGCCCATACGGCTGCGAATGCTGGAGCAAAAGACGCGCCGATAGCTTCATAGATGGATTTCAACCAGAGCTCCATCTGTCTGTCAGTGGCATCTTTGAGTGAAGCCCCATCTTCCACTGCAACTATGGATCTAGCCGCCAGTCTGGAGACTGGAGGATCCACCTTGGGACACTGAGCCCAGCCCTTGACAACGTCAGGGGGGAAGGGATAACGTGTATCCTTAAGGCGCTTGGAAAAACGCTTATCTGGACAAGCTCGGTGTTTCTGGACTGCCTCTCTGAAGTCAGAGTGATCCAGAAACGTACTCATTCTACGCTTGGGAAACCTGAAACGGAATTTCTCCTGCTGAGAAGCTGACTCCTCAATTGGAGGAGCTGGGGGAGAAATATCCAACACCTGATTGATGGTCGCTATAAGGTCATTCACTATGGCGTCACCTTCAGGTGTATCTAGGTTGAGAGCGGCCTCAGGATCAGAATCCTGATCTGCTACCTCCGCTTCATCATCCAGAGAGTCCTCCTGCTGAGACCCTGAACAGTGTGATGAAGTCGAGGGAATTTCCCAGCGAGCCCACTTAGGCGGTCTGGGACTGCGGTCGGTGTCAGAGACCTCACCCTGGGACCTATGGGTCACCCCAGGAGCACTTTGCTGCTCCAACTGAGGGGGGCCTGGGGTCAATGATTCAACAGTGCCCGGGGCCTGTGTTACCGGCCTGGACTGCAAGGCTTCTAGTATCTTAGCAGACCATTTATCCATACTCTCAGACAGTTTGTCAGCAAATACTGCAAACTCCGTCCCTGTCACCTGGACAGTGGTAGCAGGTGGTTACACCTGGGCCACCAGTAGCAGAGGCTCCGGCTGAGTAAGTGCCACCGGGGCCGAGCATTGCACACAATGAGGGTCGGTGGAACCTGCCGGTAGTATAGCCGCACATGAGGTACAGGTTGCAAAGTAAGCCTGTGCTTTGGCACCCTTGCTTTTTGCGGACGACATGCTGTTGTCTCCTCTGAGTACAATCCAGGAGGGTATATAGCCAAAAATCAACAGTGCGACCGTACAGTGTAAATGTATAGCATATAAGCATATATATATATGTACACTTCGGCACTCAGTGGGGCCAGCACCTCAGGTGCTGCTTACCGACCGCTCAAAGCGGTTGTGTGATCACCAGATTCCCTGCCTGGGCCTCCCAGAGCCGTGTTGTCTCTCCTCTCCAGCGTCAGAAGTGCTGACAGGAATGGCTGCCGGCGTTCTGTGGGGAGGAGGGGGCCGTGGGCGTGCCATAGAAAGTGCGGGAATCTGGTGCCCCACTGTGCTGAGTGAGGGGGGAGGAGGATACAAAGTATGCTCCAGCCCTCAGCGCTGACGTCCTGTGCAGCGTCTTGCCCTTCCCCTGACTGGCAGGCCTGGGGGCGGGAATATGCGATACTAGGCCGCAAAAGCCGGGGACTAAAGTTATAAGCGCGGCCGGCAAATAAGCGCGGTCGGCGCGGTAGTCCCCGACGCACTAACACACCCAGCAGTGCTGCAGCATGTATGGCACAAGCGCTCCATGCGCGGTCCCCCAAGGGGACACAGAGTACCTCACAGTAGCAGGGCCTTGTCCCTGACGATACTCGGCTCCTGTCCAGCAGATTCCCCAGGGGCTGCGGAGGGAGCACGGTCCCCGTGCCTGGAGACCGATTAGGATCCCACTTCACCCAGAGCCCTTAAGGGATTGGGAAGGAAAACAGCATGTGGCTCCTGCCTATGTACCCACAATGGGTACCTCAACCTTAACAACACCGCCGACCTGAGTGGGGTGAGAAGGGAGCATGCTGGGGGCCCTGTTATGGGCCCTCTTTTCTTCCATCCGACATAGTCAGCAGCTGCTGCTGACTAAGATGTGGAGCTATGCGTGCATGTGTGCCTCCTTCGCACAAAGCATAAAAAACTGAGGAGCCCGTGATGCACGGGGGGTGTATAGGCAGAAGGGGAGGGGCTTTACACTTTTAAGTGTAATACTTTGTGTGGCCTCCGGAGGCAGAAGCTATACACCCAATTGTCTGGGTCTCCCAATGGAGCGACAAAGAAAATAATAAACTAAGTTTAAACGACAAAAAAAAAAAAATCATCGAAATGCCAAAATTGTAATATTTGGTCGTCAAGTTTCCTAAAACAAATATAATAAAAAGTGATCGAACTGTCATGTACCCCAAAATGGTGCATAGAATGGTAAAAATAGTAGCTCAGCGTAAAAGTAAAGAGCAGTCACCCAGCTCTATGAGCGAAAAATAATAAAAGTAAAGGTCTCAGGAAATGCTGACACAAACATTGTTTTACAAGGTCCTGACTTTCCTAAAAACCACTAAAATATATAAAACAAATTATAAGTTTGGTATCACCATAAATAATACTGACCTGGACAATTACCAATATATAACTGCAGAATAAACACAGTAAAAAACCCTCAAAAAAATAATAGTGGAAGAAAAAAAACACACGCCCTCATACAGCTATGTTAACAGAAAAATAAAGAAGGTTCATGGCTCTTGGAACAAGGGAGAAAAAATGAAAACACAAAAATTAAAAATGTCAGGGTTCTTAAAGGGAATCAGTCACCAGGCCACCATTGTCACTTACTAAGGTGTTTTCTGTAGTTTTGATAAAATCCCTGTTTTATCTGCTGAAAATCTACCAGTTCTCTGAATGCTGAAAACTGTATAACCCCGCCCACACCACTGATTGGCAGCTTTCTGTGTGCACTGTGCACAGGCAGAAAACTGCCAATCAGGGGTATGGGCGGGATTATACAGAGCTAATGAATTTGGAGGACTACATGGCTGCAGATTTACAACCGTGTTTCTTTGAAAATAAGATGCGGTCTTACATTATTTTTTACCACGAAAAATGTGCTAGAACTTTTTTTCGGGGTAGGGCTTATTCCTGGGGAAACACAAGTTGGAGGTTAGTTTACCCCCCAAAAGAGGCAGACACCCCCACAGGGGAATCATACTTACCAGGCCACGGATATCTGTGTTGCTGTCAGCTCCTCCTATGAACCCAGCAGGTCGTTGTGTGGTCCACAGTGGTCCTTCCCTGCTTCCAGCCAGTACTCTCACACACACACACACACACACACAAACACACACACACCAGAATGTAGGAACATCATAATTCGCATACACACTCACACACAAACATCCGACGATATACTGCTTCTGGCTGCCAGCGCTGTGGAACGCGAAGGCCTATAGTGCAACACACTAATGCATTCCACCACAGGTCCTTTATGTGTTCTACCGCAGGTACTTGTGTTCCACTGCCATCAGTCTTTTTCTTAGTTTATAGGGTCCTGTCTTCTGATTGCCATCAGTCTTTTTCTTAGATTATAGGGTCCTGTCTTCTGATTGCCATCAGTCTTTTTCTTAGTTTATAGGGTCCTGTCTTCTGATTGCCATCAGTCTTTTTCTTAGATTATAGGGTCCTGTCTTCTGATTGCCATCAGTCTTTTTCTTAGTTTATAGGGTCTTGTCTTCTGATTGCCATCAGTCTTTTTCTTAGTTTATAGGGTCCTGTCTTCTGATTGCCATCAGTCTTTTTCTTAGATTATAGGGTCATGCCTTCTGATTGCCATCAGTCTTTTTCTTAGATTATAGGGTCATGCCTTCTGATTGCCATCAGTCTTTTTCTTAGATTATAGGGTCATGCCTTCTGATTGCCATCAGTCTTTTTCTTAGTTTATAGGGTCATGCCTTCTGATTGCCATCAGTCTTTTTCTTAGATTATAGGGTCATGCCTTCTGATTGCCATCAGTCTTTTTCTTAGATTATAGGGTCATGCCTTCTGATTGCCATCAGTCTTTTTCTTAGATTATAGGGTCATGCCTTCTGATTGCCATCAGTCTTTTTCTTAGATTATAGGGTCATGCCTTCTGATTGCCATCAGTCTTTTTCTTAGATTATAGGGTCATGCCTTCTGATTGCCATCAGTCTTTTTCTTAGATTATAGGGTCATGCCTTCTGATTGCCATCAGTCTTTTTCTTGTGTTCCACTGAGTTCTAGGTGCCTGGAGCAGTACGGTATCACCGGGTGTGTGTATGTGCTCCATCATAGGTACTCAATGCATTCCACCACAGGTCCTCACGTTCCACAGTGGCTCATTTGGGGTCTGATGAGTTTGATTGTGGGGGTCTGTCTTCTCTTTTTTGGGGGTGTCTGCTTTCTATAATAAAGTGTCCGGCATTATTCTTTAACTACTTGGACACTAAATTATCGAACAGCAACTTGGGTTTATTTTCGGGGTAGAGCTTATATTTAAAGGGGTTATCCGGCTTCTTTGACTTTTTTTTTTTTATTTCCCTATTGGGCTACATTGGGGCAGGTAAGTAGATAGAGACCACTTACCTGCCCCGCTGTCAGCCCCCTCTCCCCCGGCTCAGAGCGGTCATGTGACCGCTCCTGCCGCGATTTTGCTGCTTCCGGTCTTTGCACGTCTACATGGGCAGGGCCATGTTGACATGCAAATGTGGAGCAGCATGTCACCTCCCTGCTGGGCGACTACAGTGCGAGTAGTCACCGCCCCCCTTCCCTGCACCCTCCCACACATTCCCCCGCACCTCCAGTAACCTCCCCCTGCACTGCTGTGGGGTCCGTGACCTGGGGGCGGGGCCTGGCGGCAGCTGCCGTAGTGTCAGCTCCAGCACCAGGCCCCCTGCCCAGGATCGCACATTCAAATGTACCGGCATCACAGATCACCGATGCCGGTACATTTGAATGTGCTGATGAGAAGTCACTGTCCCTCCCGCTGTCTGTGCGCTCTGCAGCACAGCGGTGACGTCACTACTGTGCTGAAGAGAGCACAGACAGCGGACGAACGTGCAGGAGCGGCGGGGACCGAGGACGGGTGAGTATGTACTCCACATGTGTTCCCGATGGGGATGGGGGGGTTGCAGAGCCATGTGTGTGCGTGTGCAGAGCCATGTGTGTGCGTGTACAGTGCAGAGCCATGCGTGTGCAGAGCCATGTGTACGGTGCAAAGCCATGTGTGTGCGTGTGCAGAGCCATGTGTGTGCGTGTACAGTGCAGAGCCATGCGTGTGCAGAGCCATGTGTACGGTGCAAAGCCATGTGTGTGCGTGTGCAGAGCCATGTGTGTGCGTGTACAGTGCAGAGCCATGCGTGTGCAGAGCCATGTGTACGGTGCAAAGCCATGTGTGTGCGTGTGCAGAGCCATGTGTGTGCGTGTACAGTGCAGAGCCATGCGTGTGCAGAGCCATGTGTACGGTGCAAAGCCATGTGTGTGCGTGTGCAGAGCCATGTGTACGGTGCAAAGCCATGTGTGTGCGTGTGCAGAGCCATGTGTGTGCGTGTACAGTGCAGAGCCATGCGTGTGCAGAGCCATGTGTACGGTGCAAAGCCATGTGTGTGCGTGTACAGTGCAGAGCCATGCGTGTGCAGAGCCATGTGTACGGTGCAAAGCCATGTGTGTGCGTGTGCAGAGCCATGTGTGTGCGTGTACAGTGCAGAGCCATGAGTGTGCAGAGCCATGTGTACGGTGCAAAGCCATGTGTGTGCGTGTGCAGAGCCATGTGTACGGTGCAAAGCCATGTGTGTGCGTGTGCAGAGCCATGTGTGTGCGTGTACAGTGCAGAGCCATGCGTGTGCAGAGCCATGTGTACGGTGCAAAGCCATGTGTGTGCGTGTGCAGAGCCATGTGTGTGCGTGTACAGTGCAGAGCCATGCGTGTGCAGAGCCATGTGTACGGTGCAAAGCCATGTGTGTGCGTGTGCAGAGCCATGTGTGTGCGTGTACAGTGCAGAGCCATGCGTGTGCAGAGCCATGTGTACGGTGCAAAGCCATGTGTGTGCGTGTGCAGAGCCATGTGTGTGCGTGTACAGTGCAGAGCCATGCGTGTGCAGAGCCATGTGTACGGTGCAAAGCCATGTGTGTGCGTGTGCAGAGCCATGTGTGTGCGTGTACAGTGCAGAGCCATGCGTGTGCAGAGCCATGTGTACGGTGCAAAGCCATGTGTGTGCGTGTGCAGAGCCATGTGTGTGCGTGTACAGTGCAGAGCCATGCGTGTGCAGAGCCATGTGTACGGTGCAAAGCCATGTGTGTGCGTGTGCAGAGCCATGTGTGTGCGTGTGCAGTGCAGAGCCATGCGTGTGCAGAGCCATGTGTACGGTGCAAAGCCATGTGTGTGCGTGTGCAGAGCCATGTGTGTGCGTGTACAGTGCAGAGCCATGCGTGTGCAGAGCCATGTGTACGGTGCAAAGCCATGTGTGTGCGTGTGCAGAGCCATGTGTGTGCGTGTACAGTGCAGAGCCATGCGTGTGCAGAGCCATGTGTACGGTGCAGAGCCATGCGTGTGCAGAGCCATGTGTACGGTGCAGAGCCATGTGTGTGCGTGTGCAGAGACATATGTGTGCGGTGCAGACCCCGATGTGAGGCTGTTATTTGCAATGCTGTAGTGATACCAGGTCAGGTGCTGGGGAAGAATATACTGACAGGGACTGTGTGTGCAGGGGGCGGGCAGGGGGCGAGGCTGGACACTGGGGAGGGGCTGGACACTGAGGCTGGGCGGTGACAGCTCTGACTGAGGTTTTGCACAGGAAGTGGTCATGTTTGCTGGATCTGAATGTAAACAAGAAGCTGCAGAGAATAAAGGTATAATTCAAGAGGAACAAAAGTTAGAAAACAGAAAATAACAATTTAGGTGTGATTTATATGACAATACAGCACAGATAAACTCAAAAATTTTTGTTAAGCTAATGTCGGACAACTCCTTTAAGCCTTACTCCGAAAAGGGTGAAAATTCCTGTTAGGGCTTATTTTCGGTGAAACACAACAGTCCTCTAGGGATAATCTCCTGCTGATAAAACTGTGATTTTAACAAAACTACAGCAAGTAGCCTAGTAATTGACACATCGCTGGAATCAGGGCCTCTGATGCTACATCATGCTGCTCTCAGAATAGGTGGCAAAAATCTGGTGGCTGATTCCTTTTAAGGGATTAAATAGGTCTTTTATGCTCTAAACTAAGATTCAGCATGTACTATGGTATGTATTGCTAAAAATCTGCCCCAATAAAAACTGTATAGGAAAGTACAAAACATGATCCATTAAGTAGTGAAAGTAGTGAATAATACCGGGAAATGTTCAGCATAGTGCAAAATCATTAAATGAAACGACAGATACAAAGTACAATATATACATTACAGTACATACAGTGCCTTCCAAAAGTATTCAACCCCCTTGAATTTTTCAACCTTTTCCCACATTTCAGGCTTCAAACATAAAGATAAAAATGTTAATGTTCTGGTGAAGAATCAACAACAAGTGGGACACAATTGTGAAGTTGAACGAAATTTATTGCTTATTTTACAGTTTTTAAAAAATAAATAACTGAAAATTGGTGCGTGCAATATTATTCATCCCCTTTAAGTTAATACTTTGTAGCGTCACCTTTTGCTGCGATTACAGCTGCAGTCACTTGGGGTATGTGTCTATCAGTTTTGCACATCGAGAGGCTGAAATTCTCGCCCATTCTTCCTTTGTAAACAGCTGGAGCTGAGTGAGGTTGGATGGAGAGTGTTTGTGAACAGCAGTTTTCAGCTCTTTCCACAGATTCTCGATTGGGTTCAGGTCTGGACTGTGACTTGGCCATTCTAACACCTGGATACATTTATTTGTGAACCATTCCATTGTAAATTTTGCTTTATGTTTGGGATCATTGTCTTGTTGGAAGACAAATCTCCGTCCCAGTCTCAGGTCTTTTGCAGACTCCAACAGCTTTTCTTCAAGAATGGTTCTGTATTTGGCTCCATCCATCTTCCCATCAATTTTAACCATCTTCCCTGTCCCTGCTAAAGAAAATCAGGCCCATTCCATGATGCTGCCCCCACCATGTTTGACAGTGGGGATGGTGCGTTCAGGGTGATGAGCTGTGTTGCTTTTACGCCAAACATATCGTTTGGCATTGTGCCCAAATAGTTCGATTTTGGTTTCATCTGACCAGAGCACCTTTTCCACGTTTGGTGTCTCCCAGGTGGCTTGTGACACACTGTAAACAACACATTTTATGGATATCTCTGAGAAATGGCTTTTTTCTTGCCACTCTTCCATAAAAGCCAGATTTGTGCAGTGTACAACTGATTGTTGTCCTATGGACAGACTCTCCCACCTCAGCTGTAGATCTCTGCAATTCATCCAGAGTGAGCATGGGCCTCTTGGCTGCATCTCTGATCAGTCTTCTCCTTGTTTGAGATAAAAGTTTGGAGGGACGGCCGGGTCTTGGTAAATTTGCAGTGGTATGATACTCCTTCCATTTCAATATGATCACTTGCACAGTGCTTTTTGGGATGTTTAAAGTTTTGGAAATCTTTTTGTAACCAAATCCGACTTTAAACTTCTCCACAACAGTATCACGGACCTGCCTGTTGTGTTCCTTGGTCTTCATGATGCTATCTGTGCTTTAAACAGAACACAGACTATCACAGAGCAGGTGCATTTATACGGAGACTTGATTACACACAGGGGACTTATATTTATCATCATCAGTCATTTAGGACAACATTGGATCATTCAGAGATCCTCAATGAACTTCTGGAGTGAGTTTGCTGCACTGAAAGTAAAGGGTCCGAATAATATTGCACGCCCCACTTTTCAGTTTATTTTTTTAAAAACTTTAAAATAAGCAATAAATTTCATTCACCTTCACAATTGTGTCCCACTTGTTGTTGATTCTTCACCATAACATTAACTTTTATCTTTATGTTTAAAGCCTGAAATGTGGGAAAAGGTTGAAAAATTCAAGGGGGTGAATACTTTCGCAAGGCACTGTAGGTCTTTTATACAAACTGTATATGAAAGTACAAAACAATATCCATTACCGTAAGTAGTAAAAAATAGTGAATAATACGGGGAAATGTTTAGTATAGTGCAAAATCCTTAAATGAAACAGATACAAAGTACAACATTATATATATATATATATATATATATATATATATATATATATAGTACAGTATAAACCAAAAAAAAATAAAGAAATATACCGTTCAAAAGTTTGGGGTCACCCAGACAATTTTGTCTTTTCCATAAAAAAAAAATCATTCTTTTATTTATCAAATGAGTTGCATAATGAATAGTAAATATTGTCCAGACATTGACGAGGTTAGAAATAATGATTTTTACTTGTGCTTTCGGCACAGGATGCTCCTTTGCAGCAATTCCAGCTTTGCAGAGCTTTGGCATTCTAGCTGTTAATTTGCGGAGGTAATCTGGAGATATTTCACCCCATGCTTCCCCCCCTCCCACAAGTTGGATTGGTTTGATGGGCACTTTTTGCATACCATACGGTCAAGCTGCTTCCATAACAGCTCAATAGGGTTGAGATCTGGTGACTGGGCTGGCCACTCCATTACAGATAGAATACCAGCTGCCGACTTCTTCCCTAAATAGTTCATGCATAATTTGGAGGTGTTGCTTTGGGTCATTGTCCTGTTGTATGATGAAATTGGCTTCAATCAAGCGCTGTCCACAGAGTATGGCATGGTGTTACAAAATGGAGTGATAGCCTTCCTTATTCAAAATCCCTTTTACCTTGTACAAATCTCCCACTTTACCAGCATCAAAGCAACCCCAGACCATCACATTACCTCCACCATGCTTGACAGATGGTGTCAGGCACTCTTCCAGCTTCTATGTTCTGCATCTCACAAATGTTCTTCTGTGTGATCCAAACAAGTAAAACTTCGATTCGTCTGTCCATAACACTTTTTTCCAATCTTCCTCTGTCCAAGGTCTGTGTTCTTTTGCCCATATTAATCTTTTCCTTTATTAGCCAGTCTCAGATATGGCTTTTTCTTTGCCACTCTTCCCTGAAGGCCAGCATCCTGGAGTCGCCTCTTCACTGTAGATGTTGACACTGGCGTTTTGTGGGTACTATTTAATGAAGCTGCCAGTTGAGGACCTGTGAGACGTTGATTTCTCAAACTAGAGACTGTAATGTCCTTGTCTTGTTGCTCAGTTGTGCAGCGCGGCCAACCACTTCTCTTTCTACTCGGGTTAGAGCCTGTTTGTGCTCTCCTCTGAAGGGAGTAGTACACACCGTTGTAAGAAATCTTCAGATTCTTGGCAATTTCTCGCATGGAATATCCTTCATTTCTAAGAACAAGAATAGACTGTCGAGTTTCACATGAAAGTTCTCTTTTTCTCGCCACAATGAGAGTTTAATGGAACCAACAAATGTAATGCTTCAGATTCTCAACTAGCTCAAAGGAAGGTCAGTTTTATATCTTCTCTAATCAGCAAAACTGTTTTCAGTTGTGCTAACACACTTGTACAAGGGTTTTCAAGGTATTTCTAAACATTCATTAGCCTTCTAACACATTTAGCAAACACAATATACCATTAGAACACTGGAGTGGTGGTTGTTGGAAATGGGCCTCTATACATCTATGTAGATATTGCATTAAAAACTAGACAGTTGCTGCTAGAATAGTCATTTACCACATTAACAATGTATAGAGGGTATTTCTGTTTACTTTAATGTTAGCTTCATTGAAAAGAAATGTGCCTTCTTTCAAAAATAAGGAAATATCTAAGTGACCCCAAACTTTTGAACTGTAGTGTATATATACACAAATACACTACGGAAGCCTTTGTGCTTGCACTATACTTGAGCGGCGGAGCATTTTCCCCGGGGCACGCTCCCGGGATAGCGGAGTCCATTTCATATTCCACACGTAGAGGCAGTAGGTTAATTAAAGAGTATTTTTATCCTGTCTACAATGTCTGTCTGAGCAGAAATGACTCAGAGTACATACTTTAAAATGCACCATTTGCCTCCGACAACTAGGATTAATGAATAAAAAACCCAACTGTGCAGAGAAACCCAGCTGAGCAAAGAAAAAAAAAAGGAATACCCAAAGCTTGTCTAGAGGTTTGGAAATCCCTCTCTTCCTTTTACCTAATCGAAAACCTACCTCCAATAAGAAGAAAATTAATTCAGGACGGGCTCAGCTCAAGCAGAAAATGCAATTTTCAAAATGATTTACAACACAAAAGAGATATGGCACCTAATAAAGAATAATGATTTAATAAGATTTGCAGTACTTTATGGTCAGATGCCTAAATCTTAATACTGAGAGTTTACCGACTAGTTAACTCTTTAGTAAATTCTCCTTTTGGGAAAGGGAAACATTGGGAGAGCTGCTGCACAGGAAAAAAATAATGATGGAGAGGCAGAACTGTGGAGCTTCCATACTTTGTATTGGTGAAGGTTCAGAGGTGACTGATGGCATATCCTAGTGGCAGAAGCTTATTCTCCCCTCATTCAGACCTCATGCTCAACTGAACGGATCATTCATGTGTATGGGGAGTAAAATACATATAGCTCTCAGCTGGCAGCTATTGTAAGTGTATGGTCCCCCTTACTTTATGCAGAGTGGGGTATCATAGTGAATATTCAGTTTTATTATAAGGGTGCACAATACACCAACAATGCACAGTTTGTATTTTAAGGGTGTACAATATCCCACCCATGCACAGTTTGTACAATAAGGGTGCAAAATATCTAAAAAATGCACAGTTTGTACTATAAGGGAGCAGAATACTATAAACATGCACATATTGTACTATGAGGGTGCATAGTACCCCAACCGTGCACAGCTTGTTTTATAAAGATGCACAATACACCAATTGTGGACAGCTTGTACAATAAGGGTATACAATACCCCAACTGTGCACAGTTTGTACTATAAGGGTGCACAATACCCCAATTGTGGACAGCTTATACAATAAGGGTGCACAATACCCCAACCATGCACAGTTTGTACTATAAGGGTGCACAATACCCCAATTGTGGACAGCTTATACAATAAGGGTGCACAATACCCCAACCATGCACAGTTTGTACTATAAGGGTGCACAATACCCCAATTGTGGACAGCTTGTACAATAAGGGTGCACAATACCAAACTGTGCAGTTTATACTACACAGGTGCACAATACCACACCATGCACAGCAAAAAGGTGCACAATACCACAATGTGCAGTTTATACTATAAGGGTACATAATACCACACCATGCACAGTATAAGGGTGCACAATACCACAATGTGCAGTTTATACTATAAGAGTACACAATACCACACAGTGCACAGTTTGCACTATAAGGATGCACAATACCAAACTGTGCAGTTTATACTATAAGAGTACAAAAAAGAGAATTTTGTTTACTTACCGTAAATTCTTTTCCTTATAGTTCGGTATTGGGAGACCCAGACCATGGGTGTTTAGCTTCTACCTCCGGAGGACACACAAAGTACTACACTTAAAAGTGTAGCTCCTCCCCCTGAGCTTATACACCCCCTGGTGAGCAGACCCAGCCAGTTTAGTGCAAAAGCTGAAGGAGAATAGCCACCCACAAGTAGAACAGAGCAAAAGCCGGAACAACCGGAGACTCTGTCCACGACAACAGCCTGTGATAACACGCGTAACAAGAAAATTGCCAACAGGCAACTGGGAGGGAGCTGGGTCTCCCAGTACGGAACTATAAGAAAAAGAATTTACGGTAAGTAAACAAAATTCTCTTTTTCTTTATCGTTCCTTTGGGAGACCCAGACCATGGGACGTTCAAAAGCAGTCCCTGGGTGGGAAATAAACAGAATAACTAAGAAGTAGGCAGAACCTAACTTCACAAATGGGCGACAGCTGCCTGAAGGATGCGTCTGCCCAAGCTCGCATCTGCCGAAGCATGAGCCTGCACTTGGTAGTGCTTCGAAAAGGTATGCAGGCTAGTCCAAGTGGCAGCCTGACAGACTTGTTGAGCCGTAGCCTGGTGCCTAAAAGCCCAAGAGGCACCGACAGCTCTAGTCGAATGTGCCTTGATCCCCGGCGGGGGAGGCACCTGAGTACTCTGGTAGGCGTCTGAAATGGTCGATCTAATCCAACGGGCTAAGGTCGGCTTAGAAGCAGAGAGACCCTTGCGCCGACCTGTGGTTAGCACAAAAAGAGAAGTGCACCGCCTAAGTGCAGCGGTGCGAGACACATAGATCCGGAGAGCACGCACCAGATCCAGAGTATGCAGCGCTTTTTCAAAGCGATGAACAGGAGCCGGACAAAAGGAAGGTAGGGTAATGTCCTGGTTAAGGTGGAAAAAAGAGACCACCTTAGGAAGAAAGTCCGGAGTCGGACGGAGAACCACCTTGTCCTGATGAAAAACCAAAAAAGGTGACTCCGAAGAGAGCGCAGCCAAATCAGAGACTCTCCTGAGGGAAGTAATGGCCACCAGAAAGGCCACTTTCTGTGAAAGACGATACAAGGAAACTTCCCTAAGAGGCTCAAAGGGGAGTTTCTGCAAAACCGTGAGAACTAAATTAAGGTCCCAGGGATCCAAGGGCCGCCGGTAAGGCGGAATGATGTGAGACGCGCCTTGCATGAAGGTGCGGACCTGAGCCAGCCGAGCGAGACGCCGCTGGAACAGAACTGACAGAGCTGAGACTTGTCCCTTGAGAGAGTTGAGGGACAGTCCTAGCTGCAGACCGGACTGTAGAAAGGACAGAAGGGTCGGCAAGGAGAATGGCCAAGGAGGATGGTCAGTAGAGCGACACCAGGACAGGAAAATTTTCCAAGTCCTGTGATAGATCTTAGCGGAGGAAGACTTACGGGCCCGAGTCACAGTGGAGATGACTTCAGGAGGGATACCAGAAGCCGTCAAGATCCAGGACTCAAGAGCCACGCCGTCAATTTGACAGCCGCAGAATTCAGGCGGAAAAACGGACCTTGTGAGAGTAGGTCTGGACGGTCCGGGAGATGCCACGGCATCTCTACGGACAGATGGAGCAGGTCTGGATACCAAGCTCGCCTGGGCCAGTCCGGTGCAATGAGGATGACTCGACAGCCCTCCATTCTGATCTTGCGCAGAACTCTGGGCAAGAGAGCTAGAGGGGGAAACACGTAGGACAGACGAAACTGGGACCAGTCTTGAACCAGTGCGTCCGCGGCGAATGCCTGAGGGTCGTGGGAGCGAGCCACGTAAACGGGAACCTTGTTGTTGTGACGGGATGCCATTAGGTCCATGTCCGGAGTGCCCCATTTGCGGCAGATTGACTGAAACACTGCCGGGTGCAGGGACCACTCGCCACCGTCCACGGTTTGACGGCTGAGATAATCTGCCTCCCAGTTTTCCACGCCTGGGATGTGGACTGCGGATATGGTGGACTTGGAGTCCTCCGCCCATTGAAGGATGCGTTGTACCTCCAACATCGCCAGGCGGCTGCGTGTCCCGCCTTGGTGATTGATGTAGGCAACCGCTGTCGCGTTGTCTGACTGGACTCGAATGTGCCTGCCTGCCAACAGGTGGTGAAAAGCTAGGAGAGCTAGAAGCACGGCTCTGGTTTCCAGCACATTGATTAAAAGGGCTGACTCGGACGGAGTCCAAGTGCCCTGCGCTCTGTGGAGGAGATATACCGCTCCCCAGCCGGATAGACTGGCATCCGTGGTGAGAATCACCCAGGACGGGGCCAGGAAGGAGCGCCCCTAGGACAGGGAGAGAGGCCGAAGCCACCACTGAAGAGAGCTCCTGGTTTGTGGCGACAGAGCCACTAACCTGTGTAAGGAGGAAGGCCGCTTGTCCCAACAGCGGAGAATATCCAGCTGCAGGGGACGCAGATGGAACTGGGCAAAGGGAACAGCCTCCATGGACGCCACCATTTGACCCAGCACCTGCATCAGACGCCTGAGGGTATAACGGCGGGGCCTCAGCAGAGAGCGCACCGCTAGCTGGAGGGACTGCTGTTTGACTAAGGGCAACTTCACAAGTGCCGTCAAGGTCTCGAACTGCATCCCTAGGTACGTGAGACTCTGGGTCGGAGTCAGAGTGGATTTGGGCAGATTGACCAGCCACCCGAATTGAGCTAGAGTGGAGAGAGTGAGCGAGACACTCCGCTGACAGTCTGCGCTGGATGAAGCCTTGACTAGAAGGTCGTCCAGGTAAGGAATCACTGCCAACCCCTGGAGGTGCAGAACTGCAATCACTGCTGCCATGACCTTGGTGAATACCCGAGGGGCAGTGGCCAACCCGAAGGGGAGAGCCACGAATTGGAAGCGATCTTCTCCTACTGCAAAACGTAGCCAACGCTGGTGTGACACTGCAATTGGCACATGCAGATAGGCATCTCTGATGTCGATGGATGCCAGGAAATCCCCTTGGGACATAGAGGCAATGACTGATCGCAGAGATTCCATGCGAAAGCACCGCACCTGAACATGCTTGTTGAGAAGCTTCAGATCCAGGATGGGCCGGAAGGTACCGTCCTTTTTGGGAACTAGGAAGAGATTTGAGTAGAAACCTCTGAACCGTTCCCGGGCGGGAACCGGTACAATTACTCCATTGGCCTGTAAGGCTGCCACGGCCTGTGAGAAGGCGGCGGCCTTGGAGCAGGGGGGAGTTGAGAGAAAAAATCTGTTTGGCAGACTGGAAGTGAATTCTATCCTGTAGCCGTGGGAGATGATATCTCTCACCCACTGATCGGAGACGTGTTGAAACCAAGCGTCGCCAAAGTGGGAGAGCCTGCCACCGACTAAGGACGTTGCTGGAGCGGGCAGATAGTCACGAGGAGGCTGCCTTAGTGGCAGCAGCTCCTGCGGTTTTCTGCGGACACGCTTTTGGGCGCCAGTTGGATTTCTGGTCCTTGGCTGAGTTAGCGGACGAGGCCGAGGGCTCAGAGGACGACCAGTTGGAGGAACGAAAGGAGCGAAGCCTCGACTGATTCCTACCCTGGGCAGGTTTCCTGGCTTTAGTTTGAGGCATGGAAGTACTCTTCCTGCCAGTAGCTTCCTTAATAATTTCATCCAGCTGTTCTCCGAACAGCCGGGACCCAGCAAAAGGGAGCCCAGCAAGGTACTTCTTTGAAGAAGCATCTGCCTTCCACTCTCGAAGCCACAAGATTCTGCGGATAGCGAGGGAATTAGCCGAAGCCACCGCAGAGCGGTGAGAAGCCTCCAGCATGGCAGACATGGCATAGGATGAAAAGGCCGAAGCTTGGGAAGTTAAGGCATCCATTTCGGGCATAGATTCCCTGGTGAGGGAATGCATCTCCTCTAGAGAAGCAGAGATGGCCTTGAGAGCCCACACTGCTGCAAAAGTCGGAGAAAACGTGGCCCCTGCCGCTTCATACACGGATTTGGTCAGGAGGTCAATCTGGCGGTCAGTGGAATCCTTAAGGGAAGTGCCATCAGCCACCGACACAACGGTCCGGGCTGCGACCCTAGACACCGGAGGGTCTACCTTTGGGGACTGAGCCCACTCCTTGACCACCTCAGGTGGAAAGGGAAAACGGTCATCAGAACCACTCTTTGGGAAGTGCTTGTCAGGACAGGCCCTGGGCTTGGTCACAGCGGCCTGAAAACTGGAGTGGTTAAAGAACACACTCTTTGCTCTCTTAGGCAAGGTAAACTGGTGCTTTTGTGCTAGAGAGGGTTGCTCCTCTGATACTGGCGGATTGAGATCCAGTACAGAATTAATAGAAGCAATCAAGTCACTAAGATCTTAGTCACTTTCGGACAGATCAATGGGGCACATGGAGTTAGCCTCCGAGCCCCCTGTAAAGGCATCCTCCTCATCCTGCGAGTCAGCTCTGGAATCAGAGCCACGGGAGGAGGAGGGAGAGGGAACCCTGCGTCTCTTCTTAGGAGGACGGGGTCTGGGCCCTGATGATGAATCCTCTGTGAGCTCCGGTCCTGAGGGACCCCTAGCAGCAGAGGCACCCTGAGAAGGGGGCTGATGCATATTCATCAACGTCCTGGACAGAAGTCCCATGGACTCAGCAAAAGACTGTAAGATAGACCTAGAAAAAGATTCTACCCAAGCCGGGGGTTCAGCCACAGGAGCAGGAGCAGCCTGAGAGACCACTGGGGGTGAGACTCCAGGCTGTGGCACCGCCAAGTTAGAGCAGGCATCACAATGTGGGAAGGTGCTCGGTTCAGGCAGCAGGAGCTTACATGCAGCGCATACAGCATAAAGCTTTGGGGCCTTGCTCCTCGTGTGAGACATGCTGCTGGAGTGGGGGCTCTGCCAGAGAATGAACCCCAGAGAGTATATACAGAGGTCCACAACCGGAGACCGGTTGTGGCTTACCAGACCGCTGGAGCGGTGTTGTGTGCCCTCCAGATCCCGAAGCCCGGACCCCCAAGCACAGCACCTCAGCAGAGATGCTGCAGACCAGCGCTGCAATGACTGATCGCAAAGAGAACGCTGAGAAAATGGCCGCCGGAGCGAAGAGAGGGGGTGGGACCTGCTTGAGGAGCGGGATCTGGAGGGCCATAGAGACCTACAGGGGAGGGGACACACACTGCAGTGGGGAGTGTCCCTCCCCTGTACAGAACGGCCGCCGGGAGGAGCCGAGCCTGTCCCTCTGCATGAGTGACATGCGAGAGCAGTGAAACAGAAACTAGGCCTCCGGCGAAGCCGGGGCCTAAATTTGAGAGGCGCGGCCGACGCGCAGGCACCATCGGCGTGGTTCTCAGGCGACAGCTAGAGAACCCGCCGGAAATGTCAGTAAACACAATAAGCACACTCTCCCCCAACAATAAAGTACAGGGACCCGAAATCTAAACGTCTCAGGTACTTAGCTTGCTGAGAAGCAGGGCCAAGTCCCTGGGGATGAGATTTCCGGTCCAACAGGATCCTGAAGGGCTGCGGATGGAGACCGGTCTCCTGTCAAGCATGAAGACCGTGCTGGCTCCCACTTCAAGCCAGAGCCCAGGAGGGATGGTGAAGGAGCACGGCATGTAAGGCTCCAGCCTAGGAATCAACCTTACAACACCGCCGACACAGTGGGGTGAGAAGGGACATGCCGGGGGTCCAGACGTGGACCCCACTCTTCGATCTCGTTCCAAAAGGAAAAAATCATATGAGAATGCATGTGTGGATGTATGCCTCCTGAACACAAAGCGATAAACTGGCTGGGTCTGCTCACCAGGGGGTGTATAAGCTCAGGGGGAGGAGCTACACTTTTAAGTGTAGTACTTTGTGTGTCCTCCGGAGGTAGAAGCTAAACACCCATGGTCTGGGTCTCCCAAAGGAACGATAAAGAAATACCACACCGTGCACAGTATAAGGGTGCACAATACCACAATGTGCAGTTTATACTATAAGAGTACAAAATACCACACCGTGCACAGTATAAAGGTGCACAATACCACAATGTGCAGTTTATACTATAAGAGTACAAAATACCACACCGTGCACAGTATAAAGGTGCACAATACCACAATGTGCAGTTTATACTATAAGAGTACACAATACCACACAGTGCACAGTTTGCACTATAAGGATGCACAATACCATTACCAAACTGTGCAGTTTATACTACACAGGTGCACAATACCACACCATGCACAGTATAAGGGTGCACAATACCACAATGTGCAGTTTATACTATAAGGGTACACAATACCACACCATGCACAGTATAAGGGTGCACAATACCACAATGTGCAGTTTATACTATAAGGGTACACAATACCACACCATGCACAGTATAAGGGTGCACAATACCACAATGTGCAGTTTATACTATAAGAGTACAAAATACCACACCGTGCACAGTATAAGGGTGCACAATACCGCAATGTGCAGTTTATAGTATAAGAGTACAAAATACCACACCGAGCACAGTATAAAGGTGCACAATACCACAATGTGCAGTTTATACTATAAGAGTACACAATATCACACCGTGCACAGTTTGCACTATAAGGGTGTACAATACCCCACTATAAAGGTGCACAATACGACATTGTGCACAGTGTGTCCTATAAGGGTGCATAAACCATACCATGCACAGTATAAGGGATCACAATACCACACTGTGCACAGTTTAGACAATAAGGGTGCACAATAACACACCATGCACAATTTGTAATATAAGAGTGCACAATACCCTACTGTGCAAAGTTTGTACTATAGGAGTGCACAATACCTCACCGTGCACAATTTTGTACCATAAGAGTGCTGAATTTACACTAGTTAAAGTAGAATTATTGATTATCAGAAAACATAAAAAAATAGAAGTAGATGAAATTATAACACTTTCCCAAATTTATGTCACTAGCAAATCAGTTGATTTATGTTGGTATTATGCAGGTTTTACTTGCACTTTACCAGGGTGCAAGCAAAATGTGGTGAGATTCTTTTTTCCTGGGATGTAACAACTGTGAGAGGGGGAGCAGAATCTATATACATGATCTGAATGGTAAAGTGCAGCCTTGTGTGCAGACCATGCACGATTTGGCCTGCTTTGTCAACTTCTTGCTCCATAGAATACAATGGAAGAATTGTCATTATTTTTCTCATAAATCCACCCAAAGTAAATCAGCAAAACTTAACTCAGGCCACAAATGTACCTTATCTACAACCAGGAGTGGACACTTTACTTCAAAGTGAATATTCCTTTTTAGTCAGTTATGTAATAAGATGTCACTGTAGATAATACAGACGATGTAAAGACATAAGACACAGCTGTTTCTAAAGGATTAACATACAGGAGGAGGACATAGCTGCTTGTAAAGGGTCAATCTAGGACAGAAAAAAATCAGCTGTGTGTAAAGCGTTAATCTGGGACAGAAGAAATCAGCTGTCTGAAAAGGGTTAATCTGACTATTACTACATATTGTAGAAAAAGCAGACAGCCATACCTCAATAAAGAGAAGTTGTGAGAGGATAGTAGTTGCTGTTTTTAGCTTTGTCTGTCCTCCTGGTGCTCCACCACACACAGGAATGAATCTTAGATCTATTCTTACCGAACGTCATCCAGTGTGAAGATAATCACACCTCCCTTGTGTATGAAGTTATCAGCATCTCCCCTGTGCTTACATACTACACACTCCCAATCTTCCCCCAAACAGTAGTATTCCCCAGCTGAGAAGCAAGAAGTCTCACACAACTATCAAATAGTGAGACAGCAGAGAGCCCTAATTTCAGTCTTTCTTTCTTAAATGACCAGAATTAGCACCTAACAATTTTTTTAGATTTTCAAAATATGCATTGCAGAAAGATTTTATATATTGTGGTCTCCTTTTAAATCTTTCAAGGTCATAGGCCCTCTCAAAAAAAAAAAAAAAAAAAAATGTGTGAAAAAGACTTAGGTATACTAAAAGATCACAGACTGAACATGAGTCAACAGTGTGACGCAGCAGCAAAAAAGGCAAACACTATTCTAGGATGTATTAACAGAAGCATACAGTCTAGATCATGTGAAGTCATAATTCCCCTTTACTCCTCTTTGGTCAGACCTCATCTGGAATATTGTGTCCAGTTGTGAGCACCACATTTTAAAAAAGACATCAACAAATTGGAGCAAGTTCAGAGAAGAGTGACCAGAATGGTGACTGGTCTGCAAACCATGTCCTATGAGGGACGGTTACGGGATTTAGGATTGTTTAGCTTGCAAAAGAGAAGACTGGGAGGAGACTTAATAGCTGTCTACAAATCTCTTAAAGGCTGTCACACTGTAGAGGGATCAGTTTTATTCTCATTTTCACAAGGAAAGATTGGAAGCAATGGGATGAAACTGATGGGGAGGAGACACAGATTAGATATTAGAAAAATCTTTTTGACAGTGAGGGTGATGAATGAGTGGAACAGGCTACCTCGAGAGGTGGTGAGTTCTCCTTCAATGAAAGTCTTTAAAAAGAGGTTGGACAGACATCTGTCTGGGATGATTTAGTGAATCCTGCTTTGAGCAGGGGGTTGGACTAGATGACCCAGGAGGTCTACTCTAGATATACTATTTGAATCATAGAATCATATATTATTAAAGGGGTGGTTCACCCATTTTTTTTATTTTCTGTAGAAGTTCTACTTACAATTCTAGGTATTTTCTCCATTGGCTTGTATTTCCATTTCTGGCACTGAGCGGCGCTATGCTGCACGCTCAGTGCCTGTCACATGACCCCCTGGAGCTGTGGCCGCCAGCATCCTCTGACGTCCCGGCATTTCCGGGCTCTCAAACAAGACGGATACGTCAGAGGAGGCTGGCACCACTCACACTGAGTGACAGGGCTGTGGGCGGTGACTACCGCACATCACAGCCCAGCATCGAGGGGAGGATCCGGAGGACGTCACTGTGGAGCCGGCATCCTGCAGATGGTGAGGCACGGGGCGCCAGTGTGAAGTACAGGGGGGGGGTGCTTCAGCTGAATCCCCCCCTGCACGTAAGTATGTGATCACACTGTCCACCCGCGCCCGCTCTGCTGCGATGTCAGGAGAGCGGCCGGTGTCGGGCAGTGTGATCATCTGCTCCTCCCAGCAGCAAGACGCTGACAGGCATGTCACCGCTGTGCTCTGCCATTTGTCCTGCTGCATGGGACCAACTGTCTGCACTCTGTCACCTGCACCACAAGTCACAGAGTGGAGACAGTTGGTGACAGAGCACCTCTGCCCCCCCTCTTCTTTCCCCACTCTCTTCTCTCCCCCCACTCTCCCCCCCCTCTCTCTTCTCCCCCCCTCTCTCTCTTCTCCCCCCCTCTCTTCTCCCCCCTCTCTCTCCCCCCCTCTCTCCCCCCCTCTCTCTCTTCTCCCCTCTCCCCCCCCCTCTCCCACCCCTCTCTCTTCCCCTCTCTCTCCCCCCCCTCTCCCACCCCCTCTCTTCTCCCCCCTCTCTCTCTTCTCCCCCCTCGCTCTCTTCTCCCCCCTCGCTCTCTTCTCCCCCCCCTCGCTCTCTTCCCCCCCCCTCGCTCTCTTTCCCCCCCCGCTCGCTCTCTTTCCCCCCCCGCTCGCTCTCTTTTACTCCCCCCCGCTCACTCTCTTTTCCTCCCCCCCGCTCGCTCTTTTTCCTCGCTCTCTCCTGGCATGGTCAGTACAGAAATCTCTCCATCGTGGAGGGGTGAGAGGGAGTAATAAACATGGAGTCCCTACTGTGTCTGTGTATTTATTTCTAATAAAGTATTTTTCTCTGTGTGATGTCTTTTTTTTTTTTTAAACCCTTTGTTGGAGATTCTTAATGGCCAGGTTAAACTTGGCCTGACATTAAGAATCTCGGGCTTTATACCAGCTGGTAAAACATAGCTGGTATTAACCCCTTATTACCCAGCGTGCCACTGCCACCAGGGCCACTGGAAGAGTTGGATACAGCGCCTGAAGATAGCGCTTCTATGAAAGCGCCATTTTCTGGGGCAGCTGTGGACTGCAATTCGCAGTGGGGGGCCCAGAAAGTTTGGGCACCCTGCACTGTGGATTCCAATCCCCAGCTGCCTAGTTGTACCTGGCTGTACTCAAAAATTTGGCGAAGCCCACATCATTTTTTTTTTTAATTATTTCATGAAATTCATGAAAAAAAAGGGCTTCTCTATATTTTTGGTTCCCAGCCGGGTACAACTAGGCAGCTGGGGGTTGGGGGCAGCCCGTAGCTGCCTGCTGTACCTGGCTAGCATACAAAAATATGGCGAAGCCCACGTCATTTTCTTAAAAACGTTTTCAGGGAAAAACCTTTATAAAAAAAAATGCTTCCCTGCATTTCTATTGCCAGTGAAAGTAACACCAAGCAGCGGGGGCTAGCAGCCAGTAGCTGCTTTGGTTACCCTTAGCAATAGAAAATGCAGCGGGAGCCCACAAACGAAGGGAATTTTGTTACTTACCGTAAATTCCTTTTCTTCTAGCTCCTATTGGGAGACCCAGACGATTGGGTGTATAGTACTGCCTCCGGAGGCCACACAAAGCATTACACTAAAAAGTGTAAGGCCCCTCCCCTTCTGGCTATACACCCCCAGTGGGATCACTGGCTCACCAGTTTTAGTGCAAAAGCAAGAAGGAGGAAAGCCAATAACTGGTTTAAACAAATTCACTCCGAAGTAACATCGGAGAACTGAAAACCATTCAACATGAACAACATGTGTACCCGAAAAAAAACCAAAAATCCCGAAGGACAACAGGGCGGGTGCTGGGTCTCCCAATAGGAGCTAGAAGAAAAGGAATTTATGGTAAGTAACAAAATTCCCTTCTTCTTCGGCGCTCCATTGGGAGACCCAGACGATTGGGACGTCCAAAAGCTGTCCCTGGGTGGGTAAAGAAATACCTCATGTTAGAGCTGCAAAGACAGCCCTCCCCTACGGGGAGGCAACTGCCGCCTGCAGGACTCTTCTACCTAGGCTGGCGTCCGCCGAAGCATAGGTATGCACCTGATAATGTTTGGTGAAAGTGTGCAGACTCGACCAGGTAGCTGCCTGGCACACCTGTTGAGCCGTAGCCTGGTGTCGTAATGCCCAGGACGCACCCACGGCTCTGGTAGAATGGGCCTTCAGCCCTGATGGAACCGGAAGCCCAGCAGAACGGTAGGCTTCAAGAATTGGTTCTTTGATCCATCGAGCCAGGGTGGCTTTGGAAGCCTGCGACCCTTTGCGCTTACCAGCGACAAGGACAAAGAGTGCATCCGAGCGGCGCAGGGGCGCCGTGCGGGAAATGTAGATTCTGAGTGCTCTCACCAGATCCAACAAATGTAAATCCTTTTCATACCGATGAACTGCATGCGGATAAAAGGAAGGCAAGGAGATATCCTGATTAAGATGAAAAGAGGATACCACCTTAGGGAGAAACTCCTGAATGGGGCGCAGCACTACCTTGTCCTGGTGGAACACCAGGAAAGGAGCTTTGGATGACAGCGCTGCTAGTTCAGACACTCTCCGAAGAGACGTGACCGCTACCAGAAAGGCCACTTTCTGTGAGAGTCGCGAAAGTGACACATCCCTCAGAGGCTCGAAGGGCGGCTTCTGGAGAGCAACAAGGACCTTGTTTAGATCCCACGGATCTAACGGCCGCCTGTACGGAGGTACGATATGACAAACCCCCTGCAGGAACGTGCGCACCTGAGAAAGTCGTGCTAGACGCTTCTGAAAAAACACGGATAGTGCCGAGACTTGCCCTTTAAGGGAGCCGAGCGACAAGCCCTTTTCCAACCCAGATTGCAGGAAGGAAAGAACGACAGGTAACGCGAATGGCCAGGGGGATACTCCTTGTGCAGAGCACCAGGATAAGAAAATCTTCCACGTTCTGTGGTAGATCTTAGCAGACATGGGCTTCCTAGCCTGTCTCATGGTGGCCACGACCCCTTGAGGTAATCCTGAAGACGCTAGGATCCAGGACTCAATGGCCACACAGTCAGGTTCAGGGCCGCAGAATTCCGATGGAAAAACGGCCCTTGGGACAGTAAGTCTGGACGGTCTGGTAGTGCCCACGGTTGGCCGACCGTGAGATGCCACAGATCCGGGTACCACGACCTCCTCGGCCAGTCTGGGGCGACGAGTATGACGCGGCCGCAATCGGATCTGATCTTGCGTAACACTCTGGGCAAGAGTGCCAGAGGTGGAAACACATAAGGGAGCCGGAACTGCGACCAATCTTGCACTAAGGCGTCTGCCGCCAGAGCTCTTTGATCGCGAGACCGCGCTATGAAGGTCGGGACCTTGTTGTTGTGTCGAGACGCCATTAGGTCGACGTCCGGCACCCCCCAGCGGCGGCAGATTTCCTGAAACACGTCCGGGTGAAGGGACCATTCTCCTGCGTCCATGCCCTGGCGACTGAGGAAGTCTGCTTCCCAGTTTTCTACGCCCGGGATGTGAACTGCTGATATGGTGGATGCTCTTTCCTCCACCCACATCAGAATCCGCCTGACTTCCTGGAAGGCTTGCCGACTGCGTGTCCCTCCTTGGTGGTTGATGTATGCCACCGCTGTGGAGTTGTCCGACTGAATTCGGATCTGCTTTCCTTCCAGCCACTGCTGGAAGGCTAATAGGGCAAGATACACTGCCCTGATTTCCAGAACATTGATCTGAAGGGTGGACTCCTGCTGAGTCCACGTCCCTTGAGCCCTGTGGTGGAGAAAAACTGCTCCCCACCCTGACAGACTCGCGTCTGTCGTGACCACTGCCCAGGATGGGGGCAGGAATGATCTTCCCTGTG
This sequence comes from Anomaloglossus baeobatrachus, assembly GCF_048569485.1. Taxonomy (NCBI): domain Eukaryota; kingdom Metazoa; phylum Chordata; class Amphibia; order Anura; family Aromobatidae; genus Anomaloglossus; species Anomaloglossus baeobatrachus. The sequence goes on from NC_134362.1 coordinate 161,327,690, forward strand.
ATAATGAGGTGGGAAGAAGCCACCATTGCAGAGAGTCCTTGGCCGTCTGAGAAAGGGAGACTTTCCTGTCTAGGGAAGTTGTCTTCCCGTCCCATTGGCGGAGAATGTCCCATTGAAGTGGGCGCAGATGAAACTGCGCGAACGGGACTGCCTCCATTGCTGCCACCATCTTCCCTAGGAAGTGCATGAGGCGCCTTAAGGGGTGCGACTGACCCTGAAGGAGAGACTGCACCCCTGTCTGTAGTGACCGCTGCTTGTTCAGCGGAAGCTTCACTATCGCTGAGAGAGTATGAAACTCCATGCCAAGATACGTTAGTGATTGAGTCGGTGCCAGGTTTGACTTTGAAAAGTTGATGATCCACCCGAAAGTCTGGAGCGTCTCCAGCGCAACATTCAGGCTGTGTTGGCATGCCTCTTGAGAGGGTGCTTTGACAAGTAGATCGTCTAAGTAAGGGATCACCGAATGTCCCTGAGAATGCAAGACTGCTACCACTGCCGCCATGACCTTGGTGAAAACCCGTGGGGCTGTCGCCAGACCAAATGGCAGAGCTACGAACTGGAGATGGTCGTCTCCTATCACGAAACGTAGAAAACGTTGGTGCTCTGTAGCAATCGGCACGTGGAGATAAGCATCTTTGATGTCTATTGATGCAAGGAAATCTCCTTGAGACATTGAAGCAATGACGGAGCGGAGGGATTCCATCCGGAACCGCCTGGCGTTCACATGCTTGTTGAGCAGCTTTAGGTCCAGAACAGGACGAAACGAGCCGTCCTTTTTTGGAACCACAAAGAGATTGGCGTAAAAACCTTGCCCTTGTTCCTGCTGAGGAACAGGGATCACCACTCCTTCTGCTTTTAGTGAGCACACCGCCTGCAGAAGGGCATCTGCTCGGTCGGGATGTGGGGAGGTTCTGAAGAACCGAGGCGGAGGACGAGAACTGAACTCTATCCTGTACCCGTGAGACAAAATGTCTGTTACCCACCGGTCTTTGACCTGTGGCAGCCAAATGTCGCAAAAGCGGGAGAGCCTGCCACCGACCGAGGATGCGGAGGGATGAGGCCGAACGTCATGAGGCAGCCGCCTTGGAAGCGGTTCCTCCGGTTGCTTTCTTGGGGCGTGAGTGAGCCCGCCAGGAATCTGAGCTCCTTTGCTCCTTCTGAGTCCCTTTGGACGAGGAGAATTGGGTCTTGCCGGAGCCTCGAAAGGACCGAAACCTCGACTGCCACTTCCTCTGTTGAGGTTTGCTTGATCTGGGCTGGGGTAAGGAGGAGTCTTTACACTTGGATTGTTTAATGATTTCAGCCAATTGTTCACCAAACAGTCTATCTACAGATAGTGGCAAGCTGGTTAAACATTTTTTGGAAGCAGAATCCGCTTTCCATTCCTTTAACCACAAGGCTCTGCGCAAAACCACAGAGTTGACAGACGCTATTGAGGTACGGCTTGTAGAGTCCAGGACAGCGTTAATAGCGTAAGTCGCAAACGCAGACATTTGCGAGGTTAGGGACGCTACTCGCGGCACTGCTGGACGTATGATAGAGTCCACCTGTGCCAGACCAGCTGAAATAGCTTGGAGTGCCCACACGGCCGCGAATGCTGGAGCAAACGACGCGCCGATAGCTTCATAGACAGACTTTAACCAAAGGTCCATCTGTCTGTCATTGGCATCTTTAAGTGAAGCCCCATCCTCCACTGCAACTATGGATCTAGCCGCAAGCCTGGAGATTGGGGGGTCCACCTTTGGACACTGGGTCCAGCGTTTGACCACGTCAGGGGGAAAGGGATAACGTGTATCCTTAAGACGTTTGGAGAAACGCTTGTCTGGGAAAGCATGGTGTTTCTGGACTGATTCTCTGAAGTCAGCGTGGTCCAGAAAAGTACTCAGTTTACGCTTGGGATACCTGAAATGGAACTTCTCCTGCTGTGCAGCTGCCTCCTCTGCAGAAGGGGCAGGGGGAGAAGAAGGGAATTTTGTTACTTACCGTAAATTCCTTTTCTTCTAGCTCCTATTGGGAGACCCAGACGATTGGGTGTATAGCTACTGCCTCCGAAGGCCACACAAAGCATTACACTAAAAAGTGTAAGGCCCCTCCCCTTCTGGCTATACACCCCCAGTGGGACCACTGGCTCACCAGTTTTAATGCAAAAGCAAGAAGGAGGAAAGCCAATAACTTGGTTAAACAAATTCACTCCGAGTAACATCGGAGAACTGAAAAACCGTTCAACATGAACAACATGTGTACCCGAAAAAACCCAAAAATCCCGAAGGACAACAGGGCGGGTGCTGGGTCTCCCAATAGGAGCTAGAAGAAAAGGAATTTACGGTAAGTAACAAAATTCCCTTCTTCTTCGGCGCTCCATTGGGAGACCCAGACGATTGGGACGTCCAAAAGCTGTCCCTGGGTGGGTAAAGAAATACCTTATGTTAGAGCTGCGAAGACAGCCCTCCCCTACGGGGAGGCAACTGCCGCCTGCAGGACTCTTCTACCTAGGCTGGCGTCCGCCGAAGCATAGGTATGCACCTGATAATGTTTGGTGAAAGTGTGCAGACTCGACCAGGTAGCTGCCTGGCACACCTGTTGAGCCGTAGCCTGGTGTCGCAATGCCCAGGACGCACCCACGGCTCTGGTAGAATGGGCCTTCAGCCCTGATGGAACCGGAAGCCCAGCAGAACGGTAGGCTTCAAGAATTGGTTCTTTGATCCATCGAGCCAGGGTGGCTTTGGAAGCCTGCGACCCTTTGCGCTTACCAGCGACAAGGACAAAGAGTGCATCGGAGCGGCGCAGGGGCGCCGTGCGGGAAATGTAGATTCTGAGTGCTCTCACCAGATCTAACAAATGTAAATTCTTCTGAAACCGATGAACTGCATGAGGACAAAAAGAAGGCAAAGAGATATCCTGATTAAGATGAAAAGAGGATACCACCTTCGGGAGAAACTCCTGAATGGGGCGCAGCACTACCTTGTCCTGGTGGAAGACCAGGAAAGGAGCCTTGGATGACAGCGCTGCTAGCTCAGACACTCTCCGAAGAGATGTGATCGCTACCAGAAAAACCACTTTCTGTGATAGTCTAGAAAGTGAAACCTCCCTCAGAGGCTCGAAGGGCGGCTTCTGGAGGGCAACTAGTACCCTGTTCAGATCCCATGGATCTAACGGCCGCTTGTACGGGGGTACGATATGACAAACCCCCTGCAGGAACGTGCGCACCTTAGGAAGTCGTGCTAGACGCTTTTCAAAAAAAGACGGATAGCGCCGAGACTTGCCCTTTAAGGGAGCCGAGCGACAAACCTTTTTCTAACCCAGATTGCAGGAAAGAAAGAAAGGTAGGCAATGCAAAAGGCCAGGGAGACACTCCCTGAGCAGAGCACCAGGATAAGAATATCCTCCACGTTCTGTGGTAGATCTTAGCGGACGTGGGCTTCCTAGCCTGTCTCATGGTGGCAACGACCCCTTGGGATAATCCTGAAGACCCTAGGATCCAGGACTCAATGGCCACACAGTCAGGTTCAGGGCCGCAGAATTCCGATGGAAAAACGGCCCTTGGGACAGTAAGTCTGGTCGGTCTGGTAGTGCCGACGGTTGGCCGACCGTGAGATGCCACAGATCCGGATACCACGCCCTCCTTGGCCAGTCTGGGGCGACGAGTATGACGCGGCTGCAGTCGGATCTGATCTTGCGTAGCACTCTGGGCAAGAGTGCCAGAGGTGGAAACACATAAGGGAGCCGGAACTGCGACCAATCTTGCACTAAGGCGTCTGCCGCCAGAGTTCTGTGATCGCGAGACCGTGCTATGAAGGTTGGGACCTTGTTGTTGTGCCTGGACGCCATTAGGTCGACGTCCGGCCTTCCCCAGCGGCTACAGATTTCCTGAAACACGTCCGGGTGAAGGGACCATTCCCCTGCGTCCATGCCCTGGCGGCTGAGGAAGTCTGCTTCCCAGTTTTCTACGCCGGGGATGTGAACTGCGGATACGGTGGAGGCCGTGGCTTCCACCCACGTCAGAATCCGCCGGACTTCCTGGAAGGCTTGCCGACTGCGTGTCCCTCCTTGGTGATTGATGTATGCCACCGCTGTGGAGTTGTCCGACTGAATTCGGATCTGCTTTCCTTCCAGCCACTGCTGGAAGGCTAGTAGGGCAAGATACACTGCTCTGATTTCCAGAACATGGATCTGAAGGGTGGACTCCTGCTGAGTCCACGTACCCTGAGCCCTGTGGTGGAGAAAAACTGCTCCCCACCCTGACAGACTCGCGTCTGTCGTGACTACCGCCCAAGACGGTGGTAGGAAGGATCTTCCCTGTGATAATGAGGTGGGAAGAAGCCACCATTGCAGAGAGTCCTTCTGTGAAAAGGATACTTTCCTGTTCAGGGATGTTAACTTCCCGTCCCATTGGCGGAGAATGTCCCAATAAGAGGACGCAGATGAAACTGCGCAAACGGAACCGCCTCCATTGCCGCCACCATCTTCCCGAGGAAGTGCATGAGGCGTCTTAAGGAGTGCGACTGACCTTGACGGAGAGTCTGCACCCCAGTCTGTAGTGACCGCTGCTTGTCCAGCGGAAGCTTCACTAGCGCTGAGAGGGTATGAAACTCCATGCCAAGATACGTTAGTGATTGGGTCGGTGACAGGTTTGACTTTGAGAAGTCGATGATCCACCCGAACGTCTGGAGAGTCTCCAGCGCAACATTCAGGCTGAGTTGGCATGCCTCTTGAGAGGGTGCCTTGACAAGTAGATCGTCCAAGTAAGGGATCACAGAGTGTCCCTGTGAGTGCAAGACTGCTACCACTGCCGCCATGACCTTGGTGAACACCCGTGGGATTGTCGCCAGACCGAATGGCAGAGCTACGAACTGAAGATGGTCGTCTCCCATCACGAAACGTAGAAAACATTGGTGCTCTGTAGCAATCGGCACGTGGAGATAAGCATCTTTGATGTCTATTGATGCTAGGAAATATCCTTGAGACATTGAGGCAATGACGGAGCGGAGGGTTTCATCCGGAACCGCCTGGCCTCCACGTGCTTGTTGAGCAGTTTTAGGTCCAGAACGGAACGGAAAGAGCCATCCTTTTTTGGCACCACAACCAGATTGGAGGAAAACCGTGTCTTGTTCCTGAAGAGGAACAGGGATTACCACTCCTTCTGCCTGCAGAAGAGCATCGGCTCGGTGGGGAGGTGGGGACGTTCTGAAGAATCGAGTCGGAGGACGAGAACAGAACTCTGTCCTGTGCACGTGGGCACAATGTCCCTCACCCACCGGTCTGTGACCTGTGGCAGCTAAATGTCGCCAAAGGCGAGCGAGTCTGCCATCAACCGCGGATGCGGAGAGATGAGAGAGCTGAGAGTCATGAGGAGACCGCCTTGGTAGCGGTTCCTCCGGCTGCCTTCCTTGGGCGTGATTGAGCCCCCGGAAACTGAGCCCCTCTGAGGCTTTTCAGCTCTTTTGGACGAGGACAATTGGGACCTGCCCGAGCTTGGGAAGGACCGAAACCTCGACTGTCCTTCCAGGACAGCATTAATAGGGTAAGTCGCAATGCAGACATTGCGAGGTTACGGACGCCCCTGCGGCACAAATGTACATATGCTCAAGACCAGCTGTGCAAGAACAGCTGAAAAGCTTAGGGTGCCCATACGGCTGTAAATGCCGGAGCAACCGACACGCCGATAGCCTCATAGACAGATTTCAACCAGAGTCCATCTGTCTGGCATCTTTAAGTGAAGTCCCATCTCCACTGCAACTATAGCTCTAGCCGCAAGCCTGGAGATTGGAGAATCCACCTTTGGACCCTGGGTCCCGCGCTTGACCACGTCAGGGGGAAAAGGATAACGTGTATCCTTAATACGTTTGGAGAAAACGCTTATCTGGTAAGCGTGGTGTTCCTGGACTGCTTCTCTGAAGTCAGCGTGGCCAGAAAAATACTCAATATACGTTTGAGCTACTGAAATGGAACTTCTCCTGCTGTGAAGCTGACTCCTCCGCTGGGGGAGCTGAGGGAGAAAGATCCAACATTCCATTGATGGACGCTATAGGATCATTCCTTATGGCGTCACCATCCGGTGTATCCGGATTGAGAGCGTTGTCAGGATCAAAGTCCTCATCATACAGAGAGCCTCCTGGGACCCCCCCCCCGGAGCACCGATTTTATTCCCAATGAGGGTGGCCAGGGAGCAATGATCCAGATTGCCCATGGCCTGTCCGGACTGCAAGTCTCTATCCCATTGCAACTCCATCTCTGTCCTTGGACAGGGTTGACAGGTGGTTCCTTTGGCCACGTCTAGTAGAGACCCCGGCTGACCAAGTGCTCCAGGGGAGCATTGCACACAATGGGGTTCAGTGCCGTGGAACAGTATCACATGCAGTAAAAACAGCATCGAAAGCCTGTGTTGCTTATATGCTGCTGCCGACTAGCCATCTAGGACATAGAGCCAAGAATGGCGACCGTACAATGCAATGTATAGCATACAAGCATAAAGTACAATGAACACTGCAGCACATGCAATACAAGCAGCATAGAAAGCCTGTGCCTTGGCACCCCTGCTTTTCTGCTGCTGTAGACTAGCCATCTAGGGGAATATAGCCCAGAATATCGACCATACAGTGCAATGTATAGCATACAAGCATAAGTACAAATGAACACTGCAACCCCTGCAATACAAGCAGCATAGAAAAAACCTGTGCCTCAGCACCCCTGCTTTTCTGCTGCTGTAGTCTAGTCATTCTAGGCGAAAATAGCCCAGACTAGCGACCGTACAGTGCAGTGTATAGCATACAAGCATAAATACACATGAACACTTCAGTACATGCAATACAAGCAGCATAGAAAGCCTGTGCCTTAGCACCCCTGCTTTCCTGCTGCTGATGTGTCGCCATCTAAGAGGGCATATAGCCAAAAATAGCGACCTATGCAGTGTAAGCATAAAAATACAAATGGACAACTGCGGTATTTAGTGGGGTCAGCACTTCAGGTGCCGCTTACCGCCCGCCTATAAGCGGGTGTGTGGTCGCCCTAGTCCTGTGCCTGGTTGCCCAGAGTCCGATCTCTCAGCTCGGACTGAAGGAATGGCTGCCGGCGTCCTTCTCCAGCTCGTGTGAGTAGGGGCGGGCCGTGGGCGTGCCCCCAAGTCAGAGCGGGAAACCGGCGTCCCACAGTGTCCAGTGAGAGGGCTGGAGCATGTAAATAAGGCTCCAGCCCTCGGCGCTGCTGATTGTACAGCGTCTCTCCCCTACCCTGATTGACAGGGTGGGGGCGGGAACGAAGCGGAGCTAGGCCGCAAAAGCCGGGGACTGGATTTATAAGCGCCGCCGCCGTAAAAGCGCGGTCGGCGCTAAGTCCCCGGCGCACTACAAGTCCCAGCCGCGCCGCCGCTCCCGGAGCGTCCGGCGCGGTAGTTCCCCATACATAAAGTCACTCAGCTAGGCTGCAGTGACTGTAACCCTTTACTGTCCCCGGCGCACTAGCACACCCAGCAAGTCTGGAGTGTGCTGTGCCTGTGTGTACGGGGACACAGAGTACCTGAATGGTGCAGGGCCATGTCCCTGAACGGTACCCAGCTCCGTATCCAGCAGGTTCAATGGGTCTGTGGATGGAGCCCGGCCTCAGGGTTTGGGGGCCGGTAAGATCCCACTTCCTCAGAGCCCCTCAGGGGGATGTGGAAGGAAAACAGCATGTGGGCTCCAGCCGCCGTACCAGCAATAGGTACCTCAACCTTACAAACCACAAGCGGGGTGAGAAGGGAGCATGCTGGGGGCCCTATATGGGCCCTCTTTTCTTCCATCCGATATAGTCAGCAGCTACTGCTGACTAAACAGTGGAGCTACGCGTGGATGTCTGACCTCCTTCGCACAAAGCAGAAAACTGGTGAGCCAGTGGTCCCACTGGGGGTGTATAGCCAGAAGGGGAGGGGCCTTACACTTTTTAGTGTAATGCTTTGTGTGGCCTCCGGAGGCAGTAGCTATACACCCAATCGTCTGGGTCTCCCAATGGAGCGCCGAAGAAATTTTCAATAGACTATTGATGGCCGCTATAAGGTCATTTACCACGGCGTCACCATCAGGAGTATCCAGATTGAGAGCGGTTTCAGGATTAGACTCCTGATCACCCTCCTCTGTCTCATCATGTAGAGACTCTTCTCGCTGAGACCCTGATCCGCGTGAGGACGTGGAGGGTCTCTCCCAGCGAGCACGCTTAGGCTGCCTGGGACTGTCATCTGAATCAGAGCCGTCAGGCTGAGATGCCTGGGACCCCCTTGAATCACGGATTAACTCCAAATGAGGGGGACCGGGGAACGTTGCCGCAGCAGTGTCCATGGTCTGAGTAACTGGCCTGGCCTGCAAGGTCTCTAGTATCTTTGTCATAGTGACAGACATTTTGTCAGCAAAAACAGCAAACTCTGTCCCCGTCACCGGGACAGGGTTCACCGGCGACTCTGCCTGGGCCACTACCACCATAGACTCCGGCTGACGAAGTGGCACAGGGACCGAACATTGCACACAATGGGGGTCATTGTAACCTGCCGGTAGATCAGCCCCACAAGCGGCACAAGCAGCGCTTACAGCCTGTGTCTTGGCACCCTTGCGTTTTGCGGATGACATGTTGTCGTCTCCTCAGAGCAAGATAGGGTATACAGCCAAGAAGCGACCTTACAGTGCAATATATATATACATATATATATGGTATAGAGAAAAAAGGTACACCAAAATAACACTGTGGCACTAGTGGGGCCAGCACTAAAGTGCTGCTTACCGCCCGCTTAACGCGGGTGTGTGGTCGCCAGAAATCCCTTGTCTGGGTCTCCCAGAGCCTGTGTCCGTTCTCCAGCCAGACTGCATGTAGGAATGGCTGCCGGCGTCCTATGGAGAGGGGCGGGCCCTGGGCGTGTGCAGACAAAGAGCGGGAAACCTGCGTCCCCCTGTGCTCAGTGAGAGGGCTGGAGCATGTAAATAAGGCTCCAGCCCTCGGCGCTGATTAATCGTACAGCGTCTCTCCCTTGCCCTGATTGACAGGGTGGGGGCGGGAACGAAGCGGAGCTAGGCCGCAGAAGCCGGGGACTAAATTTATAAGCGACGCCGTCGTAAAAGCACGGTCGGCGCTAAGTCCCCGGCGCACCACAAGTCGCAGCCGCGCCGCCGCTCCAGGGGCGGCCGGCGCGGCAGTCCCCAACACATAAAGTCACTCAGACAAACTGTAGTGACTGTAACCCCAGCGCGCAGCGCTACTGTCCCCGGCGCACTAGCACACCCAGCAAGTCTGGAATGTGCGCGGCCTGTTTGGGACACAGAGTACCTGAATGTCGCAGGGCCTTGTCCCTGAACGGTACCCAGCTCCGTATCCAGCAGGTTCCATGGGTCTGTGGATGGAGCCCGGCCTCAGGGCTTGGGGGCCGGTAAGATCCCACTTCCTCAGAGCCCCTCAGGGGGATGGGGAAGGAAAACAGCATGTGGGCTCCAGCCTCCGTACCCACAATGGGTACCTCAACCTTAACAAACACCGCCGACATAAAGTGGGGTGAGAAGGGAGCATGCTGGGGGCCCTAGTATGGGCCCTCTTTTCTTCCATCCGACATAGTCAGCAGCTGCTGCTGACTAAACAGTGGAGCTATGCGTGGATGTCTGACCTCCTTCGCACAAAGCAGAAAACTGGTGAGCCAGTGATCCCACTGGGGGTGTATAGCCAGAAGGGGAGGGGCCTTACACTTTTTAGTGTAATGCTTTGTGTGGCCTCCGGAGGCAGTACTATACACCCAATCGTCTGGGTCTCCCAATGGAGCGCCGAAGAAAATGTGATTTTTTTGTTTTTTTATTTTTAATGAATTTTTTAAAAAAAAAATCGGCATGGGCTTCGCCCATCGAGCACCAGAGCATTTTACTTCTCATTCATCCCAAGTAATCAGATGACTCCAGTGTCGGCCGATTACTTGTTCTGTGTCCCCCTGCATCCATCGCTGTGAGGTCAGCGGAGTGGAGACAGTGACATGCTCTGCTCTGACACATAGTGTGCTGCATGTCACTATCTTTCTCCACTCTGGTACTTGTTGTGTAGGTGACCGGATGCTACATGTCACTAACTGTCTCCACTATGGGACTTGTTGTGCAGGTGAGAGTGTATACAGTTGGTACTATGCAGCAGAAATTACAGAGTGGGGCAGTTAGTGACATGTATCATCCGGTCACCTGCACAACATGTCCCAGAGTGGAGACAGTGACATGCTCTGCTCTGACACATAGTGTGCTGCATGTCACTATCTTTCACCACTCTGGGACTTGTTGCATGTCACTAACTGCCCCACTCTGAGACTTGTTCAGGTGAGAGTGTATACAGTTGGAACAATGCAGCAGAAGTCACAGAGTGGAGCAAGTTAGTGACATGTATCATCCGGTCACCTGCACAACAAGTCCCAGAGTGGATACAGTGACATGCAGCACACTATGTGTCAGAGCAGAGCATGTCACCAACTTGCTCTGCTCTGTCACCTGCGGTGCTGCATGTCACGTTTTTGCCGCGATTCGGTGCGTTTTTTGCTGCGTTTTTGCTCACTGCGTTTTTAATCAGTGCACAATGCCATTAAAGATTGTTGATGAAAAAAAAAAAAGGTCTGATGTCATTTCCTTATTCAAAATGTTCATTGTATGCAGGAGAGCAGACAGCAGCTGCAGAACTACAAGGCTCAGCATCCTCCATTCACTAGTGTATGCAGGAGAGCAGACAGCAGCTGCAGAACTACAAGGCTCAGCATCCTCCACTCACTAGTGTATGCAGGAGAGCAGACAGCAGCTGCAGAACTACAAGGCTCAGGATCCTCCATCCAGGACTGTATGCAGTTTTTTACCCAAAAAGAAAAAAAAAATAACATGGGCTTCGCCATATTTTTGTATGCTAGCCGGGTACAGCAGGCAGGTACGGCTGCCCCCAACCCCCAGCTGCCTATTTGTACCCGGCTGGGAACCAAAAATATAGAGAAGCCCTTTTTTTTTTAATTATTTCATGAATTTCATGAAATAATTTTAAAAAAAAATGACGTAAGCTTCGCCTAATTTTGGTGTCCAGCCGGGTACAACTAGGCAGCTGGGGATTGGAATCCACAGTGAAGGGTGCCCAAGCTTTCTGGGCACCCCCACTGCGAATTGCAGTCCGCAGCCTCCCCAGAAAATGGCGCTTTCATAGAAGCGCCATCTTCTGGCGCTGTATCCAACTCTTCCAGCTGCCCTGATGCCGGGTGGCTAGCTGGGTAATAATGGAGTTAGGGCTAGCTGTATATTATCAGCTAGCCCTAAGCCCCAAATTCATGGTGTCACGCCAATATTAGACATGGACACCATGAATTTCTAGTAATGATAAAAAAAAAAACACAACACCCAGAAAAATATTTTTATTAGAAATAAAACACAACACAATTAGTGACTCCATCTTTATTGAAATAAACCCCCCCTCCTCAGTAATCCTGGGTTAGGGTCCCGCGCCGTCCAATCCGGATCCAATATCATCTGATCGGTTTGCTGGAAGGCAAAGCGATCAGATGATGTGTCAGGTTAAAGGATGTGAATCACATCATACATCAGCTGATTGTATAAAAGCCGATTATACAATCAGCTGATGCATCAGTAGAAGAAAAAAATAAATAAATAAATACTTACGTCTGTGCTGATTACCGGCAGCTCCTGCAGCGGAGTCTGATCCTGGCCCATCACTGCAGGAGCTGCCGGTAATCAGCTGATGAAGTCCCCTGACGGCAGGATCAGCTGATAGCCGGCCGGGCGCGAAAAAGACGGCGACACCACGAGAATCGATCAGCTGATGCGTCAGGTGACTGCATCAGGTGATCCACCGCCAGGTCCTGCAAGCTTCGTACGTGCCCTGGGGAGACTGCACACAGCCAGAGCGGCGGGACCGAGACAGGGGCTGGAAGCAGGCATGGCACCGGGACCCTGCAGACAGGTGAGTATGACATACACACACACATACACACTCACACTGTATATACACACACACACTGTATATACACACACACTGTATATACACACACACACTGTATATACGCGCACACACTGTATATACGCGCACACACTGTATATACGCGCACACATACACATACACTGTATATACACATACACACACACACACTGTATATACACAAACACTGTATATACACACACACACTGTATATACACACACACACTGTATATACGCGCACACACTGTATATACGCGCACACACTGTATATACGCGCACACATACACATACACTGTATATACACATACACACACACACACTGTATATACACAAACACTGTATATACACACACACACTGTATATACGCGCACACACTGTATATACGCGCACACACTGTATATACGCGCACACATACACATACACTGTATATACACATACACACACACACACTGTATATACACAAACACTGTATATACACACACACACTGTATATACACACACACACACTGTATATACACACACTGTATATACACACGCACTGTATATACGCACACACACTGTATATACGCGCACACATATACACACACACTGTATATACGCGCACACATACACATACACTGTATATACGCGCACACACACTTTCTTCCCATGGCTGTGTAGAGCTGCTGCTGTCTCTGTGTGATTGATGATCTCAGTGCATCCACCGGGAAGAGGCAGGGAGGAGGGTTTGGTCGGAGAGCAGAGTGGGTGTATTAGACACAATGGGTGTGTTAGATAAGCTAGACACCGCCCTAGAGCCACAAAGAATTTGGGACTTGTAGGAACTGAACACAGGAAGTCAGAGGAGAGATTAACCCCATCAGAGCTGGAGCCAGCAATGACCGTGTGCTGCTAGTGCACAAAAAAAGGTAATTTTGCTGAAAAAACATAATAGATGTGTTGAGGGGCACATATTAGCAAGATTTATCAGAAAAAAAAAAATCAGTTTTGGTAACTGGACAACTTCTTTAAGCAGTAACAGGGAGGCGTCCAGTTGGATCACTCAGTGCTCACATGCGCGAAATGTTATTTCCGGGACGGTGGGCATGACAAGCGATGAGGTGATGTGCGGCCCACCTGTGCCACAGGTGAACATTGGGAACACACTCTGTATAACATATGACCAGTAACACTACCCCAGAACCTCCTGACAAAGCCGTGGGCGAAATACAAGTTGGAGTACTGGGCAGTGTGGTCTGTATAGTGGCACATAGTGGATAGCACCCTCTTGTGGGTATAAGCCCCAGATTATACTTGGAGGTTTTCTTGATTTATGTATGCTTCGAAATGGGATTTCCCCAAGAAAACACTTTTCATAAGTATTAGTTTCTTTCTGGGGCTAACCTTTTTGGCTAATATCACAATATACACCTTCTATTGTTATTAATACTTGATTGGACTGTTGTACTAAACTTACACTTTCCCCCATAAGGTTTTTATTGAATCTCATAAATTGATCTAATTTTTGTATATGGCTCTTGTATGATGTAGACGGGGCGGGACATTTCAGAGGAACATATGGCGTGTATACGATTTATGTCAAGTTTCATACCTGTTAAACAGTTTGTCAGAGTTTTCCTTTAAGAGATCTCGTTCCTTCTCCAAGTCACTGATTCGATCAAGTAGCTAAAATAGAAAATAAGATCCAGCTATATAAAAGTAGTTGAAAAAGATCGGCAGTAGTAATAGCTAGGCTTGTGTCCTGAAGAAGGTTTATCCTAGTAATTTAAAAGGGAACCTGTCATAAAGTTCATACAGCCTGAACTACGGGCAGCATGGACAAAGCCTGGCTGCACAATCGCTTTCCCCAACCCCAGGTGAATGACAGCTCTCTCTCTGTATACATACATTGGAGAGTCCTGTCAATCATCTTAAGTGATGAGGGGAATAGCCAGCTGGAGGGTGCACCAGATTAGCTATGTATCTCCCTATGGTTCCTGGCTTTCATTGTTAGCAGCCTGTAGTAGAACATTAAGGGGTAGTTTGCACACTACGACATCGCAGGTGCGATGTCGGTGGGGTCAAATGGAAAGTGACGCACATCCGGCGTCGCTGTCGACATCGCAGTATGTGAATCCTTTCACATACGATTAACGAGCGCAAAAGCATCGTTATCGTATCATCGGTGTAGGGTCCGACATTTCCATAATTTCGCAGCAGCGACGGTACAATGTTGTTCCTCGTTCCTGCAGCAGCACACATCGCTGTGTATGAAGCCGCAGGAGTGAGGAACATCTCCTTACCTGCGTCCACCGATTATGCGGAAGGAAGAAGGTGGGCGGGATGTTTACGTTCCGCTCATCTCCGCCCCTCCGCTCCTATTGGCCGCCTGCCGTGTGACGTCGCTATGACGCCGCACGACCTGCCCCCTTAGGAAGGAGGCGGTTCGCCGGCCAGAGCGACGTCGCAGAGCAGGTATGTGAGTGTGAAGCTGCTGTAGCAATAATGTTCGCTACACCAGCTATCACAAGATATCGCTGCTGCGACGGGGGCGGGGACTATTGCGCTCAGCATCACAGCATCGGCTTGCGATGTCATAGTGTGCAAAGTACCCCTAAGGCTGAGGCCACTCGGGGATTAGTGCGAGTCCTCGTATGACACTCGGCTCACGCTCGCAGCACACAGTTAGAGCCGAGTGTCATGCGACTGTGGTCCAATCAGACCACAGCTGCGGAGGGGAGGGTCGACGCTGCAGAGTGGAGGGTCGACGCTGCGGAGGGAGGGCTGATGTTGCGGAAGAGAGGCCGGCGCTGCGGAGGGAAGGGCCGGTGCTGCGGAGGGGAGGGCCGGCGCTGCGGAGGGGAGGGCCGGCGCTGCGGAGGGGAGGGAGGGATTTATCTCCCTAATTCCTCTGTTGCTGGATGATGCGAGAATCACACTGCTCTCGTGTTACACTGGTGTAATGCGAGTGCAGTGCGAAGTTTCTCTTGCCCCATAGATTTGAATGGGTGCGAGTGGAACAAGATCGCATTGCACCCGCAGCATGCTGCGACTGTTTTCTTGGTCCGATTAGGGCTGAGAAAACAACCGCTCATGGGAGCGGCTCCATCGAGTAATATTGGTCCGAGTGGAATGCGATTCTTTATCACGTTCCACTTGCTCTGTATTACTCGCTGTGTGTCCTAGCTAGGCCTTATACAATTTTGAAAATAAACTGTGTTTGAAAAATGTATTGTTTTTCCAAGATAGAATACATTTTTTTTTTTTTGTGGCAAAACCTCTTTAAAAGGAAGAGCTGCAATACCAGACACAGACTATAGAAAAGAGTGGGACGCTTTCCTGGATAAATCATCTAGGTGTATATATTTTCATGCAACCCCCCCTTTAATAAAATTTGCAAGTAAAATTAGAGCAAATAAATAGATTATATGTAAGCAATGCATTCACTTTAGACACATAACTAATAAGTAATAAGCAAAAAAAAGGCAGGTTTAGTAAATAATTTATATTTTACATTACCATCGGCGCGGCTCGTATACCATCCACCTTATTAATTGAAGTTCATAAATATGAATTTTGTGAAAACACGTTGTACGCAAAAAAAAAAGGGATGAATGGGTGCAGGAAAAAATAAACTAAAAAAAAAAAAAACCCTGTAATGACAGTGTTGACAGGAGATGAGAATTGTAAAACCTCTGCCACACTTGAATCAACTCATCTGTTTTAATGCAAAATTTCAATTACAAGCTCTTTAAAACATGCCAAAGAGAACCACTGGCAGAGAAAAAAGAAGAGAAAAGAGCGGCTTAGCTCCTAGACAGAACAAAGATGTCTTCTTTTATATGATTTCATTTCACTGAACTGTGACACGCACTGAAATGCAGAGTGGCTGAATTATTAAATGGATATGGCATGCATAATCCCGATTTCCTTGTCTAGCTGTAGAAATGTGCTGTAACTAAACCTCGCTAAGTGAAAAAAGAAAAAAAAAAAAAATCAGTATTAAAAGAATCGGCAAAGAAAAAAAAAGGAACAAAATGTATAAAAATGTATACAGAATTAGGTCACGCCGCGCCATTATTCTAAAAGATCATTTAAAGAGAATATACCAATATATACCATTGTGATATGTCAGGGTCTGATACAGAAGATAAAGGGACAGAAGACTTTTCAGCTTTTTCCCCCTGAATGCCTGTCTCTACTATCCGCTGTGCTCTTCGGCAGCTCTGATATTCTGTAGAGCTTAAAGGGGTTCTCTGTGTTGGATAATCCATTTGTATCGCCCACACCGACATTCCAGCGCTGTCCTGCCCCTCTCCCCTGGCGGGGACGTCTGTTCTCTCACCATCCCATCCTCAGATCATGCTGCTGTCTGTCGAGGCCTGCACACACCTCACAGGCATCCTGAGAACGCCCATAGGGTGCCAGCTGAGAGGTTTCAGGTATTTAAGGCACCTTCCCCTCAAGGGAGGTGCCTAGGCAACGAGTTTGTTTGTGGCCTGTTTACACAACACAGGCTGATAATCAGGAACGAGCATTCTTCTTAAAACCTATTTATCAGCCCATCTAAATGCACAATTAAAGAATACCTGTTTCCATTTTTCTCAGGCCCTTATTTCTGCTGTCTGTGCTGCTGTTATTGTGCTACATTCTGCTGCTGCTCACTCGTGTCTATGTTTCACTGTTATCCTAATCTGTTTCACGATAATCCACGCTGGCAAGACCCTGATTTCAGCGATGTGTCACTTACTGAGCTGTTTGCTGTCATTTTGATAAAATCAAGGTTTTCTCTGCTGCAGATCTAGTAGTTATACAGAGCTTATGAATATGCTGGACTACCTGCAGCACGCCAAGTAGTCCAGTAATGATAATCTAATGCTGATTAAACAGTGATTTTATCAAAACTACACTAAGTAGCAAAGTAAGTGACATATCACTGGAATCAGGATCTCTGCCCCTATGTTATGCTATTCTCAGATTAGGCACCAGAAATCTGGTGATAGATTCCCTTTAAAGGGATTTTCCACTTTGGATAATCCATTCCTGTTAGAAGGATAGCTTTACAATAAACTAATCACTAAATATCCTTTTCTCTGGTCCCGTACCGATCAAGTCTAATCTGTGGGAAAGCCTAAAATAGGTAGAAGATGAATGGGTTAAAACACCGCACTGCTGTCGACAGGTGCAATAAAGACAGGTTGGCTTGATGGTCACCAAACTAGTACTGATTGATACTTATATGATTTTCCTGATGAAGGAGATTGTATTCTCCGAAACACGTTGAGTAAGGGCGGCTTTTCACGTTGCGACATTGCACGTGCGATGTCGATGGGGTCAAATGAAAAGTGACGCACATCCGGCGTCGCAGTCGATATCGCAACGTGTAAAACCTTTTTGATACGATGAACGAGCGCAAAAGCGTCGTTATCGTATCATCGCTGCAGCCTCCGACATTTCCATAATGCCGATGTTGCGACTGGTACGATGTTGTTCCTCGCTCCAGCGGCAGCACACATCGCTGTGTATGAAGCCGCAGGAGCGAGGAACATCACCTTACCTGCCGCCGGCTGCAATGAGAAGGACGAAGGTGGGCGGGATGTTTACATCCTGCTCATCTCCGCCCCTCCGCTTCAATTGGCCGCCTGCCGTGTGACGTCGCTGTGACGCCGCACGACCCGCCCCCCTAAGGAAGGAGGCGGGTCGCCGGCCAGAGGGACGTCGCACGGCAGGTATGTGTGTGTGAAGCTGCCGTAGCGATAATAATCGCTACGGCAGCTTTCACTAGATATCGCACTTGCGACGGGGGCGAGACTATCGCTGCAGCATCGGTAACACATTGTTACCGATGTCGCAACGTGCAAAGCCCGCCTAAGTCACTTATTCAATGCGTTTCGGAGAATACAATCTCCTTCTTCAGGAAAATCACATATGTATCAATCAGTATCAGTATAAGTAAGAATGAGTTATGTGATTTTCCTAAAGAAGGAGATTGTATTCGTATATTTGTAAATACGCGTTGAATAAGTCACCATCAAACCATCTTGTTTTTATTGCACCGGTCCACAACTTTCTCTTCTGAGGACCCTGATTGATGGATTTTCTAACCAGGTGAATCATAATTTATTATTCATGGCGTAATAATTTTGCTGCCCAGTTATTGATATCCTTTCACTTTTTGTTTTGGTGGTGCACTTTTTGTATAGTGTAGGGTGTACTACGTTTGCCGATGGTGAATGGGGGCGCCACAACCTTAGTGCGTCATACCCGCCATTGCTATGTAGAAACAGGCTTAGGGTCCACTAGGGTCAGCTTTATCACTTCCTTCCGTTTGTTTTGGTAAAATACTTATCTGGTATTACCTGCCCCTTTTCAAATTTACCCTACACTGTAAGAGGTACCAAATAATTTTTTACATAATAATATTATTAAAGGTTATATTTTATATGGGGTTTGTTTTTTGGTGATACTCATTTGGATAAAATCAATGTTTTCTCTGTTGTAGATCTAGCAGTTATACAGAGCTCATGAATATGCTGGACTACCTGCAGCACGCCAAGTAGTCCTGTAACAATAATCAACTGCTGATTAAACAGTGATTTTTATCAAAAAAACACTAAGCAGCCCAGTAAGTGACACATCACAGGAAACAGGATCTCTGCCCCTATGCTATGCTGATGTCAGATTAGGTGGCAAAAACCTGGTGACAATTTCCCTTTAAAGGGGTTTTCCGCTTTGAATAATCCATTCCTGTTAGAAGGATAGCTTCACAATAAACTGATCACTAAATGTAATTTTTATTGGTCCTGTAATGATCAGCTCTAATCTGTGGGAAAACCTAAAATAGGTAGAAGATAAAGGGGTTAAAACACCGCGCTGCTGTCAACAGGTGCAATAAAAATAGGTTGGCTTGATCGTGATTTATTCAACACGTTTCGGAGAATACAATCTCCTTCTTCAGGATTCATAAAAGTATCATACATACTTATACTGATATTTGTGTGATTTTTCTGAAGAAGGAACTGATATTCTTCGAAACGCGTTGAATAAATCATGCTCAAGCCATCCAGTTTTTATTGCACCTGTCGACAGCAGCGTGGTGCCCTTTTATCTTTTACCTAGCCTTTCTAGGGATTGTGGCAGCCGTTTTGTCTATATGCGATTGCGGTGGCTGTGACCCTTCATCCAGGTGAGCAATTCCATGGATTTGTCCTTATCCCTTTTACCAAGGTTAATACTCTATATGTACCATTTCTTTTTCCAGGTATCACCTTCTAGTGGGAAAACCTGTCAGTAAGTGGTCAATTTCCCCGTAGCACCTCCAGAAGCAAAATGTTGTATTATGTAAGACTTAGATGGGCCGACTTTGGCCCACTAACGAGCGCCAAGGAAGTAAACACAAGGTGATTGGTGGTAATTTACTGGCCGGTTTATTTAGCCTGATGGGAGCAAATAATCGTTAAAACGAACATTCGGTCCCCATAGAGCATCATGTAGTCGGCAGCACACCACCTGTGATGTACTTTCGATAAGGATGATATTTATGCAGGAACCGCCGACCAAGTTACCAGAAGAAAGAACGTTTTACCAGTTCATCAAGTGATCGCTGGCTTGTTTACAGGCCACAGGCTGACAATCAGGGAAAAACGTTCTTTGAAAACCTATTTATCAACCCATCTAATAAATGCATAATTAAAGAATACCTTTTTCAATTTTCTTTTATTTCATAAATCAATAGTACACGTGAAAATAAGAAACTGTAATATATGTTAGAGGAAGCTGCTGGATGCGACAATTCTGTGGTGGCTGCAGGCTGCTCTTTTAGGCTGGGGGTGCCCAATAACCATGGTCCTCCGCAGCCTGAGAGTACTAGCCCCCAGCTGTCCGCTTTATTTTGGCTGGGTAACAAAATTGGGAAGGGACCTCTTGACTTTTTAAAAATTAATTAGTTATCACCACTGAGGACTTTCAGTTTTTTTTTAACAATTTTTTGCTATCTACTGGCTAACACGGTCCAAAGATATGTTTTCAAATCATGGGTAAAATCTGTCTTTAGTATACACAGATTTTCCCATTACTGAGATAAGAGATCATAGTTGGTGCTCATAAGATTCTATGGGGAACTCTGTAATTTTAGGAGAACTTGCAGTAAAATGTTTGTGTCTATCTCTAGCTCCTCCCTCCTTCAATATTAAAAGCACAAATTATCATCTCTTATCTCAGTAATGGGAAAGTCTGCCCTCCTTTTACTGTTAATTCATTGGTAAAATCAATATTCAGACATTCTGCTGCAAGTTCTCCTGTAATTACAGCTCTCTACAGGGCTTTATGAGCACCAACTGTAATATGCTATCTTAACAATTGGAAAATCTGTATTCATTGAAGACACATTTTATCTGTGAAATTAAAATTTTAAGAATCAAATATCATTCCAAGAGGAGAAAGAAACAGTTTTATCTGATAAGATAGATCAGAACGTTTCTTATTTTCACGTGCACTGTGGATTTATGAAGAAAAAAAATTAATGACAATTTCTGCTTTATTTTTTTCATAGGGTGAAGAAAAAAAAAAAAAAAGATCAGTTTTCTAAACAGGAGAACCCACGATCCCCAAGTTATGGCATATGGTAGTGATATTGCCATGCTGGGTGCGGGGAGAGATACCCAGCAAGTGGACTCCTGGGAATAAGGGAGTCTGAAACACAAAGAGGAAGGAGTAACCAGGGGGCTCCCGCGCTGACCCTGACACCTCAAACCACAGGTATCTATAAGGGTTAGGAAATGTGGCCCGCCAACGTGCCCCTGTCTCCTAGCCAGACCCTAGGACTAAATCCCACCACCCACCAATCCACGGAGGGAAAACACAAACACAAAAATAAACAGCAAAGGGGAAAAAGGAAAAACAACAACTTATCTTGAGAGGGAATCTTCAGAATATACAGCCGCTGTAGTCTGAAGCCACATGCACTCCTGAGCAGCAACTTCTCCAAGTGATGAGTATAACCCGCACTGGAGGAGTGAGGGGCCCCACGTTAGAAAGGCCCTTAATTACCAGCTGGAGGAACGTCTCCTCCAACCAGGCAATTAAACAGAAAAAAAAAACCTAAGTCAAGCCCTTAAAAGGGACCATTAACGTCTGGACGATCGCCGGGCCCTTCTGCACCTGGTCCCAGCAGCATCACCTGAAGGTCCAGTCACATCCGTGACAGATATGCAATGACGAGCAATAGCGGGAAACTTTGTGGGACCATTAGATAAAAATTGATACCGACCTCTTCCGCCCTGCGCTGGGAGAAGGTGTTGGACTGCATTTGCTTCTCCAGGTGAAAGCTCTTCATGCGTTCCTCTTTCAGCTGACTATTGAGGCTCTCCACTTCCATCACAAAGGCTTCTTGACTCGTCTTCATGGTTTTTAAATTCTGGAGGATAGCAATGTGAAAAAGCAATGAGATCTCGATCTACACCACTACATGGAAAATCAGTGTTACACAGAGTTTTGCACAAACTTTGCCAACTGTGTTGACGGCATTGGTCTCATTGCAGATCCTGACACTCCGCCTGATGGTTTATCTGGGTTCAACACAGGCAGACTCAGTCATTGACCTGCTGTATGCTGATTAATAGGCAGGTTAGCAAGAGTTAATCACTGCTAGTCTGCGTGTGAGGCTCCTTTGATCACATGTGGTGGGGATGCCTATCACATCTACTCCCCTCCTATTTATGCTGGATGAAATCTTCTACCCATGCCAGCTATAGTTTATTCTGAGTTGGTCGTGAGCTTTGGTGACGCAAACTTTCAGGTGAAAGTGTTGCATTTTGCTTGGATCTGTTGTGGAGTCTACCCATGTTGTCTTGTTGCTTCCTTCCTGCTCTTGCTTTCCTACTAATCCTTTAGTGTCTTATACTTCTGTGGGTGTGTTGTGTGAAAAGCGTTTTGGTTCCCCAGTATATCTATTTCTGTGGTTTTCATCTCACTCCTGTCCCGTCCTTCCCTGGGGGGGGGGGGTATCACATCACGACTGGTCAAGAGCAGGGCCAGCAAAGAGACTCAGAGAATGAAAAAACTGCTGTTTGAACCAGTGAAAGTGTCTTCCAAATACGATGACAAGTCATTGCAAATTGAGACTTATAAGAGTCATAAAAGCCTTGTAACTCAAAACTTCAGCTGTAACAGCTATGCCATTAAACGCTGCAGAGGTAAAGTAGAAAGGAACATCAGATATTGTGAAAGAAGATCCAGACAGTGAGGAAGGGGCCATGGAGCATCTGCTACCAACTAGGTGAGGTCAGGGTACCATGCATGGCGAGGCTAGTCCAAAGCTGATGGATTCTCCAGAATACCTTCTGCATTAATCTGCTTCAGTACACAGGGCAGAAAGGGAAGAGGAGGGGAAGAGATAAAGCAGAGAGTGCCCTGTCCAAGACAAGAGAAAGATCACGTTTAAGCCTCTTTCACACATCTGTTTTTTGCCATCCGGCACAATCCGGCGAATTGGGAAAAAAAACGGATCGGGCACCTGATCTGTTTTTTTTTTCTTATAGACTTGTATGAGCGCTGGATTGCGACGCATGGCCTCACGTTTCATCTGTCGCACGACGGATCCAGCAAAAATTGTCTGTGCGGCCGCCGGAAACAACGTCCAAACGAACGTTTTTTGGGACCGGCGAAAAAACGAAAGGCGACGGATCTGGCGCAATCCGACTTTTTTTTTTTTTTTTTTTGTTACAATGGAAGCCTATGGGTGCCGGATCCATCGTCATCCGTCAAATGACGGAATCAGGCGACGGATCCGTTTTTTTGTTTCTAGGCATGCCCAGAGGTTGTCTCTCCTCCATAGCAAATAACCTTTGGCCTGAAGGCAAAAAAAAAAATGAGACAAATCCATTTTTTTTTACTGGATTCGTCACATCAGTTTTGCCACAATCTGCGACGAACCTGTTGCATCAGTCACAAACCGGATTGTGCCTGATGACAAAAAAGGATGTGTGAAAGAGGCCTAAGATCTGGAGAAAGGTTGAAAAAAGTCTTAGGCTGCTTTCACACATCCGTTTTTTGCCGCGTGGCACAATCCGGTAAAAAACGGAAAGAATGGATCCAGTGTGTGTTGCCACCGGATCCGTTCTTTCCCCCATAGACTTGTATTAGCGCCGGATTGTGCCGCATGGCCTTGCCTTGCATCCGGCTTAAATAGCTGATCCGGCGGCCAGATGTAACGCTGCTTGCAGCATTTTTTGTCTGCGGGGAAAAAACGTATGGCGCTGGATCCGGCGCCATGAGTTACAATGAAAGCCTATCGGTGCCGGATCCGTCATCATCCGGCATATGCCGCAATCCAACAACGGATCCAGTTTTTGAACTGCGCATGCTCAGTAGCACAATGGATCCGTGAAAAAATGGAAGGAACGCATGGAAAAAACTGATGCAACAGACCGTTTTTTCGCCGGATTGTGCCGGACAGCAAAAAACGGATGTGCGAAAGCAGCCTTAGGCTACATGCGCATGCTGCAGTTTTTTCTGCACACAAACTGCAACCAAAACTGCACCTTGTCAGAGACAGCCTGGAAAAGTAAAGAAGGGAATTTTGTTTACTTACCGTAAATTCCTTTTCTTCTAGCTCCAATTGGGAGACCCAGACAATCGGGTGTATAGCTACTGCCTCCGGAGGCCGCACAAAGTACTACACTTAAAAGTGTAAGGCCCCTCCCCTTCTGGCTATACACCCCCCCGTGGGAGCACGGGTCCCTCAGTTTTAGTGCAAAAGCAAGAAGGAGGAAAGCCAATAACTGTTTCAAAGAAGGGAATTTTGTTTACTTACCGTAAATTCCTTTTCTTCTAGCTCCAATTGGGAGACCCAGACAATTGGGTGTATAGCTACTGCCTCCGGAGGCCGCACAAAGTACTATACTTAAAAGTGTAAGGCCCCTCCCCTTCTGGCTATACACCCCCCCGTGGGAGCACGGGTCCCTCAGTTTTAGTGCAAAAGCAAGAAGGAGGAAAGCCAATAACTGTTTCAAAAACAAATTCAATCCGATAACAATATCGGAGAACGTAACTTATCAACATGAACAACATGTGCACCCGAAAAACAAATACCCTAAGAAAAAACAGGGCGGGTGCTGGGTCTCCCAATTGGAGCTAGAAGAAAAGGAATTTACGGTAAGTAAACAAAATTCCCTTCTTCTTTTTCGCTCCTAATTGGGAGACCCAGACAATTGGGACGTCCAAAAGCAGTCCCTGGGTGGGTAAAAGAATACCTCGTGATCGGGCTGTCAGGCAGCCCTTTCGTACAGGTGGGCCACCGCCGCCTGCAGGACTTGTCTACCTAGGCTGGCATCCGCCGAAGCGTAGGTATGCACCTGATAATGCTTGGTAAAAGTGTGCAGACTCGACCAGGTAGCCGCCTGGCACACCTGCTGAGCCGTAGCCTGATGCCGTAATGCCCAGGACGCACCCACGGCTCTGGTAGAATGGGCCTTCAGTCCAGAAGGAGTCGGAAGCCCAGCAGAACGGTAGGCGTGAAGAATTGGTTCCTTGATCCACCGCGCAAGGGTGGATTTGGAAGCTTGCGACCCTTTATGCTGACCAGCGACCAGGATAAAGAGTGCATCCGAACGGCGCAGAGGCGCCGTGCGTGAAATGTAGATCCTGAGTGCTCTCACCAGGTCCAACAGATGCAAACCCTTTTCAAATTGGTGAACTGGATGCGGACACAAAGATGGTAAAGTGATATCCTGATTGAGATGAAAGGAAGATACCACCTTGGGAAGAAACTCTGGAATTGGACGCAGTACTACCTTGTCTTGGTGAAACACCAGGAAGGGAGATTTGCAAGATAACGCCGCCAGCTCTGACACTCTCCGAAGAGACGTGACCGCCACCAGAAAAGCCACTTTCTGTGAAAGCCGAGAAAAGGAAATCTCCTTCATAGGCTCGAAAGGTGGCTTCTGGAGAGCAATTAGAACCTTGTCCAGATCCCAGGGTTCCAATGGCCGCTTGTAAGGGGGAACGATATGACAAACCCCTTGCAGGAACGTGCGTACCTTAGGAAGTCGCGCCAGGCGCTTCTGAAAGAATACGGATAGCGCAGAGACTTGTCCTTTAAGGGAGCTAAGCGACAAACCTTTTTCCAACCCAGACTGCAGGAAGGAAAGAAAAATAGGCAATGCAAATGGCCAGGGAGAAACTCCCTGAGCGGAGCACCAAGATAAGAATATCTTCCACGTTCTGTGGTAGATCTTGGCGGAGGATGGTTTTCTAGCCTGTCTCATGGTGGCAACAACATCATGAGATAAACCTGAGGTCCCTAGGATCCAGGACTCAATGGCCACACAGTCAGGTTCAGGGCCGCAGAATTCAGATGGAAAAACGGCCCTTGAGACAGCAAGTCTGGACGGCCTGGTAGCGCCCACGGTTGTCCTACCGTAAGATGCCACAGATCCGGGTACCACGACCTCCTTGGCCAGTCTGGAGCGACGAGAATGGCGCAACGGCAGTCGGACCTGATTTTGCGGAGCACTCTGGGCAACAATGCCAGAGGTGGAAACACATAAGGTAGTCGGAACTGCGACCAATCCTGAACTAAGGCGTCTGCCGCCAGAGCTCGGTGATCGTGAGACCGTGCCATGAAAACCGGGACCTTGTTGTTGTGCCGTGACGCCATCAGGTCGACGTCCGGCATCCCCCAGCGGCGACAGATCTCCTGAAACACGTCCGGGTGAAGGGACCATTCCCCTGCGTCCATGCCCTGGCGACTGAGAAAGTCTGCTTCCCAGTTTTCCACGCCTGGGATGTGAACTGCGGATATGGTGGATGCTGTGTTTTCCACCCACGTCAGAATCCGCCGGACTTCTTGAAAGGCTTGCCGACTGCGTGTTCCCCCATGGTGGTTGATGTACGCCACCGCTGTGGAATTGTCCGACTGAATCCGGATCTGCTTGCCCTCCAGCCACTGTTGGAAGGCTCGCAGAGCCAGATAGACTGCTCTGATTTCCAGAACATTGATCTGAAGGGTGGACTCTCTCTGAGTCCACGTACCCTGAGCCCTGTGGTGAAGAAACACTGCTCCCCACCCTGATAGGCTCGCATCTGTCGTGACCATCGCCCAGGATGGGGGTAGGAACGACTTTCCTTTTGACAATGAGGTGGGAAGAAGCCACCATCGGAGAGAGTCCTTGGCTGCCTGAGAGAGGGAGACATCCCTGTCGAGGGACGTCGACTTCCCGTCCCATTGGCGGAGAATGTCCCATTGTAGAGGGCGCAGATGAAACTGCGCGAAAGGGACTGCTTCCATTGCTGCCACCATCTTCCCTAGGAAATGCATGAGGCGCCTCAAGGAGTGGGACTGGTTCTGCAGGAGAGATTGCACCCCTGTCTGCAGAGAGCACTGCTTGTCCAGTGGAAGCTTCACTATCGCTGAGAGAGTATGAAACTCCATGCCAAGATATGTTAGTGATTGGGTCGGGGTTAGATTTGACTTTGAAAAGTTGATAATCCACCCGAAACTCTGGAGAGTCTTCAGTGCCACGTCCAGACTGTGTTGGCATGCCTCTTGAGAGGGTGCCTTTATAAGTAGATCGTCCATGCAGGTGTTCGCTTTCTATAACGAAGCGTAGAAAACGCTGATGCTCTGGCGCAATCGGCACGTGAAGATAAGCATCTTTGATGTCTATTGATGCTAAGAAATCTCCTTGAGACATTGAGGCTATGACGGAGCGTAGAGATTCCATCCGGAACCTCCTGGTTTTTATGTGTTTGTTGAGCAACTTTAGATCCAGGACGGGCCGAAAGGACCCGTCCTTCTTTGGCACCACAAACAGATTGGAGTAAAAACCGTGACCTTGTTCCTGAAGAGGAACGGAAGTCACCACTCCTTCCGCCTTTAGAGCGGCCACCGCCTGCAGCAGAGCATCGGCTCGGTCGGGCGGTGGGGAAGTTCTGAAGAAACGAGTTGGAGGACGAGAGCTGAACTCTATCCTGTACCCGTGAGACAGAATGTCCTTCACCCAACGGTCTTTGACCTGTGACAGCCAAATGTCGCCAAAGCGGGAGAGCCTGCCACCGACCGAGGATGCGGAGAGAGGAGGCTGAAAGTCATGAGGAAGCCGTCTTGGTAACAGTTCTTCCTGCTGTCTTTTTTGGGCGTGACTGAGTCCGCCAAGAATCTGAGCCTCTCTGATCCTTTTGAGTCCTTTTGGACGAGGAGAATTGGGACCTGCCTGAGCCTCGAAAGGACCGAAAACCAGACTGACCCCTCCTTTGTTGGGGCTTGTTTTGTCTGTGTTGAGGTAAGGATGAGTCCTTACCCTTGGAGTGTTTAATGATTTCATCCAAACGCTCCCCAAACAATCGGTCGCGAGAAAAAGGCAAACTGGTTAAGCACTTCTTGGAAGCAGAATCTGCCTTCCATTCTCTCAACCACAGGGCTCTGCGCAAAACCACGGAGTTGGCTGACGCCACCGCCGTACGGCTCGTAGAGTCCAGGACAGCATTAATCGCGTAAGACGCGAATGCAGACATTTGAGAGGTCAATGGTGCCACCTGCGGGGCAGATGTACGTGTGACCGAGTCGACTTGTATAAGCCCAGCTGAAATGGCTTGGAGTGCCCATACGGCTGCAAAAGCTGGCGCCAACGACGCTCCAATAGCTTCATAGATGGATTTCAGCCAGAGCTCCATCTGCCTGTCAGTGGCATCTTTAAGTGCCGCTCCATCTTCTACTGCAACTAAAGATCTAGCTGCAAGCCTGGAGATTGGAGGGTCCACCTTGGGACACTGGGTCCAACCCTTGACCACGTCAGGGGGAAAAGGATAGCGTGTATCTTTAAGCCGTTTAGAAAACCGCTTCTCAGGATAAGCGTGGTGTTTCTGGATTGCATCTCTAAAGTCAGAGTGGTCCAGAAAAGTGCTTAATTTATGCTTGGGATATCTGAAATGGAATTTCTCCTGCTGTGAAGCTGCCTCCTCCGCAGGAAGAGCTGGCGGGGAAATATCTAACATCCTATTGATGGACGCTATAAGATCATTCACTATGGCGTCACCATCCGGTGTATCCAGATTGAGAGCGGTCCCAGGATCAGAATCTTGATCAGTTACATCCGCCTCATCACCCATAGATTCGTCCCGCTGGGATCCTGACCAGTGAGACGAAGTTGAGGGCCCCTCATAACGAGCCCGCTTAGGTTGTCTGGGACTGTTGTCTGAGTCAGAATCGTCACCCTGGGGTGCATGTGACACCCCCGGAGCTTGGAAGTGTTCCAGCTGAGGGGGACCAGGGAGCAATGATGCCACAGTGTCCATGGTCTGAGTTACTGGTCTAGACTGCAATGTTTCAAGAATCTTTGACATGGTCATAGACAATCTGTCAGCAAAAGCTGCAAACTCCGTTCCTGTCACCTGGACAGCATTCACAGGTGGTACACTCTGGGTCACGTCCAGCAGAGGCCCCGGCTGTGCAAGTTGCACAGGGGCCGAGCACTGCACACAATGGGGGTCAGTGGAACCTGCCGGTAGAGCAGCCCCACATGCGGTACAGGCAGCATATAATGTCTGTGCCTTAGCACCCTTGCGTTTTGCGGACGACATGCTGTTGCCTCCTTGTAATCTAGGAGGGTATATAGCCGAGAATCACCAGCGACCGTACAGTACAAAGTATTTGCAAACACAAAATACTCAGTATACAAACGGCACAAGTGGGTGAGCCCTTGAGGGCTGCTTACCGCCCGCTGAACAGCGGGTATGAGGCCGTAGAATCCCGTGTCTGGGTCTCCCCGTCTCCCCTCTGCAGCTCAGCGTGCAGGCAGGAATGGCTGCCGGCGTTCAGTGAAGAGGGGCGGACCGTGGGCGTGCCACAAACAAAGTGCGGGAAACTGCGTCCTACTGTGCCTGGTGTGAGGGCTGGAGTATGTAAAAAAGACTCCAGCCCTCAGCGCTGATGCTCTGTACAGCGTCCCGCCCTCCTCCTGACTGGCAGGTGCGGAGGCGGGAACGAACGAACTAAGCCGCAAAAGCCGGGGACTGTAGTAATAAGCGCGGCCGTGATATATGCACGGTCAGCGCGGAAGTCCCCGGCGCACCACAAGTCCCAGCCGCGTCGCAGTCCCAGCGGCCGGCGCGACCGTTCTCCCTGAGTCTACCCACTCAGCTAAGCTGAAGTGAGGAAATGGCACAAGCGCAGCAGCGCTATTGTCCCCGGCGCACTAACACACCCAGCAATGCTGCGGTGTGCGCGCGTATGCACGGGGACACAGAGTACCTTGACGGAGCAGGGCCATGTCCCTGACGATACTCAGCTCCATATCCAGCGGCTTCTCCAGGGGCTGTGGATGGAGCACGGTCTCAGTGCCTGGAGACCGGTAAAATCCCACTTCGCCCAGAGCCCTAATGGGGATGGGGAAGGAATCAGCATGTGGGCTCCAGCCTCCGTACCCGCAATGGGTACCTCAACCTTAACAAGCACCACCGACAGAAAGTGGGGTGAGAAGGGAGCATGCTGGGGGCCCTGTATGGGCCCTCTTTTCTTCCATCCGACATAGTCAGCAGCTGCTGCTGACTAAATAGTGGAGCTATGCGTGCGTGTCTGACCTCCTTCGCACAAAGCAAAAAACTGAGGGACCCGTGCTCCCACGGGGGGGTGTATAGCCAGAAGGGGAGGGGCCTTACACTTTTAAGTGTAGTACTTTGTGCGGCCTCCGGAGGCAGTAGCTATACACCCGATTGTCTGGGTCTCCCAATTAGGAGCGAAAAAGAAAAAAACGCTTGTAATGTAGGTGTGTTTTTGGTGCGTTTTTGATGCATTTTTTGTGACAAAAACGCACCAAAAACACACCAAATTGACAGCATGCGTTTTTTATGTATTTTTTTGTGGCAAATGTTGACAAAAACGCTAGAAGAATGAACATGCAGCTTCTTTTTGGTCACAAACATTTGTCAAAGAAAACGCTGACAAATAAACTGCAGGGTGCACACAGCAAATCTGACTTCTCATAGACTTTGCTGGGAAGTCAAATGTCAGAAAGTTCTGACAACAAAACTGCACCAATAAACGTGACAAAAACACGACAAAAAACGCGGCGTGCACATGTAGCCTTATGGTAACTGGAACAAGAGAACTGCAGACCGCAGACGTAGGAGTGCTCCTGTGTTTAAAGGGGGAGGATTTGTTTGGTAATCTTCAAAAAGTCTTCACCTTAAAAGGACCATCTAAGAAAATTATTCCAAATTTGTTGGTCAGTATAAGGTCATGAAAATTCTCAATCCTGTGGCAGTCAGACTCCTTCTCCCAGTGGTGTGGAGGATCAATAATTCCTTCCAGTCCTCTCTATTTAAAAAGTATGAGGAGACATCGGATTCTCGAGACATAACTGAGGTGGATTTGGAGTAGAATCGGGAACACGAGGTGTAGCGAGTACTGGGTGCTAGACGAATCAGACGCCGGCTGCAGTTTATTGTTAAATGGAAGGGTTGCAGGATAACTAATGGGTTAATGCTGAATATTTGCATGCTGATTGTCTGGTAAGATAGTTCTATTAGCGATGTTAGAGATGGAGATATTGGAGGGTCCAGTGGACACTCGTGTAAGGGAACTGTCATGCCTCGGGATTTGATCCGACGGTCCTGTGTGCTGTGATCTCTTCCCCTCCCCAATGAGCCACAGTCTGGTTCCGTCTCTGTCTAGGTTCTGATCTTCTTGTGTGTGTGTTCAGTGCTTTTCTGTCTGCAGGTGTTCCCATGCTGTAATTCAGCCTGCCCTATTACCAAGCAGGTTTAACTATTTGAAGCTTCCCCTGGACTTTCTTACACGCTGATGATATTCTGAAGTGGACCCTGCTTTGATTTACAGCCTTTCAGCCAAGTGCTGTTTTCTGGCAGATTGTGAGCTATTTTGGTTTTACTTATTTTTTATGCTGCATCTTCCCCCAAATTTTTTAGGAGGTACTTGATACCCTCAATGGCCTACTAGGAAGCTAAGGTCTGAGAGGTTATCTGAGTCAACCAGTTAGGGTTGTTTCAGTCTGTGCTGGGGCCTTTAGGGACTGCGCAGCTGAGACCTCTAATCTGTACAAGAATCGGGCAGATCAGGTGTGGTGCTATTTAATGAGACCTCAGATTTAATTATTTTCCATGTGTGCACTTTAGTGAGACAGGATGCAAAGAGGTTCATGTCCATGGTGCCACCACCAAGGCAGAAGTGCTGAAGACTTCTCGAAAGAGTGAACCCACTCTCTGGGATCCAGGGTTTCTTGGTTGAGGAAGTTTTCATTTCTGAAATGTGAACCACTGAAAGAGCAAAAATGTTTAGCTCCTGGCAGTTTTTCACAAGGCCGATCAAAGAGTTCCTGGTGTCCCACTGGTACAACTAGGCTACTGCTGTCGAGTTTGTAACAAGCAAACCTTCAAAAGGGGGGAACCAGTGTGAGAAAATGGCTTTCAGTTCCAGAATGCTGATCTGGAGATGGGGTTTCTCCCATGACCACAGACTATGATGTGATAAATGAACATGGATTCCCAGCCTGTGATTGCCATTCACCATCACCATCTACTAATGGAAAGAAAGCAAAGACCTACCACAAAGCACAATGAAAGCTGTTAACCAATAAAAGAGGTCTGTGCAGACCCAAATAGGGAAATGGGTGCAATAATTCAGAGTCTATTGACATTTTCCAGAGACAAAATGGAATTTTGTGGAGGACTGGTGTAAAATTGGGCAAATGGTACATTTTTGAACATGGCAAAGGAGACACTGGGCCAAATAACAGAGAGCTTGTCATGGGGAAAGGAAGACTCAATCCACCCATGTATCTAAGATCATGCCAAAAAATTCAAGCAATGTCACTGCATGAGATATGTCCTCTGTCGGTTAAAGACTCAACCAAAAAGTTCCAGGCCATCCAAGATGATTTGGAGAATGGACAGATTCTCCTCTCTGGATGGGGCTTTCACCAAAAGACAGGTCTCATCTGCAGCCTTATTACACAAATATTCCCGGAGATAAGGAGGAAGATTGTGGGAAGAACACTGAGACGAGATAGGTCGGCAAATGCTCCATTGATTTGGAGAAGCTAGCCAGGCTACCTACCGTCTGGGTTAAAGAAATGACCCAAGTGGAGGGGACTTAATGATGATAATTCGATGGTTCATAAAGTTAAGCCACCGGGCTCAGAGGAAGCCTGGCTGAATGCATAATAAAAGTTCGTGGAAAGGTGAACAAATTAAATAGGTGACATATGCAAAGGAGGACTGCCTGAAGAAATCTTCCTGGAAAGATGACATTGCACCCAGAAAGTGTACAGAAGACTTATAACCAGAGATCTACACCTTGAAATGACGCTGGCAGCAGAAAGTGGCTGTATCTTGAGGCTGGAGACATGGAGAACAACAACCAGGACAGGAGAATCTGATGCAGAAGAAGACCCTGCAATATGGGGCAAAA
This sequence comes from Anomaloglossus baeobatrachus, assembly GCF_048569485.1. Taxonomy (NCBI): domain Eukaryota; kingdom Metazoa; phylum Chordata; class Amphibia; order Anura; family Aromobatidae; genus Anomaloglossus; species Anomaloglossus baeobatrachus. The sequence goes on from NC_134362.1 coordinate 161,360,040, forward strand.
GATTACAGCCAGGGAAGATAAAACATGGGTAAAAAATAAAATCCACACCTCTAGTAAAATGCCGTAAAAATGCTGATTGGATAAGAAAAGTCTGCTGTCTAGCCTCCCATGCAATAATCGGGGGTCAGGAGCTTAACCAGGCCGATCTGGGGGCAGAACAAAGGTCGTAGTTTTGCTGCTATTAAAGCAGGGTCTCAATTAGTTGGACCTCCACTGGCGCAGCACCCCTGCTGTGGTAGTCAGCTGGTGATACCTGAAAGTGAAAAAATCTTGGCGTTGACCAAAGGAGGTCCAAAGGGGCCATTAGAAGCCAAAATGCCTCTAAAACATAGTGCACAAAACAGCTTTTAAAGAAATTAATGGCCGCAAACAAGAGGCAAGAAGACCCAGGAAGCCAGTGTAACAGTAGTAAGTGTGGACCCACTGTGCCACAGGCAAGGCTTACCCTGGAAGGGTGTAGCTAAATGTATACCGGGTCTTCACTAGGGCTTCTGGTGGTGAGGATATGCTTGCCTGCTAGTAGACACCAGGTACCACTCCAGAGCAGTCCTCAGGATTGCGGCAGCTGACTGGAGTTTCAGAGGCATGGCAATGACGTACAGGAACATGAGACAGAGAAGTAATCAGACAGTTTGATATTGGAGCAAGCGGCACAGGATCAGAGTACAAAACCGAGGTCAGAAACAGAGAAGTCAGACAGAACGGGTATACAAGCCGGGTAGATAGCTGGAGAATTAATACAAATAAACACAAACAGGACACTAGCAGACGAACTAGCTAGGAACCAACGTTCGGACAAGGAAGGGTGGGAGGAGCTGCCTGACATAGACCTAGCTAGCACAGGATTAGCTAGGGAACCTAATCTCTGCAGGACATAGCAGGATTAATTTCCTGCAGAATCTGGCCGCACCTCCCTATAGCCAGGTGGAACTCACCCTGCAACAGGAGGATGCAGCAAAGGTGGAAAGGCTACAGGAGGCAGCTCGGAGAGACAAACTGGAAAGAGTATAGTGACTGCAATGAGTAGGACAGCACGTACCAGCCGCTTAAGTCACAGACATGAGAGGCAGCTGAGGAGAGCTACTCTTGGGAGACAGTGGACCCAAGGGAAATAAAAAGGAGAGTGAAATCCCTCAAGTGACACCAGGAAAAACCTCCTAAGAAAATAGGAGGTGGGGGTGTTGTGATTCTAATTATACTCAACTCTGAGGCGTCTTTAGATGCCCGTAGGATCACTCCTTGGTTGGCCGTTCACAATTTTGGGGTCACCAGCATTCCACTATACCGACAGTCTCTGGGGACAGGTGACCAGTAAAGACGTCATGTAAACAGGAAGGTACACCACTCTGGTGTCCACAGTGTATCCTACCTGTAATAGAAACCATAGAGGAGGGGGACATCCACGCCACCTACAAAAAAGAAACTCAAACTAAAAATATACTAAAAAAAAAAAAAAATACTAAAAATAGAGAAAAAAGATGTAGCAGACAGACCTAATACGGGTTGTCCCAGCCTTCTACAGATACCAATCAAAAACTGGTTTCCCATCCAGGTAAAGCCAACAATGTTTTTTTCACCTAGTGTCTGTCACGCTGCAGTAGGAGAAGCTGAAATTACAAGCAATGTAACTTCAGAGTGCAGTTAGCAGGTAATCCACCAGAGGGCATTAGAGTAGTCAGAATATCGGGTCAGCTGCAGGAGATCTCATCAATAGCACAGGGATAGACAAATTATGGTCAGGTGATAGCCGAGAGTCAGAATCCAAGCAGTCACAGATACAGCCGAAGAAAGAGACGGAGGTCGGGGTCAGGAACGTGTATACAAGTCAGATGCCGGGATGTCCAAGTATAAACAAGTGAGGAGGACAAATAGGTCAGGACTGGGATAAGACAGACAGGGAAGGGTACACAGTAGACAGAAGCAGGTAGTCAGGGACCGGGACAGAATGAAGAACGGAGGAGGGTAAGGGTCAGAACCAGGTAGCAGAACAGATCGGAAAACTCACCAGAGCCAGTAATACATGCTGCAGAGCATAAACTATCACTGGCACTGAACCGGCGGTGCAGCGCCAAGATATAACGTCCCGAAACCGGAACGCGGAAGAGAGGAATTAACCCGACATAACCAGGCTGGAGCCGGGTGAAACCATTTTGGCAGATACCGGCCTGGATCATGACAGTGTCACCTTCTAGAGGTAGTGGACATATACCCAAGGTCTTGTGTCACAATGCTCTCAGTGTGAAATGGCCTTATAGTGTGAAAACAAAGCCATTGCTATGTTTACTTTTCCAATGACTGAGCATCCTATAGAAAAAAAAAAGGTCATGTGATGCCATGGATAGATGCTTTTATTTAAAGTTTCCCTTTGATATTTGTGGGTGCAGCTGATGTTAATTTAATATGAATTAGAGCATTTAGAGCCATCAGATGTTAAACAAGCAAAATGCTCCTGCGGAAAGATAATACCTTACTAATAGATAGGAGTTCCACCACTGGAACACCCCACAAATCCCAAGAAGAGGGATCTGGAGTGCCCCTTACGAATGGGCAACTACACTATTTGTGGGAGCTCCAGAAATAGCCAAGATATGTACCACCCATGTAAATGAGCAGATGATATAATGTCATCATCCACCAGAGATCAATGAAGAACAGCAGACGGAAAGATGGGCAATGCCGTCTCTCTACAATGGGATAGCTGAAGATACAAGCCCAGGGGCAGGAGAATTATAAAAGCCAATGGCAAGGGAAAGCAGATTTGTAAATGAACCACTTTTGAGAAAAATCGCAGCACAATGCTCAAAACAGGCACATAAGCCTTTGGCACACGTTTATACATAGTAAAATGTCTCTCCATTTGCTTGAATGGCTTTAAAAAGACTCTCATAAACATGAAAAGGAGGAACGACTATCTAATTTTCCACACTTCTGGACAAGGCGGCGTGTATGAGAGATCTAATGAATAAATGCCTCTCCATAAACTGAGCCTGGCGTGGAGCAGTATAAATGTAAATCCAGTAACAAAGATCAAAAGTAGGAGACATAAATATTAATAGTCTAAAAATGATGCATAGAAATAGTATATATGACTATATATATATATATATATATATATATATATGTAATAAACACACAGTAGGATCATCTATGTGTGTAACGTGGATTTTTACTTCTGACCGAAATGTGGCCGGTGATATTATTTCCGAATAGGGTCACCTTCACGCTAAGTTAAGCAATGTCTCCAAATAAAAATATTCAACCATCAAAGTCAGTGACCCGAGGACTCACTTCTTTTGAAACTAGGCTAAGATGGCCAAATAACCTATTCGATATGAAGCCTACTTCAAGCCTTAAAGGGAATACATCATCAGAAAATGGCCTATTGTTTGAATCGGGTTTCTTGTTTTAAATGTACTTTTCAAACTAATTTTGGCAATGTTGTATTTTAACTTATATATATATATATATATATATATATATATATATATCATGATCTGCAACATGGGTTAAAACATTTTTTTTGCAAATGAGATCCATGCTTGGTCACCGACTGAGGAACGTGTGCTAGACTGAAGAATGTGTGATACAGCTCTCATCAGGTGACACTCAGGTTTCGGGAGTTGTATGTCTTCCATCTGCAGCCCGTCCTGGCACGTGACTAGGATGGGTTACAGTTTGGATTATATCACGAACTCCGTTCTATCTCATTCTGGGGAAAAAAGTTCTTACTTTAAGAAGAAAATTACCCCTTGAAGCAGATTAAACTTGCTCTCCAGCTCGGTAAAAGCCCTGTTCTTGTCCGCTAGCTGTTTCTGGAGCTTAATGGTGATTACGTTCTCTTTGATTGTTGTCCTGCGATACAAGAAAAAAAAACAACCCACAAACATGTCATACAGGGGAACGATGCAGCACATAAAAGAGATCATCAGACAGAAAATTATAGTAGAGCGGCGATGAGGATAGGTAGCACTTTCTTTATCAAGGTAATGAGCTAATGTCATGTATACTATAATTTCTTATAGAAAAAATGGCAGACTGTCTGCAAATTGATTTGCAACTACTGTAATTATGACTTGTTTATACCAATGATACAGTCACGATGACTATGGGAATAGTAGGAAACCGGGGCTCCTAAGCTGACCTTCAGGCTAGGGGATCCAATGTTATCGCTAGCCTCAGGGATGCACTGAAAGTTGAGGATGCCTGAGTCTCCTTCCTGGCCCTGCTCCTGAGCCTAATCTGATACCCCCTTCCCCAGGAGAAACTGGGACAGAAGTGAAATTAAACCCACAAAAAAAGACAGACAAGGGTAACGAAAACTCTGTCCCACAACACGCACTCACAGAGGTATAAGACAATAAAAGAAAAGGAGGAAAACAAGAGCAGGGAGGAAACAACAAGACGGTGGGTAAACTCCACAACCACTCCAGGCAAAATGCAACACTTTCCATATAGTCTGGACCCCACAACACACAGAACAACACAGTGTACCCTATAACTGGCATAGGTAAAATATTTAATCCAGATTAAAAATGAGGAGCAGATGTGATTGCCTTTCTCCCAACATGTGATCAAAAGAGCCTAACAAGCAGAATAGCAGAGGTTAACTCTTGCTAGCCTATGATTGAGCACACAGCAGATTGACGCCCAAGTCTGCTTGTGTTGATCAGAGACATCAGAGAAACCATCGGGCAGAGTGTCAATGTGAACAGAACCGGACGCCGTCATGACAGATGGTGAAGTTCATGCAAAACTCCATGTGACAGATACACAAATGCAAACCTGAATGAAGTGAAGGCTGAAGTCAAAAAATGTGTTTATGTCATGTCACGCCTCGCAGGATGTTGATGGCAGGAGACCGGCTGGGGACACATATCGGGCGTAGAGGCCAGTCCAGGAGGGAAGTACAAGATTTTTAGATTTAATACCCATTCTTGAGCTGGTACACATTAACGTTTAAAATGGGAAGAGCCCCTTTAAGGGTATTATACACATTAGTTTTGGCCAGAGCAGGCAGACTATCCAATGTGTATAAGGCAGCCTCGCGATTCTTTTTGGCAAATGATGTTTGGAAATAAAAGAATTAGATATGTTGAGTTACAAAGCCAATCTGTCACGGATGTGTCACGGCCTGTCATTGAGTCATCACTGCTGGCTGACAATCTAGTGGAGAGGGTTCGAAAATCACAGAGATTGGCAGCACATGTGGTTATCTGACAGTTCACTGTTTCTGCAGCAGTGGACTCTGTGACCCTGGAGAACTGTCGTCCTGCCTCTCAGTTGCTATCCTTTAACTTCCTTTAGTAACCTCACCCTGGGGTGATTTAGGTTTATAGTTTGTATCTTGCTGAGCTCTGGAGAGGTCGTCTTCTGTTGCTCCAGAGATTTCTGTGGTTGCTGCTGCTCAGATAAGTATTTGTCTTTTGCTATCTACCACGGCTTGGGTGATTGCAGTTGTGTTTCCCCTGTATTGTTCCCTTGTGTCTTCCTTTAGTGTTAGTGGGGTTGACTTAGTGCTCATACCCGCCATCCTTACTTAGGGCCCATTTGCCAGGGTAAGTCAGTGCCCCAGGTATTCCAGCTTGGCGACAGGTGTGGAGCCTGTATAGGGTTGGTGGGGGCAGTGAGGGTGAGCTACAAGTTGTTGTCAAGGGTCAAAACCTCTCCCTTTCCCTAGCTATAAAGCATTCCTTCCCTCTTCCTATGTGTTGTCCTATACAGCTGGTTAGCCTCTCTCCCCTGCCCCATGACACAACCCTTTCCTTCCTGGGAGATAGGCAGCAGCTAGAGATGTCCGATAGCAGCATGCTCCACTCTCCCCATAGAAAATATGTTTGATGGAATAAAACATAGAGGTCAGCCAACCGAGCAGTCATCATACAAAGTGTATGGATAACCTTGGTCTTTTACAGGGTCTGACTAGCACAATATACCTACCAAGAATGTAGATTATAATGCCGTATTAAAGTCAATAGGCCATGTATCTCTCTAGAAAGAGGGGAACACACTGCATTTTATCCACTGAACTAACTAAAGCCTGCTTTACATGTTACGATTTCGCATACGATATCGTATGCGATCGTAACCGCCCACATCGTATGTGCAGCACGTTCAATTTGTTGAATGTGCTGCACAAACAATTAACCCCCGTCACACGTACTTACCCGTCCATACGATCTCGATGTGGGCGGTGAACATCCAGTTCCTGGAGTGAGAGGGACATTCGGCGTCACATCGACGTCACGTGGCAGCCAGCCAATTGAAGCGGAGGGGCGGAGATGAGCGGGACGTAAACATCCCGGCCACCTCCTTCCTTCCGCATTGCCGGCGGGAGCCGCAGGACATAGGTAAGATCTGTTCATCGTTCCCGGGGTGTCACACACTGCGATGTGTGCTACCCCGGGTACGATGAACAATCTGACGTTCAATTTTTTCGGAAATGAACGACGTGCATGCGATGAACGTTTTAACGTTCAATCGCAATAGCACGTAGCTGTCACACACTACAATGTACCTTACGATGCCGGATGTGCGTCACTTACGACGTGACCCCGCCGACACATCGTAAGATATATTGTAGCGTGTAAAGCGGGCTTAAAGCTGCAGAAGCACGGATGTAAGAGCTACCAGGCCAACCCATGTGGACCCGGAGGGGTTGAAAAACTAGCATTTATATACAGATGGTCTAACACCAACGTCACACGCTACGATATATTGGGCGATATGTCGTCGGGATCACGGATTCTGTGACGCACATCCGGCATCGTTAGAGATATCGCAGCATGTGACAGCTACGAGCGACTGTTAACGAGCAAAAATACTCACCTTATCGTTGCTCGTTGACACGTCGCTCATTTTCAAAATGTCGTTCCTCCTTCAGCACGCCGGTTGTTCGTCGTTCCCGAGGCAGCACACATCGCTCCGTGTGATAACCCAGGAACCCAGGAATGATGAACATATCCTTACCTGCGTCCCGCCGGCAATGCAGAAGGAAGGAGGTGGGGGGGGATGTTACGTCCCGCTCATCTCGGCCCCTCCGCTTCTATTGGCCGGCGGCTGTGTGACGTCGCTGTGATGCCGAAGTCCCTCCCCCTTCAGGAAGAGGCTGTTCGCCGCCCACAGCGAGGTCGTCTGGGAGGTAAGTACGTGTGACAGGGGGTTAACGACTTTGTGCGCCACGGGAAACTAATTGCCCGTGACGCACAAACGATGGGGGCGGGTGCGATCGCTCGTACGATAGATCGTACCGTGTGACGCCAGCCTAACTGCAGAGTGGGCCATCAATGTTTTTTTCGTGAAAAGTTAAATCCTTTTAATATCTGAATACAAGTTCTTAGTCTTGAGACCAGTAGGTGTTGCACCCCTGAAACCATCAGGGCACTACAAAATACTGCATCCAGTCAAAGATGCAGGGCCTACCCCCAGGGACCTGGAAGACCAGTCACATTATAATCCTAGTTTTCCCCCATCCACACAGACTGGTGATAGACTAGACATAGACCCAATGGATGGCCACCCAGGGGTGGAGCCAATCCAGTCCACTAGACAACGACCAGGTGGGAAGAGACAAACAGTTGGAGACAGTAGTAGGAAGTGAGAGGAGACGGACACAACTGCTCTGACACGGGAGTGTAACGGGGACCTGAGGGCCTAGGCGTGTGGTTGCCGGAGGAGTACGACGAAGTACTCCCGGAACCATAGCACCAACCAGACACAGAGCCCTAGGTCAGGCAAACGCTCCAGGCAGACCTGATAAACATCTGCACAGTGAGGGGACCATCCAGGACCTCAAAAGTCCGAGGGCATCAGCTGTAATGGGAGAACTAGGGACCGGAACGGAGCACCGACCCTACAGGGTTCACACTGCCCGCCGTACAGACTAGAGACTGAGAGACAACCAGGAGGGGACCCCAAGTCGCTTCAAGCCACGGGGACCCACCAACTTGAGAAAGGTGCAGGGGAAAGAAGTCACCAGGTCACCAACCGGCACTGGGACTAAGGGAACCAGAGGTCAATACCAACCTTCCTCCGGGTACCAGTTACCACCTACAGTGAGTAAAGAGAACCAGTTAAACAGCAACCCTCATATAGCCTACCTTATTCCCGCGCCTAACTCAATCACCTATCCCCTGGGGCCCCGGCCCTACTTGCGGAGGGCCCAACACCAAAGCTGCCATCACATTAGCACCAGTGGAATGACTGTGCAGTGGCGGTTTCATCACCATAACCGCAACCCGCAAGTGGCGTCACGACATAAACTTTATGAACTAGTCCCCTGTATATAACCCCCTTTTTAAAAGCGCCCCCAGGGTCACGGAACCCGGCAACGGCCACCCAGTGACACACCCCAAGCGTACACTGCCCTAAACCGAGTACACCATAGCCTTGGGCGGTACATAGGCAGTTCTACTAGTGACTGATAGCTACCTATGCCTGCACAGCCATACAGGGAAGACTGTCAATCAATAAGTAGGACCGCCCTCTGGACTCATACATACAACACCAGGGATTTCAATGATTAAAATACAATTTATGCCGAATCTTATCCCACAACCTTGTATATCATTCTGCTCCGCTGTCCCGTCTCTATAACGTGATATCCAGACTGGATGTATAACGTGACCGGTTCCGTTTAAGGAACACAAAGAACAATGTGGTATGAAAATTTATGTTTTGACTTGAGATTTTTTTTAATAAGAAACGCACCGACCATCGAGGATTAAATATACACTGTCATTTCCTTCTCACCTTTAGATTTAAGAAATGACTACGTTTGTTCATCTACTTCAGGACACGAGAAGCAGCCGTTAAACAGCTACCAGATGCCGCTCATCATAACATTCACCCATCAGACACAACACGGCACATAGACTGCTTTTCTTACCGAGATGAAAGCGCTGGAGATGGAGTTACAGGTTAGTGACTTATGGACCCGCTGCTCACATCAGGGAATAATAGATCTTGACATGCATTGACCGGACCATCCAATAATGAAAAGTGCATCAATAGTAGGGCTAAAGCGTGGAAGAGACTGCACCGACAAACCCGAGACCAAGACTGCCACATCTTCATCAGAAAACTCATAAAGACGTGTAAACTAAGAGCTTTCTTATTAAAGGGGATAGTACATGCTTATGATATTAATGAGTATAGGTAATCTATATCAGTCTGATGGGGATCCGGCACCCAGAACTCCCACCGATCAGCTGTTCTTAGCAGCAGCCAAAAGAAATAGACAGGACACAGTCCCTCACAGCTCTGATGTAGACTACATGGAGGTCCCATGACGTTCCTCGACTCATCATATGGATCTTCTTTCAAAGAATGAAGCCCCATAAGCTGTAGCAACAGCCACTGCCGGGTCTCACACTGCAACCTGCGAGAACCGGTTGAGCGGTGATGTCATAAGCTTACCGCAGTTTCCAGCAGCTGGGTCACACAGAGTAGCGCGGGAGCCAGTGGCAGTGAACAGCAGTGATATCCTTAGGTTACCGTAGTTCGACGATGATGGCTCTTGCGCCATCCTCTGTGTGACCCGGCTGCTGTTAATTGCGATAAGCTTATGGCATCCAGGCTCGGCACACTAACCGGTTCTTACAGAAGCAGAGTGAGATCCGGCAGTGGCGGCTGTTACAGCCTATGGAGCTTCGTTCTCTAAAAGAGGTGACTGAGTCAGGGAATGTTGTAGGGCTTCTATGTGGACTACATCGGAGCTGTGTGGGAGTTCTTTTGGGAATAAATTGGTGACTGTATCCTATCTTTATTTCCTTAATTCTGTCCGTTTATGTTTTTCAAGTTTGCTTTTGTGAACTACGTTGGATCTTCATGGGTTTTCTTTTTGTTCCATTTTTTAGTACATTTGTGAACAAGAACTAGAGTTCAGGATGTTTATTAAAATATTTTTTTTTTCTCTTAACACTTGCTGGGTTAGAAATGGGGGTGTCTGATAGACTCTTCTCAATTACTAAGCCCTGGGATGAATGCCAGCTGACAATTCACAGCTGACAACAACCCCAAAAGTATTACCCTGATTGCCACCGCACCAGGGCAAATTGGGAAGAGCCAGGTAAAGCACCAGAGTTGGCGCATCTAATGTGAATGGCCACTTGTTGGGTGGCCACAGGCTGCTATTTTTAGGCTGGGAAGGGCCCAATAACTATCAGCCTTACCAGTCTTATATCAGCCCCCAGCTGTCTGCTTTACCTTGGCTGGTTATCAATAATGGGGAAAACCCTGCGTAATTTTTTTGATTAATTGAAAAAAAAAATAATTATAAAAAAGGCATGGTGTCCTTTCTGCTTTAGATAACCAGCCAAGGTAATGCTAATAGCCGAGGGTTGCAACGCACAGTTGTCTGCATTACCTGCATTAGTTATCAAAAATAGGTGGGAGCCCACACCATTTTTTTCAGTTAATAATTTATTTGGCTAAGTAACTGTACAAGATATGTATCTATATATTTATCTATATCCATCAATCACATCTTTAACACATAAAAAAAATATTAATTTCAGTGTCATGCATTTTTTTTGGATATATGTCACACGCATAGCACATGGATGTCACACACGTACACACGAATGGACAAACGGACCGTGCAATATCTAAATTTTTGCAATGGATGTGGGAGGGGTTTGGGTGGAGTTTTGAGTGGATGTGATAGGTTCCAGCTTACAGGCCACTGAAATGCATGATGGAACTTGTAGTAATAGAACACAGGAAGTCAGGATAGAGAACATGGTCGATTAAACTCATCAGAGCTGTATCCTGCAATAAGGATGTGCTGCTAGACCATGATCAAAGATAATATCGATTAAATAAGATAATGGATGTTTTGAGAGGCACATAATAACAAGATTATTAGTTATTGTACTGCACAACTTTTTTAACATGTGCACATAACCTTAATAAGAAATAAGAAGTTTCCTTTTTGGCTTACGTAGGTCAACCTACAAAAATACTGAATGGCAGGGGTCCCCAACCTATAGCTCAGGAGCCAAATGTGGCTCACGGGCCCATGATTTGTGGCTCGCGACTGTCTAAAAGCTTGGTGCATAAGCCTCCCTTCTAACAGTCTCGCACCCCTACAATCTATTCTAAACTGTGCTGTCCGGCTAATCCACCTGTCCTCTCTGCCAATCCCTTCACTGGCTTCCCATTGCCCAACAACTCCAGTTCAAGACCCTAACCATGACCTACAAAGCCATCCACAACCTGTCTCCTCCCTACATTTGTGACCTAGTCTCCCGGTACTTACCTTCATGTAACCTTCGATCCTCACAAGATCTCCTCTTCCCACCATCGCATCCAAGATTTCTCCTGTGCCTCCCCCATACTCTGGAATGCTCTGCCACAACACATCAGACTCTCGCCTACCTTGACAAGCTTCAAAAGGAACCTGAAGACCCACCTCTTCCGACAAGCCTACAACCTGCCGTAACCCTCAGTCTGATATAGTGCCGCACAACCAGTTCTACCCTAACCTACTGTATCCTCACCTATCCCTTGTAGACTGTGAGCCCTCGCGGGCAGGGATCTCTATCCTCCTGTACCAGTCTGTGCCTTGTATTGTTTATGATTATTGTACTTGTCCCTATTATGTATACCCCTTTCACATGTAAAGCGCCATGGAATTGATGGCGCTACACGGTGGCTCAGTGGTTAGCACTGCAGTCTTGCAGCGCTGGGGTCCTGGGTTCAAATCCCACCAGGGACACCATCTGCAAGGAGTTTGTATGTTCTCCCCGTGTTTGCGTGGGTTTCCTCCGGGTACTCCGGTTTCCTCCCACACTCCAAAGACATACTGATAGGGACCTTAGATTGTGAGCCCCAATGGGGACAGTATTGCCAATGTATGTAAAGCGCTGTGGAATTAATAGCGCTATATAAATGAATAAAATTATTAATTATTATTAAATAAATAATAATAATAATAATAGTAGTAAATAGCTATGAAGATCAAAACTCCAGATGGGGACTATTGGGAGTAACCCCCCCGCCAGAAGAGGAGATTCGGATGAGCTTTTTCATGTGAAATCCATCTGAAAAAGAAATTGTGTCCACATAGGCTTACAGGCACCATACTGACCCCATTACCATCAATGGAGTCTTCTGGCATGGTTTGTCTCTTTCATAGGACAGATGTTTCCTTTCTGAGTTTTTCTGGTCAGATAGTGGTACTCGTGAACCTAGCCTAAGGGATTCAAAGATAACCGGTCACAATATTCACGCTGCCTAGGTAGCATGACTCAGAGACCTGCTTTTTCATTATGTTTTACAAACCCTCAGTCCCTTTTCTGTGGCTCATTATAGGACAGACCTCCAATAATGGTACTTTAGTGACCTCTGAACCTTCGCTCTCTTCTGCAGAGCCCCATTCTCCCATTCTAGATCGCGAATTATGAGGATACCCCTTTAAGGGCCTGGCTGTCTAATGTATTATGGATCCTACATAATATCTGGTGACTGTGAAGGATCTCCAATCATGAAGATAACAAACAGAAACACATTGGCCCAAATTCTGCATTGTTCGTGTTCACCCGATGGAACGTGAATGTGTCTTTGTGGGTGGCGAAGCCTCGTTAACGTAAAGCAGGCAGAAGTCTCAGAAGAGATTTCATGGATAATAAACGACATTTTGAGAAATCTTTGATAACCTTTCAATATAACGCAGACTGTTTTTTTACTTGCACTCCTCGACACTTGTGCGCATATTGGAAACATTGTCACAAGGCAATCTTCAAACCAGAAAACCAACTACAAAGCCCCAAACATCTGTAATCCAGCTGAAGACCTGAAATGCTTATTTTTATTCGAAGAAAAATCAAAGCTGGATGTGTTTTGGCATCGCCTGCCTCATTGTCCTTACGATGAAGATAAACAAGCTCGGATGACTGGGTTGATTCCCAAAAAGAGAAAGAGAGAAAAAAAAGTGTCCTAATGTTGAAATAACAGACGTCCTGAACACGATATACCCATAAATTATGAGTGCGATGAGAAGAAGCTGCACCGCGGTCCGAGGTATGTTGTACTGTACGAGAAGGATTGCCCAATACTCAGGATCTTCTGCTGCTCATCATAGTGCTGATATCTTCTGCAAAAATCGATCTGTCTTTCCTGGATGTCACCGGTCATATTCTCTATATACAGTATGTAGGCATAGTAAAAGGTTCTATGGAGGAAATGATGACTAGAGATAGCAACTGGATCTGTACTGTACTGATCCAGTCCTCTGTGGTACCTGGTCCAGCATCCTGGTTGGCTATGGAGCCTACGAGGCTTCACAAAGTCATCCAAGGTGCCCAGGTTGCCGGGATCCTAAGTGTAGACTGGCTGCCATAGAGAACTAAACTGGACTAGGGCACCACAAATCCAATTGATCATCTTTATAGATGACCTACTTTACCAATGCAGGATTAGTGAGGGTCCAACACCTGCACCTCCCCACCAAACAGATGTTAACACCTCAACAGCATACAGAGAGTGCATATTGAAATTCATGGTTTCCTCAATAATTTGGAGCTCCTCACAGCCACCAGCACTCACACTTTCACCACCATACTTGACTGTAGGCAAGAAACAATTGTCTTTGTCCTCCTCACCTGGTTGTCTCGACACACGCTTGACACCTTCTGAATCAGATAAGTTTATCTTGGTCTATTCAGACCACAGACATGGTTCCAGTAATTCAGATCCTTAAGCCCCCATCACACACATCGAGATCGCTAGCGAGATCGCTGAAACGTCACAGGTTTTGTGACGTATCAGCGACCTCGCCAGCAATATCGCTGTGTGTGACAAGCAGCAGCGAGCGGGCCACTGCTGCGAGGTCGCTGATCGTTACAAAACGATCAGGACCATTTTTTGCTCATTGGTCTCCCGCTATGCAGCACGCATCCGCGTATTTGACGGTGGGAGACCAACGATCTGAATGTGCAGGGAGCCGGCGTCTGGTAGCCTGTAAGTGGCAGTACGTTGATAACCATGGTACACATCTGGTAACTATACAAAGCACTTTGCTTAGTTACCCGATGAGTACCATGGTTACCAGCGTACGCCGTTTACAGGCTGCCAGACGCCGGCCCCCTGCACACGTAGCCGGGGTACACATCGGGTAACTATGCAAAGTGCTTTGCATAGTTACCCGATGTGTACCCTGGCTACCAAGCACAGCGTCCTTACATGTGTCGCTGGTGGCTGGTCTCTGATCGCTGCGGAGATCTGCCTGACTGACAACTCACCAGCGATCATGTAGTGACACTCCAGTGATTCCTGCCAGGTCGGATCGCTGGTGGGATCGCTGGAACGTCGCTACATGTGACGGGACCCTTAAGGCTGCTTTACACCAGGCAATCTATCGTGCGATAGATCGTCGGGGTCACGGTTTGTGTGACGCACATCCGGCATCGCTGGCGATGCCGGCCTGTGTGACACCTCCTAGCGACGCAGTATCGCTCACAAATCGTGAGTCGGGTACTGCTCGTTAGGTTCCATAATATCGGTTACTTTAGTTGACCATCGTTTCCGTGGTAGCACACGTCGCTCCGTGTGACACCACGGGAACGATGAGCAGCTCACCTGCCTCCCGCGGCCGCCGCCGTCTCTATGTGGAAGGAAGGAGGTGGGCGGGATGTTTACATCCTGCTCATCTCCGCCCCTCCGCTTCTATTGGCCGGCGGCCGTGTGACGTCGCTGTGACGCCGAACGTCCCTCCCACTCCAGGAAGTGGACGTTCGCCGCCCACAGCGAGGTCGCACGAGAGGTAAGTATGTGTGACGGGGGTTACTACCTTTGTGCGACACGGGCAGCGATTTGCCCGTGACGCAAAAAGGACGGGGGCGGGTACGATCGATTGTGAAATCGCACAATCGGTCGTACCGTGTAAAGCAGGCTTTAAGGTGCTTTACACGCTGCGACATCACTAGCGATTGCTAGCGATGTCACGAGCGTTAGCATCCGCCCCCGTCGGTGCGATATGTGGTGATTGCTACAGTAGCGAACATTATCGCTACGGCAGCGTCACACGCACATACCTGTTCTGCGACGTCGCTGGAGACACCGGACAATCCCTCCTTCAAGGGGGAGGTGCGTTCGGCATCACAGTGACGTCACAAAACGGCCGTCCAATAGCAGAGGAGGGGCGGAGATGAGCGGCCGGAACATGCCGTCCACCTACTTCCTTCCTCATTGCCAGTGGACGAAGGTAAGATGATCGTCGCTCCTGCGGTGTCACACACAGCGATGTGTACTGCCGCAGGAACGAGGATCAACCTTGCTACGTATGAGACAACGATTTTGGGTAAATGATCGACCTCTCATATACCAATGATTTTTTGTCTCTTTTGCGATTGTTTAAGGTCGCTCCAGCCTGTCATATGCTGCGATGTCGCTAACGGCGCCGGATGTGCATCACAAACACCGTGACCCCGATGATATATTGTTAGCGATGGCGCAGCGTGTAAATGGCCCTTTAGTCTGCTTGTCTTCAGCAAACTGTTTGCGGGCTTTCTTGTGCATCATTTTTAGAAGAGGCTTCTTTCTTGGATTACAGCAATGTAGACCAATTTGATGCAGTTTCCAGTGTATGGTCTGAGCACTGACAGGCTGACCCCCCCACCCCTGTAACCTCTACAGCAATGCTGGCAATATGCTTTCTTCTATTTTAAAAAGACGACCTCTGGATATGACGCTGGATACATGCACACAACTTCTGTGGTTAACCACAGCCAGGGCTGTTCTGAATGGAACCTGTCTTGTTAAACTGCTGTATGGTCTTGGCCCCCCATGCTGCAGCTCAGTTTCAATGTTCAGGTTCACAGTATTGGGGGGTCCAATGGGGCAGGCAACCCGTCAGTATTTGGTGTGACCACAATTTGCCTAACGCAGTGCAGTACATCTCCTTCCATAGAGTTGATTAAGTTGTTGACTGTGGCCTGTGGATCATTAGTCTACTTGTTTTCAATGGCTGTGAAGTTGATGAATATTAGCAGGAACTTGAACACACTATTGTATACGCCGATCCAAAGCATCCCAAACATGCTCAATGGGTGACGTGTCTGGTTAGTATATGCGGATATGTAAGAACTGGGATGTTTCCAGCTTCCAGGAATTGTGCACAGTTCCTTGCACCATGGAGCCGTGCATTATCAGCTGCAACAGGAGGTGATGGTCGTGGATGAAGGACCCAACAATGGCCTCAGGATCTCATCACGGTATCTCTATACATTCAAAGTGGCATCAATAAAATGCACCTGTTTTCGTTCATAACATACGCCGGCCCATACCATAACCCACCACCATCATGAGCCACTTGATTTACAATGCTGACATCAGCAAATTGCTCAGCCACACAATGCCATACATACAGTCTGCCATCTGCCCTGCACAGAGAAAACATGGATTCATCCATGAAGAGAACACCTCTCCAACGTACCAGATGCAATCAAATGTGAGCATTTGCCCACTCAATTCAGTTACAATGAACTGCAGTCAGGTGGAGACCCCCAATGAGGACGATGAGCAGCAGATGAGCTTCTCGGAGATGGTTTCTGACGGTTTGTGCAGAATCCTTTGGTCATGCACTGATTGTTGCAGCCGCTTTCCGGGTGGCCGGTCTCAGACGATCTTGGAGGTGAAAATGCTGGATGTGGAGGTCCTGGGCCGCTGCGGTTACATGTACAGTCCAAAGAAGAGAAGAGACCACACTCGCCGAAATATCCCAAAGGATCTTCTTCATTGAATAACAATGGACCTGTCGAAGCGTGAATAGACATGAAACGCCCGTCCTCCTGGAGGAAGCCTGCACCTAGCTCCTCTCCTGCTTTTTATCGTGCACCAGTAAGACTGCTTTCACACCTCCGGTTTTTGCTGTGCGGCACAATCCGGCACTTTGCAGAAAAAACGCAACCGGTTTTTTTGTGCTGCCGATTGCGTTTTTTTTGCATAGACTAACATTAGTGCCGGATTGTGCCGCATGGGCTTGCGTTCCGCCCGTTTTTTGCCGCATGCGGCGGCCGGATGGAACGTTGCCTGGCATGATTTTTTGGGAGGCAAAAAAAAAAAATGCATCGTGCCGCATCCAGCCGATGCGGCGCATTTTCCTATGCATGCCTATAGACGCCGGATGCGGCGAAAACCGCATCCGGCCGCCGCATGCGTTTTTTGCCACTGCGCATGCTCAGTAGCCTGCCGCAAGCGGCAAAAACCGGACGGGCCGCGTGTAAAAAAACTTATGCAAAAGGATGCGGTGTTTTCGCCGCATCCGTTGCATAGGTTTCACAGCCGGATTGAGCCGCAGTGCAAAAACCGGATGTGTGAAATCAGCCTAATTCATTCAAGAAGATCCTTTGGCATATTTCGGAGAGTGCAGTCTCATCTCTTGTTTGGACTGTATATGGAATTCTTCACCTGACCAGACGTGCACCTCTAAGCCGAGATCACGGCGTGCCTGAGCTGATCCTCATGTTTGTGTGATACCCTTCTAAAGTTGTTGGTGGTGCGGGACTTTTTTCCTCTGTTTTTTGCTGTTCTGCGGTTACATGTAGTCTGCAGGTGTGAGGCCGGTTGGATGTTCTGCCAAATTCTCTGAAACGCCTTTGGAGACGACTTATGGCTGAGAAATGAACATTCAATTCAGGGTAACAGCTTTGGTGGCCATTCCTACAGTCAGTATGACAAGTGCACGCTCCCTCAAAACTAGCAACATCTGTGGCAATGTGCTGTGTGATAAAACTGCACATTTTAGAGTGGCCTTTTTTTGTGGCCAGCCTAAGGCACACCTGTGCAATAATCATCTTGATATGTCACACCTGTGAAGTGGATGGATCGCTGCACAGGGAAAGAAGTGATCACTAACACAGATTTAGACAAATTTATGAACAATAATTGGAAGAAAAAAGGCCTTTTTTTGTACATAGAAAAAGTCTTGGATCTTTGAGCTCAACACATGAAAAATGGGAGAATAAACCGTTTTTGTTCTGTGTATATAAGGGGGCTTTACATGCTACGATATCGTTAATGTTTTATCGTCGGGGTCACGTTGTTAGTGACGCACATCCGGCGTCATTACCGATATCGCAGCGTGTAACACTTACCAGCGACCTTAAGCGACCTCAAAAATGGTGACAATCGTTCACCATGGAGAGGTTGTCCCAAAAATCGGTAATGGTTGATTATCGATGTTCGTCGCTCCTGCGGCAGCACACATCGCTGTGTGTGACACCGCAGAAGCGAGGAACATCTCCTTACCTGCCGCCGGCCACAATGAGGAAGGAAGGAGGTGGGCGGGATGTTATGTCCCACTCATCTCCGCCCCTCCGCTTTGATTGGCCGGCCGCTTAGTGACGTCGTGGTGATGTCGCTGTGATGCCAAACGTCCTTCCCCCTTGAGGGAGGGATTGTTCGGCAGTCACAGCAATGATGCCGACGGGGTAAGTGCGTGTGACGCTGCCGTAGCGATAATGTTCGCTACGGCAGCGAACACACGATATCGCACACACGACAGGGGTGGGTGCTTACACGCTCGATATCGTTAGCAATTGCTAGCGATGTCGTAGCGTGTAAAGCCCGCTTTACCGTAAAGAACTCTTCCTTACACTGCTGTTGGAAACAACTTTTGTCCTTGAACAATGATCACAATCTTTTAAAAATTGTCACATGCTTTGAATACCCCTTTCCAAGTGTTATGCTGTAAGAGAGACCACCCTTCACACCTCTGAAGTCTCCTTCATCTATTTTTGTGCACCCTAAAAATCTTTTGCCATTTTTTGTGGCTCTGAGATTTTTAAATCATGACAATAGGGCGCCGATTTGAATAATCC
The DNA here is from genome assembly GCF_048569485.1 of Anomaloglossus baeobatrachus. Taxonomy (NCBI): domain Eukaryota; kingdom Metazoa; phylum Chordata; class Amphibia; order Anura; family Aromobatidae; genus Anomaloglossus; species Anomaloglossus baeobatrachus. Next base: position 161,378,858 of record NC_134362.1, read on the forward strand.
TTACTTCTTATTAGGGTTCACTAGCAATAATATGATCACAAACTTACCCCTCCAAAATCAGATGTAATCTGTGGCGAAACCTGACCATAAGGGCCTGATTCATACCCCAATCTCAATGAACAGTGAGCTGGAATAAAAATCACCAAATTTATTAAGGGCTGGGGGCCTCAAGGACTTCCAGCTAAATCTGCATTTCCATAGCCCCGGTACAAATGAATGGGCTGTCTGGGTGAGGCACGTCCTCTAGTATAAGGGATGCTCTTTCTAGCCGTTCACTAAGATGAGTTCTCTGCTCTGGTTATTCCCTATATACTCATAATTCCCTAATAACGTACATGACAATGGATGTTCTAATGGACATGCCCTTTAAGTCCTTTTCTGCAGTTTTCCCCAGCTGCATTCCTTGCTTGAGCAGTTAGGTCACCAAATCAAGTTTTATCAGCGATTGTCGGTGGAAGTCAATGAAATTGTGGGGATCCAGTGACAACGATCTTACCTTCTAAAGCTTTGTGTTCAGCTTATGGAGCAATGAAGAACTCCAACTAAAAGACTAAAAGTAAGAGTAATTGCTCTTGTCCTTATCTACTAGCATCCCTCCACCAATGACGATATCAGGGGTCCTAAGGTCCCATCCGTAGTGGGACTACCTCTCCCGTTATTGCATCAGTCCCTTAGAAGTGAATGGAGTGAAGGTCTCACATGCTCATCCACAGCTCCATTCAAACTCCTCACATTGACTGTCCAGTGTGAAGTAATGGGGGGGCTCTGTTCCCCTATTATAGAGACTGATGGAAATCCAAGGAGGCACTTATTACCTATCTCTTTGATCTGGGATGACATATTGCGTGTTTTCTGCATCACTAGCAAAGCAGATGAGTTATTACTTAATCTCATCCGTAATTTTTTTGGGTGGAACATTCACACCACTTATTTTTTAATGCATTTTTGAAAACCACAGCCTGTCCATTTCTGGTGTGGAAATGCAGTTTTTACCAATTAATTTCAATGGAGACACTAAAATCTACAGATGAAACTGCTCATCAGTATTGTATTGTTTGTGCAGTAGAAGTGGGGGCGTGTCCTTTCTCCAGTGTGTTGCTTCCTGCTCATGATTGGTCAGCCTCATACAGAGAGAAAAAGTACACGCCCCAAGTGAAAACTCTCTGAAAACACCCACTTGGAAGTAAAAAAAGTTAACCCATTAGGTGCCAAATATTTATTGCTAATATCTCTGCAGTGGAGAGACGAAATTTAATTAAAGAAAACGTGTTATTCAATCACCCGGGAACAGAAAAAAAAAATACAAGTGGTACTCACCAGACGTCCCCTGCATCTTCCCCTTTTTGCATTGTACGGTTTTATGTATTGAAAAATAAAGATTTTTTAGCAATTAGTGAGTGCCCCTTGGATTTTTTTCTTCTGTTCCCGGATGTTTGCATGAATATATTTGGAAGAGTTGAGCACCGCAATTGATTACTGTTGGATAAGAACTTGAGGTCTTGTTGATCCGATTCGATTATAGTCGGCATATCTTTAGTGCAGAAAAACGTCTTTTTGTTGCGTGTTTTGTAAAACATGCTATTCAGCTCTGCAGCCACAATTGCATTGTGTGTAAAATTCAATTAAATTTCCTTAAATGAGGACCTATTATTAAAGGGAACCTGTCACCAGATTTGGGGACTATAAGCTGTGGTGGCCACCACCATTCTAAAATGCTGAATATAAGAGCTCAGGCTGCTGAGTAGAACTTAAAAAAACCCACCTTAAGGCCCTGTGCGCACTGGAAAACGGAATTTTCTGAAGAAAATTCCGCAGGGTCTGAAAGATTACCACAACCACGGTAAAAAACTGCGGCAAACCGCACCAGAAAACTGCATGCGGTTTGCCGCGGTTTTGCCACGTGCGGGTTGGTACATGTGCTTTAAATGCATTCAATACAATAAAGCACATTGAAAAAAGAAAGAAAAAAAAGGGTCATTTCCTTCTGAGATACAGTTAGGTCCAGAAATATTTGGACAGTGACACAATTTTGGCGAGTTGGGCTCTGCATGCCACCACATTGGATTTGAAATGAAACCTCTACAACAGAATTCAAGTGCAGATTGTAACGTTTAATTTGAAGATTTGAACAAAAATATCTGATAGAAATTGTAGGAATTGTACACATTTCTTTACAAACACTCCACATTTTAGGAGGTCAAAAGTAATTGGACAAATAAACCAAACCCAAAACAAAATATTTTTATTTTCAATATTTTGTTGCGAATCCTTTGGAGGCAATCACTGCCTTAAGTCTGGAACCCATGGACATCACCAAACGCTGGGTTTCCTCCATCTTAATGCTTTGCCAGGCCTTTACAGCCGCAGCCTTCAGGTCTTGCTTGTTTGTGGGTCTTTCCGTCTTAAGTCTGGATTTGAGCAAGTGAAATGCATGCTCAATTGGGTTAAGATTTGGTGATTGACTTGGCCATTGCAGAATGTTCCACTTTTTTGCACTCATGAACTCCTGGGTAGCTTTGGCTGTATGCTTGGGGTCATTGTCCATCTGTACTATGAAGCGCCGTCCGATCAACTTTGCGGCATTTGGCTGAATCTGGGCTGAAAGTATATCCGGCTACTCTTGTCTGCTGTTATGCCATCAATAAACAGAACAGAGAGCACAAGAGAGAGGTGTTCAATGCCGCGCCAATAGATCACTTCAGAAGATGTTCAGATCAGTGTCACTTTATTGTCATTCAGGTCGACGCGTTTCTGGGGCATCTGCCCCCTTCATCAGGACCACCAGAAAAAGAAATAACATCCAATCTGTCCGGTTTAGACAGTGCATACAATATATATTACGCGTAATGGTGTTGGTTCCCACGCTCTTGCCCTCCCGTGAACTTGTGCCGGCTCATTGTCTGGACTGGGCTCCGGCGCATGCTCTTTTCCATTTTTTCCCACGGTCTTGCCCTTGGTTGAACTGCGGTCTGAGTTCACTGATCAGTAGCGGTTCTTCATAATGTTCCAATGTTTCTCTATTGCACAGCACCTATATTTCTTTTTTTCGGGTGAAGATATATAATCACGGGTGGCGGCAGGGTACAATGCCGTGTTTTCATTACATATGGTGTAAAATAAACATATAAGGTCGAGGGTTCTCTCCCTTCCTTGGGAGATCGCTGACTTGTCCGGCGCATGAAACAAGTTTGTTACTCACTGGTTTACACGCACATATATTTTATTCTCACTTATAGAGGCAAATTTGTTGGACACATTGTCTATGGTTTTTCTTTTATTTCTTTTCTTTTTGTATAAATATGAATAATAGGTTGTGTCCTTTTTATAAGGAAATATATGTTCATTATCTACTAATATATGTTACACTTGGATGATTTTTTGCATTTTTATGTTAAGTGTATATAGGACGTCACAACCTGCAACGTGGCATTCTTTCCCGCTCGTTTTTTTTCTTGAGGGATGTCCCTATGACGTCACTATGTCTATATATTGTATGCACTGTCTAAACCGGACAGATTGGATGTTATTTCTTTTTCTGGTGGTCCTGATGAAGGGGGCAGATGCCCCAGAAACGCGTCGACCTGAATGACAATAAAGTGACACTGATCTGAACATCTTCTGAAGTGATCTATTGGCGCGGCATTGAACACCTCTCTCTTGTGCTCTCTGTTATCTACCATTGGTGGCTGCAGCCTTGGATCGGTTGATATATGCGATTATAGTAGTTGTGGCTTCTCACAACTACAATTGGTGAGTAGTTTTACTCCCCTATCCCCACCCCTTACATATTGGGGTAAGACCCTATTGCGCTTGTTTTTCCACAGCTGTTTTTTCTGTATCAATAAACAGAAGTGACCCAGTGCCATTGAAAGCCATGCATGCCCATGCCATCACGTTGCCTCCACCATGTTTTACAGAGGATGTGGTGTGCCTTGGATCATGTGCCGTTCCCTTTCTTCTCCAAACTTTTTTCTTCCCATCATTCTGGTACAGGTTGATCTTTGTCAATTCCTTTTTTCTCAGAATGTACCAGACTGTTGATTTTGCTACTCCAAGCATGTCTGCTATCTCTCTGATGGATTTTTTTCTTTTTTTTCAGCCTCAGGATGTTCTGCTTCACCTCAATTGAGAGTTCCTTAGACCGCATGTTGTCTGGTCACAGCAACAGCTTCCAAATGCAAAACCACACACCTGTAATCAACCCCAGACCTTTTAACTACTTCATTGATTACAGGTTAACGAGGGAGACACCTTCAGAGTTAATTGCAGCCCTTAGAGTCCCTTGTCCAATTACTTTTGGTCCCTTTAAAAAGAGGAGGCTATGCATTACAGAGCTATGATTCCTAAACTCTTTCTCCGATTTGGATGTGAAAACTCTCATATTGCAGCTGGGAGTGTGCACTTTCAGCCCATATTATATATATAATTGTATTTCTGAACATGTTTTTGTAAACAGCTAAAATAACAAAACTTGTGTCACTGTCCAAATATTTCTGGACCTAACTGTAGATAGATAGATAGATAGATAAATAGACAGATAGAGGAATAGATAGAAGAATAGATAGATAGACAGAGGGATAGCTAGAGGGATAGATAGATAGATAGACAGAGTCCCTGTGAGCACATGCTGCATTTCTCCTGAGCGGTAATGTGTTGTTCGCATAACCGGCCGTGGGAAATGCCCTGTGGTTACCTCTGCTGTTTCGCTGTGAGGCTGCATTCAGCGCTGTGTCTGTGTCACTCGCTTCTGGATGCAAGCAGCACAAGACGTGGATTACGCCGGAGCTGTGGATTACGCCGGAGCTGTGTGATGGGAGGGGTTAATAAAGGGGTTAAAGAGGAGGCTTTTTTGTTTTATTTAAAATAAAGGATTTTTCGATGTGTGTGTTTTTTTCACTTTACTTATGGGTTGATCATGTCACCTGTCTCATAGACGCTGCCATGATCAAGCCTGGAGTTAATGGCGGTGATGCGCTGCCATTAACTCGTTATTACCTGTATAGCCACCGCATCACGGCATCTGGAAGAGCCGAGGACACCCCGGGACTGTCGCATAATGCATGCGACAGTCCCGGGGCAGCTGTGGCTGATATTCTTGGCTGCGGGAGGGGGGAGGGAGGTGGGGGACATTAACCCTGTCCCTCGCCCCCCCAACCTGAGAATACCGGGCCGCCGCTGTGTGCTTACCTCGGCTGGAAGGTAAAAATACGGCGGAGCAAACGTGTTTTTTTTTCTATATTTCTGTTTGATTTGTATGTGTACTCTATATGTCTGTGTGTGAGTGTGATGTGTGTGTGTTTAGTCTCTGCTCCGCTTCCTCTTCCTGTAATGACATCACTTCCCTGCGGGATTTCACGATTACATTACAGTGAATGGAGTGAAATCCCGCAGGGACCTGCGGAAAAAAAAGTGACATGCAATTGTTTTTGCTATGAGAATCCCGCAGCAAAACATGCAGCTGTCAAATTCCGCCTAGTGCGCACAGCATTTTTTTTCCCATAGGTTTTGCTGGTGAATCACTGCAGAGATGTTATGAACATTTTCTGCAGCGAAACATGCAGCAAAACCACAGGAAATCCGCGGGAAAAAACGGTAAGTGTGCACAGGGCCTTATTATACTTACCTAGGGGCGGTCCAGTCCGATGGGTGTAACTGGTCACCGGACTGGTGCCTCCTCTCTGCTGCGATCTCCGTCCTCCTTCTATCTCACCCAGTGTGGATAACGCTTCTACGTGCGGTCTTGTGCAGGTGCACTTTGATCTGCCCTACAGATCAAATTACTGTAATGCACAGGTACGAGGAAAGGTTTAAGACCACCTGCGCATGTGCACTACAATACGTTGATCTGTTCTGCTGAGGGCAGATCACAGTGCACCTGCGCAGGATTGCACTGCTGGCGGGGCGGAAAAGAAGGAGATCGCAAAATGGAGGAAGCGCCGGACTGGAGACCAGCGACACCCATCAAACCAGACTGTCCCCTAGGTGAGTATTATAAAAGTGTTTTTTATATTCTACACAGCGGGCTGCACTTTTATATACAGCATGGTAGAATCCAGTATATAAGGGATCACTGGTGGTGGCCACAGCTTATAGTCACCAAATCTGGTGACAGGTTCCCTTTAAATGGTCAGACTGCATTTATCTTTTGTATTTAAGCATCTAATGAACGTATGCAAAGGTCATTGTGAAGGGGGGTAAGCTGTGACATTGCTTATTGTGATTGGTGAATTCTATGTTATCAGCTGTGTGTATATATGTATTATTTTTTTTTTGTTTCTATGCTAACGAATGATCCATCACATGAAAGCCTTATGTGTCTAAGGCTAAGTTCACATTTCCGCTAAAATCTATCAGTCACAATCCGCTGCTCTTGTAAACAGCGGAATCCGTTTAGCGGATTCCGCTGCTCCCATAGACTTGTATGAGCAGCGGATTGTGACTGATGATGCTGCGTTGCACCCTCCGCCCGACTGATCAGTCGTGGAACGACTGACCGCCGGGCGGGAGGAACGCAGCATGTAACGTTTTTTGAGCAGCGAGATCCGTCGGATTTCGCTGCGCATGCTCTCTGGCTCCCTGCACACGTCACCAGCTTTGGTTGGTTACCCGATATTTACCCTGGTTACGGTGCAAGGAGCCAGCGCTAAGCGGTGTAGGCCCGTAACCAAGGTAAATATCGGGTAACCAAGGTAAACATCGGGTGCTTTGCTGTTACCCGATATTTAGGCTGGTTACGTGTGCAGGGAGGCCGACACTTCCCCGTTCAGCCCCGCCCCCTCCCGCACTCCGCACATGTATGTACACACACACACACACACACACACACACACCTGTCCCCAGCCATGCAGACAAGCACTGACACCCTCGTCTGGCCCTGCCCCCTGCTCGGCTCCGCCCCCTCCCGCACTTTGCATGTGCACACACACACATACATACATACATACATACATGCACATACACACACTCACTCACACATACACTCACCTGTCCCCAGCCATGCAGACCGCAGCACTTCTACTGACATCCTCAGCGCCTGGCCCCGCCCCCCGCTCGGCTCCGCCCCCTCCCGCTCTTTGCATGTGCACACACATACATACATACATACATACATACATACATGCACATACACACACTCACTCACTCACAGATACACTCACCTGTCCCCAGCCATGCAGACCGCAGCACTTCCACTGACATCCTCAGCGCCTGGCCCCGCCCCCCGCTCGGCTCTGCCCCCGAACTCCGCCCCCCGCACACAACGGAATCCGACAAAGAATTCTGTTCTTTGTCATCCGTTGTACAGCGTTGAACAGCGCATCAGTCACATGCGTCAAGCGACGCATGTGACTGATACAAATCAATGGAAATGTGAACTTAGCCTAATATATGTTTTCAAAATTGTTTACTTGTTGCTTATGACAACAGTGTTCTACGCACGCGAGAAAACAAAATGGTGGAGTCTAATGCGATATTCACAGCAACTGAGAACCTAGGAGGGATAAAATTCTTGCTCCTGCAAGGAAAGTCCACAAAGGATATTCATGGTGATGTCACAGACATTGGGGGGGGTCAATGCCCTTCATATCCCACAGTTAAGAACTGGGTTGCCAAATTTAAAAGGGGCCACTTCAGCACCAATGATGAGGAACGTCCTGGACGACTGAAGGCCGCCTTACACGCTGCGACATCGCTAGCGATCGCACCCGCCCCCATCGTTTGTGTGTCACGGGCAAATCGCTGCCCGTGGCAAACAATATCAGAGATACGCGTCACACGTACTTACCTTCCTAACAACGTGGCCGGCGAACAACCTCTTTTCTAAGGGGGAGGTTCATGTGGTGTCACAGCGACGTCACACAGCAGGTCACCAATAGAAGCGGAGGGGCGGAGAGCAGCCACATTAACGTCACTCCAATCTCGTTGCCGGAGGACGCAGGAACACTGTTGTTCGTCATTCCTGGGGTGTCACACATAGCGATGTGTGCTCCCTCAGGAACGCCGAACATCCTGCGTCCCAGAAGTTCAACGACATTTGGAAAATGAACGACGTGTCAATGATCAACCATATTTGAGGTAAGTGAGATCGTTAGCAGTCGCTCGTACGTGTCACACGCAACGACGTCGCTAATGAGGCCAGATGTGCGTCACGAATTCCGTGACCCCAGCGATATCTCGTTAGCGATGTCGTTGTGTGTAAAGCGGCCTTGAGAGTGGTTGTTATTCCTGAGATCATCGATGCTGTGCACAACCTCATACTGGAGAATGGATGAATTTCAGCTAAAGCAATAGCAGACATCATGGGGATTTCCCGTGAACGTGTTTGTGTCATTATCCATGAACATCTGGACATGAAAAAGCGATCTGCAAAGTGGGTCCCCAAATGTTTGACAACAGATCAGAGAAGCATGCGAGTGAATACTTCCCGGTCCATTTGTCAGCGTTTCCGGACTGATAAGAACTTCCTGGATCGACTGGTCACTATGGATGAGACCTGGATTTATTTGTATGACCCTGAAAACAAGCAGAAGTCAAAAGAGTGGAGGCACAGGGTTTTCCTCGTCCAAAGAAGTTCTGGGTGCAAAAAACAGCCACTAAGGTGATGGCGTCTGTGTTCTGGGATAAGGAGGGCGTGCTGCTAGTGGACTACCTCCAAAAGGGTTCCACCATCAATGCAAAGTATTACATTGAACTTTTTTTAGTCCAATTGAAGGCAGCTCTGAAGGCCGAAAGACGTGGCAAGCTGTCCAAAGGAATCTTGTTCCTGCAAGATAACACCTCAGCTCACACTGCACAAGCGACCACGGCAAAACCGGCAGAGCTGGGCTTCCAGCTGGTTGACCACCCACCTTATTCACCAGATCTAGCTCCCTCCGACGATTATGTTTCCAAACCTGAAGAAACACCTCAAGGGTACCAAATTTCACACCATTTCTGATGCCATGGTTGCTGCAGATGCCTGGTTTGAGGCACAACTGAAATCCTTCTTTTTGCTAGGCTTACAGAACTTGGAATACCGATGTAAGAAGTGTGTTGACATCAGTAGAGAGTATGTGGATTAAATGTAACGTTTCATCCTCTCTCTTTTCTTTCTCGGTAAAGCCAAAGACTAATCAGCAGCCCCTCGTAGCGGTGTTACTTGTAGTTCTTATCATGCCGTTGACGATAAGGAGCTTGCTGAAAACTCTACTGAAAAGGACAGGAAGTATGAGAGCTGTAGAACATTATTTACGATCCTCTTGGAAGTTTTTAGTGTTATGCAATGACCAAGTGGGCTTGCACCAACTTTTTCTAATAGAATAAGCCATCGGAGGTAATAAACCAGAATGCAAACAAAAAAAACCCTACAAATACAGTGCGACACTGTGGTTTACGAGTGGTGTGAACTAACCGATTTGTCCCTTTGTCTTTCTTATAATTTATTACACAAGTTACACATTCTCTCCCCTTGAACTTCTTCGAGTTTTTACAATTCGGACTAGGAATGTTTTTTTTTTTACCCTATTAGTCCCAATAATCCTTTTGAAGACGTACGCTCAATGAGCATCTGGACAAAAAAAAAAAGTTCAAACCATTGCAAACTGGGCAAGCTTAAAAAGGTAATATTCTATAAATGTTTTTTACTAGCCACCAATAAAATATGTTTAAAGCGCTTTTATGGCTTGCACAGCATATGAATTAATATACTTTCCTCTCACCTATTATTTCCTATTCTTGCAGGGTTTTTTGTATTTTTTTTTTTTACATTTTCAGGAAAAAAAAAAAAAAGGATGTTTATAAGCTTTCTATTTTAATAATAATTTTGGATCAAAGACTGAAAAGATACACATGCTACTTGTAACTCCGGATTCTTTACTAATGATGCATTATGTAGAACACATGCAAGAAACACAGCACAGTGTTCCTGTAAAGGGTCACAAAACATGAAGAATAAGAGAAAAAAAATTAAACTTGGGCCAACATCAAAGCCTGGAGAGCTAACGGGCATGTTGTTGCCAAATCTTACTGGCCAATTATACATTGTAAGCACGTGGAACGCAGTGATCAAAATGGATTTTTTTTTTCTTCGAGCAATAAAGCAGTTTAGTTTCCACTTTGAACTGCTCCACAAAATGAAACTATAGACTTCTTTTTTTTTTGTTTCATGTGCCCTGGATTTCCAGTGAGAAACTCATCTAAAACCTCTGTCTTCTGCCAACACACCTTAAGACATTAGCTCAGATCATGGGGCAAAGTCAGGTAAATCAACCAGGAAGCCAAAAGTGAGCCGAAAATGGGATCTTAAGTCCGAATAAATGGCAGAAAGCTTTTGTGTTGAGGTTCATTCACTCTGGATGAGCAGCACGGAAAGGAGGAGACGGTGCAACGTAGAACAGCAAACCTGGGAGTATGAAAGCACCTGAGGAGGTGAAAAGAATGGATGGCATCTTGGTTATGAAACTTAACGGCAGGGCTGAGAATGCCATGGAACGACAGATCAGTATGGTGGATGACATCTTGGCCATGAAAGGGCAGGGCTGAGAATGCCATGGAACGACAGATCAGTATGGTGGATGACATCTTGGCCATGAAACGGCAGGGCTGAGAATGCCATGGAACGACAGATGAGTATGGTGGATGACATCTTGGCCATGAAAGGGCAGGGCTGAGAATGCCATGGAACGACAGATCAGTATGGTGGATGACATCTTGGCCATGAAACGGCAGGGCTGAGAATGCCATGGAACGACAGATGAGTATGGTGGATGACATCTTGGCCATGAAAGGGCAGGGCTGAGAATGCCATGGAACGACAGATGAGTATGGTGGATGACATCTTGGCCATGAAAGGGCAGGGCTGAGAATGCCATGGAACGACAGATCAGTATGGTGGATGACATCTTGGCCATGAAACGGCAGGGCTGAGAATGCCATGGAACGACAGATGAGTATGGTGGATGACATCTTGGCCATGAAAGGGCAGGGCTGAGAATGCCATGGAACGACAGATGAGTATGGTGGATGACATCTTGGCCATGAAAGGGCAGAGCTGAGAATGCTGGATGGCACCTCAGTTATGGAACGACAGAGAGAAGTAGAGTGGAGGACATCTTGGCCATGAAAAGGCAGGGCTGAGAAAGCTGGATAGCACCTCAGTCATGAAACAACAGAGATGAGTATGGTGGATGACATCTTGGCCTTGAAAGGGAATAGCTGAGAAAGCTGGATAGCACCTCAGTCATGGAATGACAGAGAGGAGTATGGTGGATGACATCTTGGCCATGGAACGGCAAAGCTAAATATATTAGAAGGCCCATTGGTAATGGTAAGGTAGAGTTGAGTATGCAGCTTGGCACCTTGGTCTGGGAATGGCAGAGCCGAGTATGGTGGATGGATTCTTGGCTGAGCAACGGCAGAGCTAGGTATGCTAGATTGTACCATGGACTTGGAATAGCAAAGCTGGATATGCAGACATGGGGCTTGAAACAGCAGATCAAACTATGCATACAGGTGCCTTGGAGCAAAATAGCTGAGTATGCAGACTGGTACTTCAGAACAGGGAGCAGCATAGCAGAGTATGTAATCCTGAACCATACAACAGTAGAGTTGAGCATGTGTAAAAGCACCTTGGAACAGCAAAGCCAAGTATGTGGAAAGACACCTTGGAACAGCAAAGCCAAGTATGTGGAAAGACACCTTGGAACAGCAAAGCCAAGTATGTGGAAAGACACCTTGGAACAGCAAAGCCAAGTATGTGGAAAGACATCTTGGAATGGCAGAGTCCAAAGGGTTTGTCTGAAGACACAATTACTACTGCAGATGTTTTCAACCTTTCTGATCTTGAGAGCCACATTCAGTTGTAAAAGGGGGTTGAGAGCCACATCTAGCTCTTAGGGGGTCATGAACCACATTCAGGTCTGAGAGAGGGTCGCGAGCCACATCCATCTCAGAGAGAGTGTCGCGAACCACATCCAACTCAGAGAGGGTCGTGAGCCTTATCCAGCTCTGAAGAAGGGTTGTGAGCCATATCCAGCTCAGAGAGGGGCGCGAGCGTTATTCAGCTCTGAGAGGGGGTCACAAGCTGCATTCGGCTCTGAAAGAGGGTCGCGAGCCACATTCAGCTCTGAAAGAGGGTTGCAAAGCACTTTCAGCTTTCAGCTCAGAGAGGGAAGCGAGCCACATTTAGCTCTGAGAGAGGTTTTCGAGCCACATACAGCTCCCATCCCCCTCAAAGTAGTCACACTCAAAGCCTCAATTGCTGGTATAATGACATAAAAATCTTTTGGACACAGGTAACACTGAAGTAGTATGCCAAGACCCCGGGGTTCTCGCCATACCCCTATTCAGATTTGCTCTTCTGTGCAGGACTATTACAAAACGTCTCTATCTGGAGACCTGTTTTTTATAGCTGTTTGCTAGAACTGATCCCAATGTACCAACCTGAAGAACATCTGCACATAACAAGCCCTTAAGCTACATATGGCTCCTTAGCCACAGGTTGGGGACCCCTATAGTACTGGATGCAGAGGGACTCAGTGTAATGCCTGAGCTGAAAAATGGCGTCCCTGGGTATGGTATCGACAAGCACCACTAACTACCTGACTAGTATAAAATCTAAGTATATACCATATTTTTCAGACTATAAGACGCACCGGACCATAAGACGCACCCTGGTTTTAGAGGAGGAAAATAGGAAAATAAAATTTTAAGCATAAAATGTGGTCATGACACACTGTTATGGGGTGAGGATCTGCTGCTGACATTGTTATGGGGGTAATGTCCCCAAATTCTCTACTAAGGTACCCCATCCTGGTAATGATCCTCCTGCCTTGTATATGATCCCTATCCTTGTATATATGTCCCTCATCCTGGTATAGCCCCCATCTTGCTCATAATATACCCCCATCCTGCTCATATTATACCCCCATCCTGCTCATAATATACCCCCATCCTGCTCATATTATACCCCCATCCTGCTAATATTATACCCCCATCCTGCTCATATTATACCCTCATCCTGCTCATAATATACCCCCATCCTGCTCATAATATACCCCCATCCTGCTCATATTATACCCTCCTCCTGCTCATATTATACCCTCATCCTGCTCATAATATACCCCCATCCTGCTCATAATATACCCCCATCCTGCTCATAATTTACCCTCATCCTGCTCATAATATACCCTCATCCTGCTCATAATATACCCTCAGCCTGCTATATACCCCCATCCTGGTATATACCCCAATCCTGGTATATGCCCTCATCCTGCTATATACCCTGTATCCTATGGCACACGAATAAATAAACGTTTATACTCACCTTTCCTCACTCCCTGCAGCATCGCTCGTCTTCCTCTCTGGGTCAGTAGCAGCGCCGCTGACCTGTGTGGAGCCGTTCCCCTGCAGCATCGCGATGTCCTCCTGTCTGCGGCCGCTGATATGTGGACACGTGCGCACAGTGATGACGTCATCGCTGTGCTCACCGTTCTCTACACACATAAGCTGGCCGACAGACAGGAGGACATCGCAATGTTGAAGGGGAACGGTGAGTGTACTGTACTTATTCACTGCCCCCCGCGCTGATGATGATACGCGGGGGGCAGTGAATAAAGCCGCACATGATCACTCCAGGCTGTAGTTGCCAGGGGTGATCATGCGGGCCCGCTCACCTGTCAGTGTCAGCTTCAGCGCTGAGAGATGATGGGCGGGAGGATGCATATGTAATGAGCGGGCCCATGTAGTTACGGCAGGCGTTGCACAGCCTGCTCATGCTGCCGATGACCTGCTCCACCGCAGCACCCTAATTCCCCACAGCCCTACGTTCAGACTATAACACACACTCCCCACTTTCCCCCAACATTTGGGGGAATAAAAGTGCATCTTATAGTCCGAAAACTACGGTAAGTGATATAAGAGGTGCGCCCTGGATAACCATGATAGAGTGATGTGCACCGCAGCAGAGGGAACCGCATTCATATAGATATTCAATCATATAGATATCTTACACCTGATGTGGCTGGTGTACTTACTTTGATAAACCATGTTAGAGTGGTTATATAAAACTCTCAAATTAAAATGAAAATTTTTTATTTATTTTTTTTAAAATCCTCCTTTCATCATTAGGCATGACAACTTTCACATAGTAAGTACACCAGCCTCAAAAGGTCTAAGACATTTTATACACATACATAGAATTACGCTGTGGGTCGAAATGTAAAATCTGGTGATCGATCCATTATAAGAGCTCAGTTACTAGTCCACCTTAGCTAAGGATTGTGGGTGTCCCGGCCGGCTTACTATGGGGGGAAAATCTCCTTCATGTAAATGGAGAAAGGAACAGCCAAAGAGGTATAGTCTGCAGGCCTTGACTATCCCCGGCAGTATAAGTCAGTAATAACGGGCTTGAAAAGTGGCACATATGCGTATGCTGATATGGATACGGATTCAAGATTATGTCCCTATGACAACACTGAACTACCCATAAAATCAGCACATGGGGAAAGAGGTCGTCACGTTACACTCCAGAGCTTAATAAAAATAGATAGAAAAAAAAATGAAAAATTATACTACTCACTTAGCCCACACCTGCTCCGAACTGCATGCACACTCCGATCTTCGGAGCCTCCATCACTAGGCTTCATAAGATAGCAATGATGTTTAAAGGGAATGTATTAATCAAATATTAATATTTACTGTTATTTTTTTAATTATTTTTTGATTTCAGAGTTAAGAGATTTTTTTTTTAATTGCATCTTGCCTGAGTTTATGTTAACAGGAGTGACAGCAGCCAAACTTGTAATCTGGAGATGCTCATTGACTTCTATGAAGACATTTTATACACATGCTCTGTAGCCTGTGCAGAGGGCAGGGAGGGGAATAAGGATCCTGTGGTATCAGTACATAGAGGTGTGTGTGTATATACAGCACAGACCAAAAGTTTGGACACACATTCTCATCTCTAGAACAACTATTAAGAGGAGATTTTGTGCAGCAGGCCTTCATGGTAAAATAGCTGCTAGGAAACCATTGCTAAGGACAGGCAACAAGCAGAAGAGACTTGTTTAGGCTACAGAACACAAGGAATGGACATTAGACCAGTGGAAATCTGTGCTTTGGTCTGATGAGTCCAAATTTGAGATCTTTGGATCCAACCACCGTGTCTTTGTGCGACACAGAAAAGGTGAACGGATGGACTCTACATGCCTGGTTCCCACCGTGAAGCATGGAGGAGGAGGTGTGATGGTGTGGGGGTGCTTTGCTGGTGACAGTGTTGGGGATTTATTCAAAATTGAAGGCATACTGAACCAGCATGGCTACCACAGCATCTTGTAGCGGCGTGCTATTCCATCCGGTTTGAGTTTAGTTGGACCATCATTTATTTTTCAACACGACAATGACCCCAAACACACCTCCAGGCTGTGTAAGGGCTATTTGTCTAAGGAGAGTGATGGGGTGCTACACCAGATGATCTGGTCTCCACAGTCACCAGACCTGAACCCAATCGAGATGCTTTGGGGTGAGCTGGACCGCACAGTGAAGGCAAAAGGGCCAACAAGTGCTAAGCATCTCTGGGAACTCCTTCAAGACTGTTGGAAGACCATTTCTGGTGACTACCTCTGAAGCTCATCAAGAGAATGCCAAGAGTGTGCAAAGCAGTAATCAAAGCAAAAGGTGGCTACTTTGAAGAACCTAGAATATAAGACATATTTTAAGTTGTTTCCCACTTTTTAAGTATTTCATGCCACATGTTTTAATTCATAGTTTTGATGCCTTCAATGTGAATCTACCATTTTCAAAGTCCTGAAAATAAAGAAAACTCTTTGAATGAGACGGTGTGTCCAAACTTTTGGTCTGTACTGTATATATATTTCTTCTCTGGCTGGCTTATGATTAAGGACTTTTTTGTTTTTATTTGGTCAGTCCGAAACGCGTAAAGATTCCCCATGCTTTAATGTAACCTTCGGTCCTCACCACCATCATTTTTTAACTAGTCTTCAATAAAGAAATGAAAATTTTATTATAAGAAGAACACGTGCTGGATTCCTTTCTACTATTCCTTCCCTTCTCTGGTTAGAGCCTGTTTGTGCTCTCCTCTGAAGGGAGTAGTACACACCGTTGTAGGAAATTTTCAGATTATTGGCAATTTCTCGCATGGAATATCCTTCATTTCTAAGAACAAGAATAGACTGTCGAGTTTCACATGAAAGTTCTCTTTTTCTGGCCACTTTGAGAGTTTAATGGACCCAACAAATGTAATGCTCCAGATTCTCAACTAGCACAAAGGAAGGTCAGTTTTATAGCTTCTCTAATCAGCAAAACTGTTTTCAGCTGTGCTAACATACTTACACAAGGATTTTCAAGGGTTTTCTAAACATCCATTAGCCTTCTAACACAGTAAGGCTGCTTTCACACCTCCGGTTTCTGCAATGCGGCACAATCCGGCACTTTGCAGGAAAATCGCAACCGTGTTTTTTTTGCTGCCAGTTGCGTTTTTTCTGCATAGACTTTAATTAGTGCCGCATTGTGCCGCATGGGCTCCCATTCGGTCCGGTTTTTGCCGCATGCGGCAGATTTAGCCGATGCGGCGGCCGGATGGAACGTTGCCTGACACGTTTTTTCGTGCGGCAAAAAAAAACGCATCACGCCGCATTCGGCCGATGCGGCGCATTTTTCAATGCATGCCTATGGCGGCCGGATGCAGCGCGATGCGGCAATAACCGCATCCGGCCGCCGCATGCGGTTTTTGCCACTGCGCATGCTCAGTAGCATGCCGCAAGCGGCAAAAACCGGACTGGCCGCAAAGGAAAAACTTATGCAAAGGATGCGGTGTGTTCACCGCATCCGTTGCATAGCTTGCACAGCCGGATTGAGCCGCAGAGCTCAAGCCGGATGTGTGAAAGTAGCCTTAGCGAACACAATATACCATTAGAACACTGGAGTGGTGGTTGTTGGAAATGGGCCTCTATACACCTATGTAGATATTGCATTAAAAACCAGACGTTTGCAGCTAGAATAGTCATTTACCACATTAACAATGTATAGAGGGTATTTCTGTTTAATTTAATATTAGCTTCATTGAAAAAAAAAAATAAATGCGCTTTTCTTTCAAAAATAAGGAAATATGTAAGTGACCTTAAACTTTTGAACTGTAGTGTGTATATAAATAAATAACTGTTCCCCACCTCTGATCGCCCACTTGCTGCTCTCTCAGTTGCAGGAAGGTGTCCTCGTACTCTCTCTCTTTCCGGCGCAGTTCATCCCGGAGAACCTCCATGGTGTGCTCCAGCTCCTCTATACGACTCCGCTGTAACTCCACCACATTTTCCCTGCAGAATCAATAGGAAGGATCAGATCGCGGCATTTAATATACCATAAATATCAGGTAATAAGAAAAAAAAAACAGGTAGAAATTCATAAGATACAGGCAGTGTTGGTAACTCTAACCCTAAATTATTGATTAGAAGACATGCGTTACAGTTGGAGGGGTTGTCCAATTTCAAAACAATGGATACTCAGCAATGTTGGCGCTGCTCTACCCGGTGGATTGTGCGGTATTGTTGTGCCATGTGACCAATCTAACCAATAGGCAGGCGCTGATAGGCTGCAGCTCATCAATATTCTGTTAGAGTGGACTTCTGGGCAGACAAAATAGTAAAGGCTGCAGCAGATCAGCGGCTGCAGATTGGCTGCAGCGGTCACATAACACAACATTGTCACGTCACGTATATGAAGAGCAGTGCCATCATTGCTAGAACTGCTCAGAGGCGAGTGAAAACTGTTTTTATTCTTATGGAGCCCTGAATTGATTAAGCACAGGTTGTCCAGTTGTGGATAACCCCTTTTAGGTCAACCCCTTACCAGTGACTGGCGCATTACAGAGCTACAAATCCTATGCATGGCCTAAAAGAAACCATACCGACAACCTGCGGCCAACACTTAAGGGTACTTTATAGGCTGCGATCTCGCTAGCGAGCGTACCCGCCCCCGTCGGTTGTGCGACACGGGCAAATCGCTGCCCATGTCGCACAACCTCTCTTACACCCATCACACGGACTTTCCTTCCCTGCGACGTCGCTCTGGCCGGCGATCCGCCTCCTTTCTAAGGGGGCGGTTCGTGCGGCGTCACAGTGACGTCACATGGCAGGCGGCCAATAGAAGTGGAGGGGCGGAGATGAGCGGGACATAAACATCCCGCCCACCTCCATCCTTCCTCATTGCCGGTGGATGCAGGTAAGGAGATGTTCGTCGTTCCTGCGGTGTCACACATAGCGATGTGTACTGCCGCAGGAATGACGAACAACATCATACCTGCAGCAGCAACGACATTAAAGAAATGAATGACGTGTCAACAATCATCGATTTTGAACGATTTTGCCATCGTTGATCGTCGCTCCTTAGTGTCACACGCTGTGCGTCACTAACGATGTGACCCCGACGATATATTGTTAACGATGTCGCAGCGTGTAAAGCACCCTTAAGGCTGCTTTCACACATCCGGCTTTTGCAGTCAGGCAAAATCCGGCGAAATGCAGATTAAAGGGATCCGGCGCTGGATCAGTTTTATTCCCCATTGACTTGTATTAGCGCCGGATTGTGCCGGATGGCCTTGCGTTGCATACGGCGTCCGCCAGATCCGGCGAAATTTCTTCGTCCGGCAGCTGGAAAGGACGCAGCATTCAACGTTGTTTTGTCTCCGGCAAAAAAACGGACCACGCCGGCTCTGTCCGGCATGTTGTATAATGGAAGCCTATGGGCGCCGGATCCATCGTCATCCGGCATATGCCTGAATCCAACGACGGATCCGGGTTTTTGAACTGAGCATGCTCAGTATCACAATGGATCCCTCAAAAAACAGAAGGAATGCATGGAAAAAAACTGACGCGACGGATCCGTTTTTTCGCCGGATCGTGCCTGATGGCAAAAAACTGATGTGTGAAAATAGCCTAAAAAGAGCACTGGAGCTAAATGCAGAAAGATTAACAATAAAGGGTCACTCTCATCTTCCTAATCCCTCGTCCACGGATACAGCTCAATAAATACACAAATAAATGGAAAAACCTGAAAACAGTGGATGGGGACTTCAGGAAGAAAGTCTGTGAAAACAAAAAGAATGGCTGAAGGTGGAAGCTTAAAGACCACCTTTCACTGGACTCTTTAATTTAAATTGAGCATCCCCTTCCAATTGCCACAGCTCAGCTGACTCAGGATTAGTTTTTCTTTTTCTCTTGTGCCCCCCTTCCAAAGTTATGCCCCCTGGTAATAAAGGTACAAATTCTCTATTCAACCAACGTGGCATATACCACAGACGTTCTGTGGGTGTTTACTTTCTCCCCTCTATGACGCAGCCATAGTTTGATTGGCCAATGTCATAGAGGAGACAAAACAAAAGCTCACAGAGAAGTTCTGTAGTATACGCCCAGTTAGCTGAATGGATAATTTGTATCATTATTGACGAGAAGCATAAAAAAAAAACATTTTTAGAATCAGTGCAGTGACAATTGGAGGTACTCCATCTAAAAGGGAAAAAAAAGGTTGATTTTAAGAGCAAGCAGGATGAGAAGTCAACATTCCAGAAGACCCCGATAGTGTGGTGCACAAAGGCCATGCCTTGAGATTGTCCAGCTGTCCTTGTGAACACTTAGGAACATTAAAGAAGGCAGAGCGTGACCTATGAAAAGGCTACACTGAGACCTAAACTTAAACTGGGCTGACAAAGGACAAGATTCTAATGGTATGTGCCCACGATTAGGAGTCTGCAGGAGACCGCAGCTGCTCGTGCCCATGATCAGGGTTCTGTGCGCTGCGGTCTCTCGCTTGTGGTTTCCCTACGGAGGATGCATGTGAATACGCAGCAAACAATTGACATGCTGCGGTTTGGAAACACACACCCCAGGTCAGTGTTTGCTGCGTAAAAAAACAAGTACAGCGGGCACGGGATTTCTAGAAATCCATCCACTGTGCTCGTACTGTACAACGCAGCGTTTTGGATGCAGCGAAAACACGCTACATCCAAATTGCTGCAAACATTGATCGTGGGCACGCAGCAAAGGATTGAAATATTTTAAGGGATAAAAGCCTCAATTCTCCTGACAACTGAGGGTCATAAATGCATAATCAAGTGAACCAAGTCATGAAATTCAACTCCTTGAACTCCAGCCTCCAAAGTTATACTGAAATATGAAGCGGAGATAAACAAGGGGTCGGGTGGACCTTAAAAAGGATGGTTGAGATGAAACAGAAGAAGAACCAGAAAACGCAGTTTTCTATTTGCACGTTGTCAAGATTCACCAGTGTCTTTGGCAAAGGCGGGCGGCCACCTGACATATCACACACTTGTGGGCACATGCTGCAGACATGGAGGGTCCTAACAGCGGTGTGGATGCAGTGACAGAGTCACTAAAGACTAGACAACCCCTTTAAGGTGTTAACAGATAAGCTGAATTCTTGCAGCCAAAAACTGCATAGATCCCAGTCTTAACACCATCTTATCCGCTAGGCCCCTCTACATTCAAGGTGGCGGACTTTAACACCTCTTTGGGGAGAGTTCTCTCTCTTCCCTTCCCTCTTCAATAGGAAATTGTTAGCAGAGCCAATGAGAAGATCATCCCAGCAATCTAGGCAACGATTAGCTGCAAGAAGCCAGCATGTTGTTATCCAGACTTCTGCTAAAAGTCTGCAGTCACTCGCCCTCGCCGAAGACACCGGAGGATCTTGACAGCGTGCGTTACTATATAATATACTGAAAACAAGAGAAAATTCAAAAACAGAGAAATTATGGAAAAAAAACAATCTTTTTTTCTCCCTGTAGCTGCTGCTCCAGTAAGCAGACTAAGAAGGATTTGTCTCCAGGTTATAAATGGCCACATTCTGATCTTATTTTATTCCTCCGGCTCTCTTAAACCATTTTAGCTGTTTGTTTTGGGTTTTTTTTAACCTGACATATGGCTTTAGAAATATGGGATTTTTAATTTGGTTGTAATTTTTATGATCTTTACAAGGGGGCTTGGCTCACAGGGCAATAATAGCGTCTAAAGACACGCATCCAAAAGATCCTTTGAGTCACTCCGACTTAGTAAAAGAATAAACGAAGGGCAAAAACTGGCCACTTTTGACCCAAATTAAACATTTTTTACCTTCACCTTAACCCCATAATCTGCAGGTAAATATCATATCAGGAAGTGACATGTCATACATCAATGTATAAAAGACATACAGATTTATTTTCTCTGCTCTGGCTTCTTCAAGCAAGCTGTGTCCGTATCTTGGGAGTGCTGCTTGTGTACCTCTGGGGGTAACTTCTGAATTCTGTAGACGCATTCCTAAACAAAGAAGAAACAGGAGTTTTTACCATTAACAATGTGTGTATAATGGTATACTGCGAGATGTAGGTCCATAGAGCGGGCTCAGGAGCCGAACCTGCTTCTTACAGGGAAGGTGCTGACTGAATTATACAGCCATCACCAAATATAACAGCAGCAATCAGAGCTGGCTCCCATTGCTGCTGTTTACCACTTAAATGCCACCGTAGCAAGGGCATATTAAAGGCTGCTGTCACAACCATCTATCAATCCCTGCCAGAGGTTAAGCGGGCTTTACACGCAGCGATATCACTATCGATATCGGTAGCGAGCGTACCCGCCCCCGTCGTTTGTGCGTCATGGGCAAATCGCTGCCCATGGCGCACAACATTGCTTACACCCATCATACATACTTACCTTCCCTGCGACGTCGCTGTGGCCGGCGAACCGCCTCCTTTCTAAGGGGGCTGTACATGCGGCGTCACAGCGACGTCACTAAGCAGCCGCCCAACAGAAGTGGAGGGGCGGAGATAAGCAGGACGAACATCCCGCCCACCTCCTTCCTTCCTCATTGCGGGCGGCCGCAGGTACGGTGATGTTCCTTGTTCCTGCGGTGTCACACGTAGCGATGTGTGCTGCCTCAGGAACGACGAACAACCTGCGTCCTGCAACAGCAACGATAATCGGGAAAGGAGCGACTGGACAACGATCAACGATTAGGTGAGTATTTTTGATCGTTAACGGTCGTTCCTGCGTTTCATACGCAATGACGTCGCTAGCGAGGCCGGATGTGCGTTACGAATTCCATGACCCCAACGACATCTCGTTAGCGATGTCATTGCGTGTAAAGCCCGCTTTAGACTTTACAAGAGTTCATTATTTTTATATATACTGAAATACTAAAATATTGCAGTATATAGTACAAGTTATTACATGTTCTAGTCCTTTACAGAGACTATAAAGAAATATATATATTTTTTTAAATAAATAAATAAAATTATACACACACACAGACAAGCTGTTAAACCCCACTTTTCACAATCACAAAAAAAAAATAAAGTACAAAAATAAGCGGATTAGATATCATTACATCCGGAAAAGTCCAATCTATAAACAGATAAGATTAGATAACCCATAAAAGAAAGGAAAGAAGGGAATTTTGTTTACTTACCGTAAATTCCTTTTCTTCTAGCTCCAATTGGGAGACCCAGACAATTGGGTGTATAGCTATTGCCTCCGGAGGCCACACAAAGTATTACACTCAAAAGTGTAAGGCCCCTCCCCTTCTGGCTATACACCCCCAGTGGGATCACTGGCTCATCAGTTTTAGTGCCAAAGCAAGAAGGAGGAAAGCCAATAACAGGTTTAAGGACCAATTCAATCCGAGGAACATCGGAGAACTGAAACCATTCCACATGAACAACATGTGTACCCGAAAAAACCGAAAAAACCCCCGAGAAAACAGGGCGGGTGCTGGGTCTCCCAATTGGAGCTAGAAGAAAAGGAATTTACGGTAAGTAAACAAAATTCCCTTCTTCTTTGTCGCTCCATTGGGAGACCCAGACAATTGGGATGTCCAAAAGCAATCCCTGGGTGGGTAAAAGAATACCTCATGATAGGGCCGTCAAACGGCCCTCTCCTACAGGTGGCCAACCGCCGCCTGAATGACTTATCTACCTAGGCTGGCGTCTGCCGAAGCGTAGGTATGCATCTGATAATGCCTGGTAAAAGTAAGTAGACTCGACCAGGTGGGTGCCTGACGCACCTGCTGAGCCGTAGCCTGGTGCCGTAATGCCCAGGACGCACCCACGGCTCTGGTAGAATGGGCCTTCAGCCCTGAAGGAACCGGAAGCCCAGTAGAACTGTAGGTTTCAAGAATTGGTTCCTCGATCCTCCGAGCCAGGGTGGATCTGGAAGCTTGCGACTCTTTACGCCGACCAGCGACAAGGACAAAGAGTGCTCCGTGTAGAACCTGAGTGCTCTCACCAGATCCAACAGCTGCAAATCTTTCTGAAGTTGGTGGACTGGATGAGGACACAAAGAAGGTGAGGTGATATCTTGATTGAGATGAGAGTGGGATACCACCTTATGGGGAAATCCCGGAATCGGGCGCAGAACTACCTTGTCCTGGTAAAGGACCAGGAAGTAAGATTTGTATGAGAGCGTTACTAGCTCGAAAACTTCTCCTAAGAGCCGTGACCGTACTAGAGAGGCCACTTCCCGTGAAAGGTGGGAAAGGGAAAATCTTTCCTAGGCTCGAAAGGCGGCTTCTTAAGAGCAATTAGAACCTTGTTCAGATCCCAGGGCTCTAACGGCCGCTTGTACGGAGTGCTGAGAAGACAAACTCCCTGCAGGAACGTGCGTACCTGCGGAAGTCGTGCTAGGCGTTTCTGAAAAAATACAGATAGCGCTGAGACTTGTCCCGAGAGGGAGCTGGGCGACAACCCATTTTCCAACCTAGATTGCAGGAAGGAAGGAAACATAGACGATGGAACCGGCTTGGGAGAAATCCCTTGAGCCGAGTACCGAGATAAGAATATCTTCCACATCCTGTGGTCAATCTTGGCGGACGTTGGTATCCTAGTCTGTCCCATGGTGGCAACCACGTCCTGAGATAATCCTGAAGACGCAAGGCTCCAGGACTCAATGCCACACCGTCAGGTTGAGGGTCGCAGAATTCAACTGGAAAAATGGAAAAATGGCCCTTGAGACAGCAAGTCTGATCGGTCTGGTAGTGCCTCCGGTTGGCCCACCGTGAGGTACCACCGATTCGAGTACCACGTCATCCTCGGCCAATGGAGCGACGAGGATGGCGCGGCGGCAGTCGGGCCTGAACTTGCGCAGCACTCTGGGCAACAATGCCAGCGGCGTGACCCATAAGGTAGCTAGAACTGCGACCAATGCTGAACTAAGGCGTTCGCCGCCAGAGATCGAAGATTGTGAGACCGTGCCATGAAGCCGGGACGATGTTGTTGTGCCGTGACGCCATTAGGTCGACGTCCGGCATCTGTCAGCGGCGACAGATCTTGAGGAGACCATACGCCTGCGTCCATACCCTGGCGACTGAGGAAGTCTGCTTCCCAGTCTTCCCCTGGGATGTGAACTGAGGATACGGTGAATGCCGTGCCTTCCACCCACGTCAGAATCTGCCGGATTTCCTGGAAGGCTTGCCGGCTGCGTGTTCTTCCTTGGTGGTAAATGTATGCCACCACTGTGGAGTTGTCCGATTGAATTCGGATTTGCTTGCTTTCCAGCCACTGCTGGAAGGCTAGTCGAGCAAGATACACTGCTCTGTTTTCCAGAACATTGATCTGAAGGTTGGATTATTTCTGAGTCCAAGTACCTTGAGCCCTGTGGTGGAGAAAAACTGCTCCCCACCCTGATAGACTCACGTCTGTCGTAACTACCACCCAGGATGGGAGTAGGAAGGACCTTGGGAAGTACATGAGGCGTCTCAATGTGTGCGACTGGTCCTTAAAGGAGAGATTGTAGCCTTGTCTGTAGTGAACGCTGTTGATTTAGCGTAAGCTTCACTATCGCTGAGAGAGTATGAAAACTCCATGCCTAGATATGGTAGCGATTGGGTCAGGGTCGGATCTGACATTGAAAGTTGATGATCCACCCAAAACTCTGGAGAGTCTCCAGCGCAACATACGGGCAGTGTTCCCTAAGAGGGTGCCTTGACCAGGAAATCGTCCAAATACGGGATCACAGAGTGACCTTGAGAGTGCAGAACTGTCACTACTGCTGCCATGAACTTGGCGAAGACCCGTGGGGCTGTCGCCAGCAGGAAGGAAGAGTTACGAACAGAAGGTGTTCGTTTCCTATAACGAAGCGCAGAAACGCTGGTGCTCTGGATCAATCGGCACGTGGAGATAAGCATCCTGTCTATTGATGCTAGGAAACCTCCTTGGGACATTGAGGCGATGACGGAGCGGAGCATTCTATCCAGAACCGCCTGGTGCTCACGAGCTTGTTGAGCCGTTTTAGATCCAGAACGGGACGGAACGACCCGTCCTTTTTTGGCACCCGAAATAAATTGGGGCAAAAACCGTGACCTTGGTCCTGAAGAGAAACGTAGTCACCACTCCTTCTGCCTATAAAGTGCCCATCGTTTGCAGAAGCGCAACGGCTCGGCCGGGAGGTGGAGAAGTTCTGAAGAATCGAGTTGGAGGACGAACTAAACTCTATCCTGTACCCGTGAGACAGAATGTCTCTCCCCCAACGGCCATTGACCTATGGCAGTTAAATATCGCCAAGGCGGGAGAGCCTGCTACCGAGCGCGGATGCGAAGAGAGGAGGTTGCAAGTCCTGAGGAAGCCGCCTTGGAAGCGGGTTTTCAGACTGTCTGTTTTGGGCGTGACTGAGCCCGCCACGAATCTGAGCTCCTCTGATCTTTTTGAGTCCTTTTTGGACGAGGGGACCCCTGCTCTGTTGGGGTTTGTTTGTCTGGGCTGAGGTAAGGATGAATCTTTACCCTTGGAGTGTTTAATGATTTCATCCAAACGCCCACCAAACAGTCGTTCCGCAGAAAAAAACAAAACTGGTTAAGTACTTTTTTGGAAGCAAAATCTGCCTTCCATTCACTTAACGACCAGGGTCTGCGTAAAAACACGGAGTGAGCTGACGCCTCTGTCGTACGGCTCGTAGAGTGTAGGACAGGCGTAATCGCGTAAGACGCAAATGCAAACATTTGAGAGGTTAAGGATGCCACCTGCGGTACAGATGTACGTGTGACTGTGTCCATCTGTGTAAGACAAGCTGAAATGGCTTGGAGTGCCTCTATGGCTGCGAATGCTGGAGCCAACGGCGCGCCTACAGCCTCATAGGTGGATTTCGACCAGAGATCCGTCTGTCTGTCAGCGGCATCTGTAAGTGGACCCCCATCTTCCACTGCAATTATGGATCTAGCCACAAGCCTGGAGAGTGGAGGATGTCCCTTGGGACACTGGGTCCAGCCCTTGACCACGTCAGGGGCAGGGATAACGTGTATCTTAAGCCGCTTGGAGAAGCGCTTATCTGGATAAGCGTGGTGTTTTTGGACTATCTCTCTGAAGGCAGAGTGGTCCAGAAAAATACCTAATTTACGCTTGGGATACCTGAAATAGAATTTCTCCTGCCGTACAGCTGGCTCCTTCACAGGAGGAGCTGAGGGAGAAATGACCAACATTCTATTGATGGACGCTATAAGATAATACACTATGGCGTCCCCATCAGGTGTACCGAGATTGAGAGCGGTCTCAGGATAAGACTCCTGAGCAGCTATCTCCGCTTCAGCACCCAGAGAGTCCACCTGCGGGACCCTGACCAGTGCGATGAAACTGAGGGCCGCTCAGCGAGCCCGCTTAGGCTGTCTGGGACTGTCGTCCGTGTCAGAGCCGTGACTCTGGGATGCACGTGACCCCCCCGGAGCTGTAATTGTTCACACTGAGGGGGACCATGGATCAATGATTCAACAGTGCTCATGGTGTGAGAGACTTGTCTGGACTGCAAGGCTTCCAGTATCACAGCCATAGTCTCAGAAAATCTGTCAGTAAACACTGCAGACTTCATCCCCAGCCTCTGGATCATTAGCAGAGACTCCGGCTGAGTTGCATACAATGGGGGTGTATGTAACCTGCCGGCCATATAGCCGTACCTGCTGTACCGGCTGCATGGAAAACATGTGCTTCTGCACCTCTGTTTTCCACAGACAGTATGCTGTAATCTCCTCCGCACAATAAGGAGGATATATACAAAAGTACGACCAAAACAGTGCAATGCATAGCGTAGAAGCATATATCTCAATGCACTTCGGCACTAGTGGGGTTAGCACCACAAGTGCTGATTAACGCCTGCTCACAGCGATTGTGTGAACCTCAGAATCCCTGTCAGGGTGTTCCCACACTTGTCTGTTTTATCGCTATGGAAAGAACTGACAATAATGGCTGCCGGCGTCCTGTGTTAGAGAAGGAAGCCGTGGGCGTGCTTGAGAAAGTGCGGGAATCCGGTTTCACAGTGCACACAGTGAGAGGGGTGGAGTATGCAAAACATACTCCAGCTCTCCGGGCTGCCGTGATGTGCAGCGTCACGCCCCTACCCTGACTGGCAGGCCTGTGGGCGTTAACGAACAAACTAGGCCGCAAAAGCCGGGGACTCGATTTATAAGCGCGGCCGCCGTAAAAGCGCGGCCAGCGCGGAAGTCCCCGGCGCACCACAAGTCCCAGCCGCGTCGCAGTCCCAGCGGCCGGCGCGACCGTTCTACATAAGTCTGCCCACTCAGCTAAGCTGAAGTGAAACAATGGCACAAGCGCAGCAGCGCTGATGTCCCCGGCGCACTAACACACCCAGCAATGCTGCGGTGTGCGTGCGAAATGCACGGGGACACAGAGTACCTTGAGGAAGCAGGGCCTGTCCCTGATGATACTCCGCTCCATATCCAGCGTCTTCTCCAGGGGCTGCAGATGGAGCACGGTCTCAGTGCCTGGAGACCGGTAAAATCCCACTTCGCCCAGAGCCCTGTAACAGGGATGGGGAAGGAATCAGCATGTGGGCTCCAGCCTCTGTACCCGCAATGGGTACCTCAACCTTAACAAACACCTCCGACATAAAGTGGGGTGAGAAGGGAGCATGCTGGGGGCCCTAGTATGGGCCCTCTTTTCTTCCATCCGACATAGTCAGCAGCTGCTGCTGACTAAACAGTGGAGCTATGTGTGGATGTCTGACCTCCTTGCACAAAGCATGAAAACTGATGAGCCAGTGATCCCACTGGGGGTGTATAGCCAGAAGGGGAGGGGCCTTACACTTTTGAGTGTAATACTTTGTGTGGCCTCCGGAGGCAATAGCTATACACCCAATTGTCTGGGTCTCCCAATGGAGCGACAAAGAAAACATCAAAATGCTAAACTTAAAAATGTTTTTTGGTAACCGGATCTACCCCAAAAAATGCAATGAATGTCTTATGTATTGCAAAATTGTACCAATAAAACTACAACTCTGTACAAACAAAAAAAAAAAAAATAAAGAAAAAGCCCTCATACAGCTACACAGAAGGATATAGACATCCCTGAAATGAATGTTTTATGTGTTAACCATGTGCAAAGATAAATGATAGATACATACAAACAGTTATTAACCAAATAAATAAATAATTTAAAGAAAAAATAGACATGGGTTCCCCCCCATGACTGTCAGTCATTACATGTCTCACATTAGTAATGCCCCCCATTCATCAACAATAAGCTCTGAAGGACGATTTTTGGGGAGATCTACGTCTGGCCCATAGATCTTAACAGCTCATTTACATATAACAAAAATGTGGATTTCTTGGGAATAAGACATTGGATCACAAATATTAAGGCATCATTTTATTCAGCTATGACCTACATGACCTTAAATACTTAAGCCTGCTTTATACGCAATGACATCGCTAACGACATGTCGTTGGGGGGTCACGGAATTCGTGACGCACATCCGGCTTTGTTAGCGACGTCGTTGCGTGCGACACCGCAGGAACGACCGCTAACGATCAAAATTACTTACCTAATCGTTGACGCGTCGTTCCTTTCCCGATTATCGTTGCTGTTGTAGGACGCAGGTTGTTCGCCGTTCCTGCGGCAGCACACATCGCTACGTGTGACACCGCAGGAACGAGGAACTACATCATACCTGTGGCCGCCGGCAATGAGGAAGGAAGGAGGTGGGCGGGATGTTACGGCCGCTCATCTCCGCCCCTCCCTTTCTATTGGGCGGCTGCTTAGTGACGCTGCTGTGACGCCGCACGAACCGCCCCCCTTAGAAAGGAGGCGGTTCGCCGGCCACAGCGACGTCGCTAGACAGGTAAGTACGTGTGACGGGTGTAAGCGATGTTGTGCGACACGGGCAGCGATTTGCCCATGACGCACAACCGACGGGGGTGGGTACACTCGCTAGCGATATCGATAGCAATATCGCTGCGTGTAAAGTACGCTTTAGGACAGTTGAGCCTACTGACAGATTCCCTTTAATCACTTGGACAGAACTCTTCAATACTTTTGCATAGTACCATAAAATAACTACATATTTTAATTTTCTGCCCTGTTTAGCACTTTAGGGGTCGGTTCACACTTACGTTATCACAGGTCATACCTTTGCGGACATTTTCTTGCATGAGGACGCTCTCGCTGACCTTCTTCAGGCCGGAGTTTATACGGGACTGTATGTAATTATAAGGCGTGTGCCGATGTCCTTGGGTCTGGAGTTGCTGCTTGGTTGCTATTAGGCGGTTCTGTAAGCCCTCCTTCTGCTTCTCCACCTCCCGGACCTTCTCCTGCAGCTGCTCAATCATCTCTTCCATCTCTACGTCCTTCCCAGATCTTCTCAGGACTCCCGGCCCTTGCTCTGCTTTCTTTTTGTCTTGCACAAGTCGTACAAGCTTTGTTGCCATCCTAAGAAAAACAAGAAGAAAGTTCTGAAATCAGACACAGACATAAGAAGCTGTAGTTTACCTGCTTCAAGCCTTTGAAAAGGAATCTGTCACCAGGTGCTGCTTAATCTGAGAGGAGCATAATCTAGGAAAAGAGACCCTGATTCCAGCGATGTGTCACTTTCTGGGCTGCTTGCTGTAGCTTTGATAAAATCATTGTTTTATCAGCAGGAGACTATAACTCTAGAGAATTAGTAATCCTGCGGCCATGTTGTTGTCCATATTCATTAGCTCTGTATAGCCCCACCCGCACCTCTGATTGGCAGCTTTCTGCCTATGCACAGTGTACACAGAAAGCTGCCAATCAGTGGTGCGGGTGGGGTTGTACAGAGCTCAGCATTCAGAGAACTGCTACATCTACATCAGGGAAAACAGGGATTTTATGAAAATTGCACAAACCATTAAAGTAAGTAACACATTGCTGGAATCAGCATCTCTGCCCCTTATATCAATGCTCTCAGACAGGGTTGCAGAAACTCGGTGACAGATTTCCTTTAAGGCCTTGCTCCCACTTGCGTTCAATACAGATGAGTGCAATCCGATAAAACAATAAGGCAGTGTTCATCTGCACAAACTGCTCTCTGACATTTTCTGTTTAGGTTTAATCCCTTTACCTTTAGGACCCTGCGGAGGTACTCACCTTTGAGCTGTTAGTCATCAGCACTTCCCTTTGTGTGCTTAAATACTCTCATTCTCTCTGGATCTGTGCCGTGATAGACTTAAAACCTTTACAAGCTCTGGATGCAAGCAGGCGGCTTGCACTCATCTGAAGAAACATTATTGTTCTTTGCTGTACTTTTACCCTAAAGTCATCTGGAGATAAGTTGTTCATGTGCTTTCCCCTTTGTGTCCCCCTTGTGTCGTCTTTAGAATTTAGTGAGGTTGACTAAAGACTCATCCCACCCATCCTCTACCTAGGGCACAGTTCTATTGTCAGCTTAGGGTCATGTATCTTGCTCCGCGCATAGATGTGGAACCTACTATGGTTGTGAGGGAAGCCAGGAGCCAGTGGTAGGTTTGGTCAGGGGTCACCATCTCGCCCTTCCGCAGACACAGGATTTCCTTTCCCTTTTGCTGTATGCTTGATACTTCCCCGTACCTAGCGTGACACCTGGACCAATCATGTACATATAGCATAGAAAATGCACCGTGAGAGTAATTGTTCCATGGTATACAAAGGCCGCAGTGGTGATACAAGGGCATACTTAGAAAACTGCTTAGAGGGCTAGCAAGAGACTGGTAGTAGTTAATACAAGAAAACCTGGCAACAGGTTTCCTTTAAAGAGGACCTGTCACCAGATTAAAAGTAGCCAGTTTTTGCTCTTATTTTATTACCACTGCTCCCATGAGTTTCCAGGTTTTTATTTTTTTCTAAATCCACCAAGTCATTTCAGAGATATGTGCCTCTTTATTTCATGCAATTTTTTATCATCTTTTCCAAGAGGGTGTGGCTTGCAAAGTCACAATACAGAGCAGTCTAAAGACACGCCCCCGAGGATCCTGTGAGCTACGCCCCTTAGTAAAGACCATAAAAGAAGGGAATTTTGTTTACTTACCGTAAATTCCTTTTCTTCTAGCTCCTATTGGGAGACCCAGACAATTGGGTGTATAGCTTCTGCCTCCGGAGGCCACACAAAGTATTACACTTTAAAAAGTGTAACCCCTCCCCTCTGCCTATACACCCTCCCGTGCATCACGGGCTCCTCAGTTTTGGTGCAAAAGCAGGAAGGAGGAAACTTATAAATTGGTCTAAGGTAAATTCAATCCGAAGGATGTTCGGAGAACTGAAAATCATGAACCAAAAGAACAATTCAACATGAACAACATGTGTACACAAAAGAACAACAGCCCGAAGGGCACAGGGGCGGGTGCTGGGTCTCCCAATAGGAGCTAGAAGAAAAGGAATTTACGGTAAGTAAACAAAATTCCCTTCTTCTTTGTCGCTCCATTGGGAGACCCAGACAATTGGGACGTCCAAAAGCAGTCCCTGGGTGGGTAAAAGAATACCTCGATAAAAAGAGCCGAAAATGACCCCCTCTTACAGGTGGGCAACCGCCGCCTGAAGGACTCGCCTACCTAGACTGGCGTCTGCCGAAGCATAGGTATGCACCTGATAGTGTTTCGTGAAAGTGTGCAGACTAGACCAGGTAGCTGCCTGACACACCTGCTGAGCCGTAGCCCGGTGCCGCAATGCCCAGGACGCACCCACGGCTCTGGTAGAATGGGCTTTCAACCCTGAAGGAAGTGGAAGCCCAGAAGAACGGTAGGCTTCAAGAATCGGTTCCTTGATCCATCGAGCCAAGGTTGACTTGGAAGCCTGCGAACCCTTACGCTGGCCAGCGACAAGGACAAAGAGCGCATCTGAACGGCGCAGGGGCGCCGTGCGAGACACGTAGAGCCGGAGTGCTCTCACTAAATCTAACGAGTGCAAATCCTTTTCACATTGGTGAACCGGATGAGGGCAAAATGAAGGTAAGGAGATATCCTGATTGAGATGAAAAGGGGATACCACCTTAGGGAGAAATTCCGGGACCGGACGTAGAACCACCTTATCCTGCTGAAAAACCAGGAAGGGGGCTTTGCATGACAGCGCTGCCAGCTCCGACACTCTACGGAGTGATGTAACTGCCACTAGAAATGCCACCTTCTGCGAAAGACGTGATAAAGAGACCTCACGCAGCGGCTCGAAAGGTGGTTTCTGAAGAGCCGTTAGCACCCTGTTGAGGTCCCAGGGTTCCAGCGGACGCTTGTAAGGTGGGACTATGTGGCAAACTCCCTGCAGGAACGTGCGGACCTGCGGAAGCCTGGCTAGACGCTTTTGAAAAAATACGGAAAGCGCCGATACTTGTCCCTTGAGAGAGCCGAGAGACAAACCCTTGTCCATTCCGGATTGAAGGAATGAAAGAAAAGTGGGTAAGGCAAAGGGCCAGGGAGTAAAACCCTTATCAGAGCACCAGGATAAGAAGATCCTCCAAGACCTGTGATAGATCTTGGCGGACGTTGGTTTCCTGGCCTGTCTCATAGTGGCAATGACATCTTGAGATAACCCTGAGGACGCTAGCAGCCAGGACTCAATGGCCACACAGTCAGGTTGAGGGCCGCAGAATTCAGATGGAAAAACGGCCCTTGAGACAGCAAGTCTGGGCGGTCTGGGAGCGCCCACGGTTGACCCACCGTGAGATGCCACAGATCCGGGTACCACGACCGCCTCGGCCAATCTGGAGCGACGAGAATGGCGCGACGACAGTCGGACCTGATTTTGCGCAGCACTCTGGGCAGCATCGCCAGAGGAGGAAATACATATGGCAGTCGAAACTGCGACCAATCCTGAACTAATGCGTCCGCCGCCAGAGCTCTGGGATCTTGAGACCGGGCCATGAATGCCGGGACTTTGTTGTTGTGCCGTGACGCCATGAGATCGACGTCCGGCGTTCCCCAGTGGCGACAGATCTCTCGAAACACGTCTGGGTGAAGAGACCATTCCCCCGCGTCCATGCCCTGTCGGCTGAGAAAATCTGCTTCCCAGTTTTCTACGCCCGGGATGTGAACTGCGGAGATGGTGGAGGCTGTGGCTTCCACCCACTGCAGAATTCGTCGGACTTCCTGGAAGGCTTGACGACTGCGAGTGCCGCCTTGGTGGTTGATGTAAGCGACGGCCGTGGCGTTGTCCGACTGGATCCGGATCTGCCTGCCCTCCAGCCACCGATGAAAGGCCAATAGGGCTAGATACACTGCCCTTATCTCCAGAATATTGATCTGAAGGGATGACTATCGGAGTCCAGGTTCCCTGAGCCCTGTGGTGGAGAAAAACCGCCCCCCACCCTGACAGGCTCGCGTAGGGGGTAGGAAGGATTTCCCCTGCGACAGAGAGTTGGGAAGGAGCCACCACTGAAGTGACGTCTTGGTTGCAAGGGAAAGAGAGACGTTCCTGTCGAGTGAAGTCGACCTCCTGTCCCATTTGCGGAGAATATCCCACTGGAGTGGCCGCAGATGGAATTGCGCGAAGGGCACTGCCTCCATCGCTGCCACCATCTTCCCCAGGAAGTGCATGAGGCGCCTCAAGGGGTGTGACCGACCCCGAAGAAGAGATTGTACCCCTGCCTGCAGAGAAAGCTGTTTGTCCAGCGGTAGCATGACTACCGCTGACTGAGTATGAAACTCCATCCCAAGGTACGTCAGTGATTGGGTCGGTGTCAACTTGGATTTTGGGAAGCTGATGACCCATCCGAACTGCTGGAGAGTCGCCAGAGCGACGGAAAGGCTGTTTTGACACGCCAACTGAGAGGGTGCCCTGACCAGAAGATCGTCTAAGTAGGGAATCACCGAGTGGCCCTGAGTCACATGTCTGTTGAGTAGTTTGAGGTCCAGAACGGGACGGAACGAGCCGTCCTTCTTTGGCACCACAAACAAGTTGGAGTAAAAGCCGCGACCATGTTCCTGGAGGGGAACAGGGATCAAAACTCCTTCTGTCTTCAGAGCGCTCACCGCCTGAAAAAGTGCATCGGCTCGCTCGGGGGGCGGAGAGGTTCTGAAGAAACGAGTCGGGGGACGAGAGCTGAACTCTATCCTGTAACCGTGAGACAGAATGTCTCTCACCCATCGGTCTTGAACATGTGGCCACCAGGCGTCGCAAAAGCGGGAGAGCCTGCCACTGACCGAGGATGCGGTTCGGGGATGCCGAGAGTCATGAGGAGGCCGCCTTGGAAGCAGTGCCTCCTGCGGCCTTTTGGGGGCGTGACTTAGCCCGCCACGCATAGGAGTTCCTCTGGCCTTTCTCCGGCCTGCTGGACGAAGAGGATTGGGGCTTGGCGGAGGGACGAAAGGACTGAACCTCGATTGTATTTTCCGTTGCTGAGGTCTCTTTGGTTTGGACTGGGGTAAGGAGGAGTCCTTTCCCTTGGATTTCTTAATAATCTCATCCAAACGCTCACCGAACAAGCGGTCGCCAGCAAACGGCAAACCGGTTAAGAATCTCTTGGAAGCCGAGTCTGCCTTCCATTCGCGCAGCCACATGGCCCTGCGGACTGCCACAGAGTTAGCGGATGCCACCGCTGTACGGCTAGCAGAGTCTAAAACTGCGTTCATGGCGTAGGAAGAAAAAGCTGACGCCTGAGAAGTCAAAGACGCAACCTGCGGAGCAGAATTACGTGTAACCGCATTAATCTCAGCAAGACAAGCTAAGATAGCTTGTAGTGCCCACACGGCTGTAAAGGCCGGGGCAAAAGACGCGCCCGTGGCTTCATAGATGGATTTCACCAGGAGCTCTATCTGCCTGTCAGTGGCATCCTTTAGCGATGATCCATCTGCAACCGATACCACAGATATCGGGATAGGGCGGCACGGTGGCTCAGTGGTTAGCACTGCAGCCTTGCAGCGCTGGGGTCCTGGGTTCAAATCCCACCAAGGACACCATCTGCAAGGAGTTTGTATGTTCTCCCCGTGTTTGCGTGGGTTTCCTCCGGGTACTCCGGTTTCCTCCCACACTCCAAAGACATACAGATAGGGACTCTAGATTGTGAGCCCCAATGGGGACAGTGTTGCAAATGTATGTAAAGCGCTGTGGAATTAATAGCGCTATATAAATGAATAAAATTATTATTATTATCTAGCCGCCAATCTAGAGACTGGGGGATCCACCTTGGGACATTGAGCCCAACCCTTAACAACGTCAGAAGGGAAGGGGTAACGTGTGTCAGTAAGGCGCTTAGTAAAGCGCTTGTCCGGAACCGCTCTGGGCTTCTGGACAGCATCTCTGAAGTTAGAGTGATCGAAAAACGCACTCCGTGTACGTTTAGGGAACCGAAACTGGTGTTTCTCCTGCTGAGAAGTCGACTCCTCTACAGGTGGCGGCGGGGGAGAGATATCTAACACCTGGTTGATGGACGAGATAAGATCATTTACTATGGCGTCCCCTTCAGGTGTATCAAGATTGAGGGCAACGTCAGTGTCAGAGCCCTGAGCAGCGACGTCCGCCTCGTCCTCCAGAGAGTCCTCTCGCTGGGAACCCGAGCAGCGTGAAGAAGTTGGGGAAGATTCCCAGCGGGCCCGCTTAGCCGGTCTGGGACTGTGGTCCGGGCCGGAGTCCTCCACGTGAGACCTAGGGCCCCCCCTGGGAACGTGCTGCGGCGCGGGCAGAGAGGGGCCTGGAGGTGAAGATCCAACAAGGCCCGGGGCCTGTGTAGGGACCGGTCTGGACTGCAAAGCTTCAAGCAGCTTGGCAGACCATTTGTCCATAGACTGAGCCATGGATTGTGAGAGTGACTCAGAGAGTTTCTCAGCAAAAACTGCAAACTCTGTCCCTGCCGCCTGGACAGGGGGAGCAATGGATTCTACCTGAGCCGAGGGGCCCACTAGTGACCGAGGCTCCGGTTGCGGAAGCAAAACAGGGGTTGAGGATTGCTCACAGTGAGGGTAGGTGGAACCCGCAGGTAACTTAGCCGCACAAGAGGTACAGGTCGCAAAATAACCCTGTGTCTTGGCACCCTTGCTCCTTGTGGACGACATGCTGTTGTCTCCTAGGAGAGTGATCACTGAGGGTATATGGGAAGGGTATACAGCCCGACCGAACAGAAATATATAAATATATATAGTATCTATTCCGGCACCCTAAGGGGACCAGCACCGGGTGACCGGTGTGGCTTACCGACCGCTAAAAAGCAGAGTGTGTGTCCTTCAGATTCCCTGCCTTAGGTCTCCCAGCATTGCAGAGCTCTTTCCAGGAAATCCTCCACAGGCAGAATGCCAAAGAAATGGCTGCCGGAGCTCTCAGGGGAGGAGTGGAGCCGTGGGCGGCGTTAGAAAAGTGCGGGAATCTGGAGTCCCCACAGTGATTAGTGAGGGGGGGAGGAAACATACAGGATGCTCCGGCCCTCACAGCCGACGTCAGGTCGGCAGTCCCGCCCTTATCCCTGATAGACAGGCCCGGGGGCGGGAGTTTTGCTACTAGGCCGCAATTGAAGCCGGGGACTAAATTTAATACCGCGGCCGACAAACAGGCGCGGTCGGCGCGGAAGTCCGCCGGCCGTCACAAATAAGCAGCTGCTGCAGCGTCCGGGATGAAGGCGCTCCATGCACATCCCCCATGGGGATACAGAGTACCTTAGTGATGCAGGGCCCGGTCCCTGAGGATAAATAAACTCCTGTCCGACATATTCCCACAGGGGCTGCGGAGGGAGCACGGTCCCAGTGACTGGATGACCGCTCAGGATCCCACTTCTCCCAGAGCCGCTAAGGGATGGTGAAGGAGACGGCATGAGGCTCCTGCCTTTGTACCCACAATGGGTACCTCAACCTTAACAGCACCGCCGACATAGTGGGGTGAGAAGGGAACATGCCGGGGGCCCCGTGGGGGCCCACTTTTCTTCCAACCGATATAACTAAAATGAGATGATGAGTGGATGTGTGCCTCCTTCCACACAAAGCATAAAACTGAGGAGCCCGTGATGCACGGGAGGGTGTATAGGCAGAGGGGAGGGGTTACACTTTTTAAAGTGTAATACTTTGTGTGGCCTCCGGAGGCAGAAGCTATACACCCAATTGTCTGGGTCTCCCAATGGAGCGACAAAGAAAGTTATTGTTAAATAAAAAGGCTCATAATTCTGGAACTGTATGGCGGATTTAAAAAAAAAAAAAGCAGCCTAAGTGAGAGCATGGAATTAAAATAAGGACACATTGTAATGCCCATACTGACGTGCTTGCATTGTCCTCCCCTGGTGGGGATGTTGGTTTTCTGACCTGCCCAGTCGTCCTGCAGTAGCTGCCCCGATCCATGCTGCTGTCTTCCAGAGCTGGTGTACCTCACAGGCTTCTTGGTTCTGCCTGAAGGGTGCATGTGCGGCCATGCCCTCTTTCTTAAAGGGCCAGCGCTCCTCGACCCAGGTCAGCTGAGAGGTTTCAATATTTAAAAGGCACCTTCCCCATAAGGAAGGAGCCGGAGCAACAAGTTAGTTACGTTGCTAGGTCTCAGGTCCTCAGTGCTGCTGCTACTTCTAGCAGACACTGTACTGTGTCCATGACACCAGCTGCCGGGGTACCGTAGATTCCCTGGGGCTATCTTCTGCCAGCTGCTTACCAGCATGTGTACCTGCTAACACCTTCGGTAGTGAAGACACGGCAGCCTTGCCTCCTTTCTTAAAGAGCTACCGCTCCCCGACCCGGAAGTGCCTCTCAGGTCAGCTGAGGGGTTTCAGGTATTTAAGGCACCTTCCCGATAAGGCAGGTGCCTGGGCAACGAGTTAGTTACGTTGCTAGTTCTCAGGTCCTCAGTGCTGCTGCTACTTCTACCAGAGACTGTACTATGTCTGTGACACCAGCTGCCGGGATACCGCAGATCCCTTGGAGCTGCCTTCTGCTGGCTGCGTAAGAGTGTATTGTCTATGCCTGGAACCACAGTCTCAGAATGGCTGTCACGGACAAACTAGAGGCAAGCCGGCAACTAAGCAGGTTCCCGAGAACCCTGAAACCCTTTAACCCCTATACAGGTGATTTGGATTTACAATGGCTGCAATCCCAAGTAGAGTAGTTGGAGAGCAGGCAGGGGTCAAAACACAGGGATCAATATTCAGAGCAGGGCGAGAAACAGTACTACAAAACTATATCTGGCAGTGACCAACAGACAAGAGGAAAGGTTTGGTGTCTTCCCATTGGCTGTAGCTGAAAGGTGGTAACTTCAGCTGAAAGACACACGCCACCTAAAGTGAGCCAGTGGTACTGCAGGTCCCAACGAAATCCAACTTAGTGGATGAGTGGAGCCTGCGCACACCAGAGCCACTGACACTGACTCCTCTCCTATTACCAGCACTGTCCACAGCAGGAATACGGCGGCATCTGGTGACTGAAGCAGAAGTCACAGGAGCGGACTCCGGTGGGGACACCTTTGGTAGTGAAGACTCGGCGGCCGGACCACTTCGCTCCCCCAGGCAAGTGAACAGTACCTTCGATCCAGTGGACCCCCTAATACAGTGAGCATAACCACACTCTGGGCACTTTCGATCAAGTCAATATATGGCACACTTACTGAAAAGTAATTCTTGAAAACAATAGTACTGGAAGAACATTTGCAGCAGGTATAAAATTCAGGTCAGTACAGGCGCTGTAAAGTGAGGATCGCTCCCTAATAAATGACCCTAAACGCCAATTCTTTCCCCATGGGATACGTCTTATATTTCAATGTCTCCATGCAGAGCGGGATTAGGCACATGAATAATCTGCAGCATTCTCCTTGACATTTCTAACCCTGGGATCCTCTACTTCTTGACAGGACTGTGGTTTATTTGCTTTACAATAGCTTGTCGGGTATAGGTAGGGATTTGACATTTTGCGGCTATATGTGAAAAATGCTGCAGTCGGCACATGTAACTAGTACCACTCCTATTCTCCAATTAACACAAAGATGAAAAGGAATGTGAAAGTCAGCAAACGGGGAGTATATGGCTGAAGCCTCCAGTACAGAGCGAAATAATACTTTGCAGATTTTGATAGAACTATTACTGCCTGTGAAAGGCCCCTTTGAAGATAATTGAAACCACTGGGTAGCAATCTGCTTTATAGCACTGACAAATAACAGTTTCCTAAGGCTTATCATTTAAGTGTGGTAAAAAAAAATAAAATAAAATAAAATAAAAAAAAATCGGCCACATTTAGTCCATATGTACTAGTCATTTCATTGTTACTACATGCCCAGCCTTGCATGACAAGCCGCGTGTTACCGGACAGGCTCGGGTTATATGGACACAAAGGGCTAGGTCTATTATTTCAGAATAGTTTTGTGGGCCGCAAAGAACTTGCTCATAAACAGGAGTGTTAGAAGGATTTGGGGTATTTCCACCTTTTGTGTGAAGTGTAAACGGAGATTATGGAGAAATGAGGAACAGATTTCATGTGGTCTCAAACTAATAAACGCGGCACGGCCTCTCCTGCAACAGGGAAAAAAAGGAGTGAGGTGTTATACGTCCATGATGGAGGACCTACAGATCCACCGTCAGTGGCATAACTAGAGTCGATGGGCCCTGGGGAAAAATTTGGATCTGGCCCCCCTTATGTTGGTCACATGTATGTATATGTATGTATAGACTTAACATTCTAAATCCTATAAAACATATTGTTTAGTTGTCCCCCACCCTGGGCTCCTTCCTCGTAAATATGTCCCCCATCCTGGTATATATGCCCCATCCTGGTAAGTATGTGCCCCACCCTGACATATATGTCCACCATTCTGGTATATATGCCCCCATCCTGGCATATATGTCCACCATTCTGGTATATATGCCCCCATCCTGGTCAGTATGTCTCCCATCCGGGTAAGAATGTTCCCCATCCTAGCATAAATGTTCCCCATTCTAGCTCACATCATGTTTATCTATAACCCCATCCTGGTAAAAATGTCCCCATCCTTGGCCCTCCTGGTATTTACAGTCCCCTTCCTGGTATCTGTCCCCCTTTTGGTGTATATTGTCCCCTTGCTGGGCCCCTCCTGGAATATACCGTCACCCTCCTGGCTTATACTTTCTCCTTCCTGGTATATACTGTCCCCATCCTGGTATATACTGTCCCCCTCCTGGTATATATGGTCCCATTCCTGGTATATATTGTCACATTCCTGGTATATACTGTTTAATTCCTCGTATATACTGTCCCCCTCCTAGTAAATATGTCTAATACAAAAAACAAAGTTAGACTCACCGTCCCTGGTTCCCATGTTGTGCAGCGTCCTCCTTTGTAGCCAGAGCACAGTGGCCGGCAGCTTTCATCAGTGTCAGTGCTATTGCAATGCATGACGTCATTGCCATGTGCCGCCTTCAGTCACTCGGATATAGATGAAAGCTGACGGCTTCTGTTTGGCTGGCAGTGTGTATCGCAGTACAGGGACCCGATGGGTCTCTGCAACACAATGCATTTCAGCCTTGGACAAACATCCAGCTGAAGCAGGGCTGGGGCCAGTGGGCCTACTGCACCCCCAGGCTCAGTCGCAGTTGTGATCCCTGCGACTGCAATAGTTTCGCCCCTGTCCATCGTTGCATAATGTGCTAGAGAAGATAATGGAAGACAATGAATAGGGATTATGTATCACGGATGTGATGTACCGGTTAGAGGCAAGAATGCGAATTTGAAATCCCTGTTTCATGTATGCATGAGTCCAGTGGGTGGTCTTGTGATTGACGATCTTCACTGTACGACTCTATACAGAGATATCTGTCAATCAATAGTAGGACCACCCACTGGACTCATATGTTTGCAAACGCCGGGGAGTTCAAAAAAAAAGAGAATTTTGTTTACTTACCGTAAATTCTTTTTCTTATAGTTCCGTAATGGGAGACCCAGACCATGGGTGTATAGCTTCTGCCTCCGGAAGACACACAAAGTACTACACTAAAAAGTGTAGCCCCTCCCTCCGAGCATATACACCCCCTGGATAACCAAATATAGCCAGTTTAGTGCAAAAGCTGAAGGAGAGTAGCCACCCACAAGTAGAGATAGAGCAAGAACCGGAACAACCGGAGCCTCTGTCTACAATATGATAACTGACAAACAGCATGGATTCATGAAAGATAAGTCGTGTCTAACCAACCTGTTGGGGTTCTATGAGGGGGTAAGTGCAAACCTGGATATTGGTAATGCAGCTGATGTGATTTATTTGGACTTTGCAAAGGTATTTGATACTGTACCACATAATAGCCTTATACTAAAGCTCCAGAAGCAAGGACTAGGGGACACAATATGCAACTGGGTAAGGAATTGGCTAAGAGATAGGAAACAAAGAGTAGTCATAAATGGTACATTCTCCAAATGGGCTATAGTCAGCAGTGGGGTGCCGCAGGGATCTGTGCTAGGACCAATTCTTTTTAATCTCTTTATTAATGACCTTGTGGATGGGATTGATAGTACAGTGTCAGTCTTTGCCGATGACACCAAACTATGTAGGATATTAAAAACTGACCTGGATAGTACAATATTACAAAAAGATCTGGATAAGATGTCAGAATGGGCAGATACTTGGCAAATGAGATTTAATGTTGATAAATGTAAAGTAATGCACCTAGGACGGAGTAATCCTATAGCTGCGTATTCATTAAATGGAAGTAAACTCGGGACTACAGAACAGGAGAAGGACTTGGGTATTCTCATTACAAATAAGCTGAGCAGCAGCACTCAATGGCAAGCAGCAGCTGCTAAAGCAAACAAGATTTTAGGGTGTATAAAAAGAGAGATTAGATCCCGTGATCCCAACGTATTGTTACCCCTCTATAAATCACTTGTAAGACCACATCTGGAATACGGGATCCAGTTTTGGGCTCCACATTTTAAAAGGGACATTCAGAAGTTAGAGTCAGTTCAAAGGCGGCAACTAGATTACTACAAGGAATGGAGGCCTCCGATATGATGACAGGTTGAAAAAGTTAGATATGTTTAGCTTAGAAAAAAGACGTCTCAGAGGAGATCTCATTTATATGTATAAATACATGTGTGGTCAATATAAAGGACTGGCACATGACTTATTTCTTCCAAAAACAATACTAAGGACCAGGGGGCACTCACTGCGAGTGGAAGAAAAGCGATTCCAACAGCTAAATAGGAAAGGGTTCTTTACAGTTAGAGCGGTCAGACTGTGGAATACACTACCACAAGAGGTAGTAATGGCAGATACTATAACAGCTTTTAAAAAAGGGCTGGATGATTTCCTCAGTACACAAAACATTGTTGGTTATAAATGACTTAGTGACTAAATGTAGAACTGGTGGAGGAAGGTTGAACTAGATGGACCTAGGTCTTTTTCAACCTAAGTAACTATGTAACTATGTAACAACAGCCGGTGATAACACGCGGAACAAGAAACTGCCAACAGGCAACAGGGAGGGTGCTGGGTCTCCCAATACGGAACTATAAGAAAAAGAATTTACGGTAAGTAAACAAAATTCTCTTTTTCTTCATCGTTCCTATGGGAGACCCAGACCAAGGGACGTCTCAAAGCAGTCCATGGGTGGGAATAAACAGAAAACTGAGAAGTAGGCGAAACCTAACTTCGCAAATGGGCGACAGCCGCCTGAAGAGTGCGTCTGCCCAAGCTCGCATCTGCCGAAGCATGAGCATGCACTTGGTAGTGCTTCGAAAAGGCATGCAGACTAATCCAAGTGGCAGTCTGACAGACCTGCTGAGCCGTAGCCTGGTGCCTGAAACCCAAGAGGCACCGACAGCTCTGGTCGAATGTGCCTTGATCCCCGGCGGGGGAGGCACTCGAGTACACTGGTAGGCATCGGAAATGGCCGACCCAATCCAACAAGCTAGGGTCGGCTTAGAAGCCGAGAGGCCCTTACGCCGACCTGTGGTCAGCACAAAAAGAGAGGTGCACCGCCTAAGAACAGCGGTGCGAGACACATAGATCCGGAGCGCCCGCACCAGATCCAGAGTATGCAACGCTTTTTCAAAGCGATGAACAGG
Organism: Anomaloglossus baeobatrachus; assembly: GCF_048569485.1. Classification (NCBI taxonomy): domain Eukaryota; kingdom Metazoa; phylum Chordata; class Amphibia; order Anura; family Aromobatidae; genus Anomaloglossus; species Anomaloglossus baeobatrachus. The sequence continues at coordinate 161,422,013 of NC_134362.1, forward strand.
AGCCGGATAAAAGGAAGGCAGGGAAATGTCCTGGTTAAGGTGGAAGGAGAAACCACCTTAGGGAGGAAGTCCGGAGTCGGACAGAGAACCACCTTATCTTGATGAAAAACCAAAAAAGGTGACTCCGAAGAGAGTGCAGCCAAATCAGAGACTCTCCCGAGGGAAGTTATGGCCACTAGAAAGACCACTTTCTGTGAAAGACGAGACAAAGAAACCTCCCTAAGAGTCTCAAAGGGGGGTTTCTGGAAGCCGTGAGGACCAGATTAAGGTCCCAGGGATCCAAAGACCGCCGGAAGGCGGCATGATGTGAGATGCGCCCTGTATGAAGGAGCGCACCTGAGCCAGCCGGGCGATACGCCGCTGGAACAACACTGGCAGAGTCGAGACCTGTCCCTTGAGGGAATTGAGGGATAGTCCTAGCTGCAGACCGGACTGTAGAAGGGACAGGAGGGTCGGCAAGGAAAAAGGCCAAGAAGCATGGCCGGAAGGGTGACACCAGGACAGGAAAATTCTCCAGGTCCTGTGATAGATTTTGGCCAAGGAATACTTCCGAGCCCGAGTCATAGTGGAGATGACTTCAGGAGGGATACCAGAAGTCGTCAAGATCCAGGACTCAAGAGCCACGCCGTCAATCTGAGAGCCGCAGAATTCTGGCGGAAAGACGGACCTTGTGAGAGAAGGTCTGGACGGTCCGGGAGATGCCACAGCACCTCAACGGACAGATGGAGCAGGTCAGGGTACCAAGCTCGCCTGGGCCAGTCTGGAGCAATGAGAATGACCCGACGGCCCTCCATTCTGATCTTGCGCAGGACTCTGGGCAAGAGCTAGAGGGGGAAACACGCAAGACAGACGAAACTGGGACCAATCTTGAACCAGCGCGTCTGCTGCAAAGGCCTGAGGATCGTGGGAGCGAAGATCCACTTCCGGAGTGCCCCAAGTGCGGCAGATTGACCGAAACACTGCCGGATGCAGAGCCCACTCGCCGCTGTCCACGGTTTGACGGCTGAGATAATCTGCCTCCCAGTTTTCCACGCCTGGGTTGTGGATTGCGGATGTGGTGGACCTGGAATCCTCCGTCCACTGAAGGATGCGTTGAACCTCCAACGTTGCCAGGCGACTGAGTGTCATGCCCTGGTGGTTGATGTAGGCAACCGCAGTGGCGTTGTCTGACTGGACTCGAATGTGCTTGCCCGCCAACTTGGTGAAAGGCCAAGAGAGCTAGAAGCACAGCTCTGATTTCCAGCACATTGATCGAGAGGGCTGATTCGGACGGAGTCCAAGTGCCCTGCGCTCTGTGGTGGAGATATACTGCTCCCCAGCCGGATAGACTGGCATCCGTGGTGAGGATCACCCAGGACGGGGCCAGGAAGGAGCGTCCCTGAAGAGAGAGGGGCCGAAGCCACCACTGAAGGGAGCCCCTGGTCTGTGGCGACAGAGCCACTAACCTGTGCAAGGAGGAAGTCTGTCCCAACAGCGGAGAATGTCCAGCTGCAGAGGACGCAGATGGAACTGGGCAAGGGAACCGCTTCCATTGACGCCACCATCTGACCCAGCACCTGCATTAGGTGCCTGATGGAATGACAGCGGGGCCTCAGCAAAGAGCGCACCGCTAGTGAAGGGACTGCTGTTTTACTAAGGGCAGCTTCACAAGTGCCGGCAGAGTCTCGAATTGCATCCCTAGGTACGTGAGCTTTTGGGTCGGAGTCAGAATGGACTTGGGAAAAAGACAAGCCATCCGAATTGGACTAGAGTGGCGAGAGTGAGCGAAGCACTCCGCTGACGGTCTGCACTGGATGAAGCCTTGACTAGAAGGTCGTCCAGGAAAAGGGATGCCAACCCTTGGAGGTGCAGAACCGCAACCACAGCTGCCATGACCCTGATGAATACTCGAGGGACCGTGGCTAACCCGAAGGGAAGAGCCACGAATCGGAAATGTTCCTCTCTGATTGCAAAACGTAGCCAACGCTGGTGTGAAACTGCAATTGGCACATGCAGATAGACATCTCTGATGTCGAGGATGCAAGGAATCTCCTTGGGTCATTGAGGCAATGACTGATCGCAGAGACTCCATGCGAAAATGCCGCACTTGAAGATGCTTGTTGAGAAGCCTCAGATCCAGGATGGGCCGGAAGGAACCATCCCTTTAGGGGACTAGGAAGAGATTTGAGTAGAAACCTCTGAACCGTTCCCAGGCGGGAACCGGTACAATTACTCCGTTGGCCTGCAAGGATGCCACGGCCTGAGAGAAGGCGGCGGCCTTGAAGCAGGGGGGAGTTGACAGAAAAAATCTGTTTGGCGGACTGGATAGAATTCTATCCTGTAGCCGTGGGAGATGATATTCCGCACCCACTGATCGGAGACGTGTTGAAACCACATGTCGCCAGGCGGGAGAGCCTGCCACCGACCAAGGACGTTTCTGGCGCGGCCAGATAGTCAAGAGGAGGCTGCCTTAGTGGCAGCAGCTCCTGCGGTCTTCTGAGGACACGGCTTCGTGCGCCAGTTGGGTTTTTGGTCCTTGGCTGAGTTAGTGGACGAGGCCGAGGGCTTAGAGAACGACCAGTTGGAGGAACGAAAGGAACGAAACCTCGACTGGTTCCTGCCCTGGACAGGTTCCTGGATTTGGTTTGTGGCATGGAAGTACTCTTCCCGCCAGTAGCTTCCTGAATAATTTCATCCAGTTGTTCACCGAACAGCCTGGGCCCAGCAAATGGGAGCCCAGCAAGGTACTTCTTTGAAGAAGCGTCTGCCTTCCACTCTCGAAGCCACAAGATCCTGTGGATAGCGAGAGAATTGGCCGAAGCCACCGCAGTGCGGAGCCTCCAGCATGGCAGACATGGCATAGGATGAAAAGGCTGAAGCCTGGAAGTTAAGGCAACCATCTCGGGCATAGAGTCCCTGGTGAGGGAATGCATCTCCTCTAGAGAAGCAGAGATGGCTTTGAAAGCCCACACTGCTGCAAAAGATGGGGAGCACGAGGCCCCTGCCGCCTCATATACAGATGGCGGTCAGTGGAATCCTTAAGAGAGTTGCCATCAGCCACTGATACAACTTTCCGGGCTGCGAGTCTAGACACCGGAGGGTCTACCTGTGGTGAATGAGCCCACTCCTTGACCACCTCTGGTGGAAACGGAAAACGGTCATCAGAACCACGCTTTGGGAAGCGTCTGTCAGGACAGGCTCTGGGCTTGGTCACAGTGGCCTGAAAACTGGAGTGGTTAAGGAACACACTCCTTGTTCACTTAGGCAAGGTATACTGATGCTTTTCTGCCAGAGAGGGGTGCTCCCCTGATACAGGCGGATTGAGGTCCAGTATAAAATTAATGGACGCAATCAAATCACTAGCATCTGCGTCACTTTCGGACAGATCAATGGGGTACATGGAGGTAGCGTCCGAGCCCCCAGTAAAGGCATCCTCCTTGTCCTGCGAGTCAGCTCGTGAATCAGAGCCGCGGGACAAGGAAGGAGAGGGGACCCTGCGTCTCCATTTTAGGAGGACGGGGTCTGAGCCAGATGAAGAATCCTCTGTGAGCTTTGCTGAGCGAGCCGTAGCAGCAGAAGCGCCCTGAGGAGGGGGCTGATGCATGCTCAGCAGTGTCCGGGACATCTGTCCCCTGGAAAGAAGGATTCTACCCAAGCCGGGGGTTCAGCCACCAGAGCCGGAGCAGCCGGAGGGACCACTGGGGAAGAGCCTCCAGGCTGAGGCACCACCATGTTAGAGCAGGCATCACAATGTGGTTATGTGCTCAGTACAGGCAGTACGAGCCTACATGCAGTGCATATTAAGTACAGCCTTGCAGCCTTGCTCCTTGTGTGAGACATGCTGCTGAAGTGGGGGCTCTGAGCCAGAATGACCCCCAGCAGAGTATATACGCAGAGTATATAAGCAGGTCCACAACCGGAGGTTGTGGCTTGCCAGACCGTTGGACATTGGGACATCTCTGTGCCCTCCAGATCCCACAGCCCGGACCCCCAGAGAGATGGCCAGCGCCGATCACTGTCACAATGTGGTTATGCAGACATGCATAAGAACGCTGATAAAATGGCGCCGGAGCGAGGAGAGGGGGCGGGGCCTATTCTAAGAGCGGGATCCGGAGGGCCAAGGAGATATACAGGGGAGGGAATATTACCTCAGAGAGGAGTGTCCCTCCCCTGTGCCGAACGGTCGCTGGGCGGAGCCGCACTGTCCCTCTGCATGATTGGCATGCAGGGGCAGTGAAAAGAAACTTGGCCTCAGGCGAAGCCGGGGCCTAAATTTAACGATGCGGCCGGCGAGCAGGCACCATCGGCGCGGTTCTCAGGTGAAAACCAGAGAACCAGCCGGAAATGTCACAATAGATACACAGCACACTCTCCCCAACAATAAAGTACAAGGGACCCCCGATAATAACGTCTCAGATACATAGCTTGTGAGACGCAGGGCCAGGTCCCTGAGGGATGAGTGCTCCGTCCGGCAGGATCCTGAAAGGGCTGCGGATGGAGACCGGTCTCCTGCAAGGCAGGGAGAACCGTGCTGGCTCCCACTTCAAGCCAGAGCCCGAGGGATGGTGAAGGAGCGCGGCATGTAAGGCTCCAGCCCTGAAATCAACCTTAACAACACCGCCGACTCAGTGGGGTGAGAAGAGACATGCCGGGAGTCCAGGCTTGGACCCGCTTTTCTTCAAACTGTTTCCAAAAATCAAAATCAGATGAGAATGCATGTGTGGATGTGTGCCTCCTGAACACAAAGCATTGAACTGGCTATATTTGGTTATCCAGGGGGTGTATATGCTCGGAGGGAGGGGCTACACTTTTTAGTGTAGTACTTTGTGTGTCCTCCGGAGGCAGAAGCTATACACCCATGGTCTGGGTCTCCCATAGGAACGATGAAGAAATAATACACAAGCTATACTGAATCTTATAATCCTTTTATTCTGCTTAGAGTCTCCTTTTCGATACCAAACTGTCCACAGATCGGCCTACATTTTCATGGCAGGTTCCATATATTTTAATCAATACATCATGGAATAATAATAATTTCCACAAATGGATGTGTTAAATAAAAATGTTACTGTGCAGAGATAATCTTATATATGTGTCCCTGCTGTGTACTGTGTAATGGCCGTGTCTGACCGTACAGGGACATGGTCTGATCATACCACATCTCCTAGGCAGAGGGTTGGAAGCATAACTTACTTGTGATAAGTGAGTATACAGATGAAACCGCAGCTGTTTGTTTGAGGCAACACATTTCCCTGCCTGTTTTAATCAGAGGAGTGAGTGTTTCTGCCACTTCTCCGACCCTGTGAACTCATCATATACCAAGTCACAGACATATGAGCTCAGAAGCTTCTAGTGCTCCTAGGTCACTAACTTCATTTATTCTGAGCTCAGAGAAGGAGCAGCAGAAACACTTTTTCCTGTGATTAAAAAAAAGGCAGGAAAATGTGTTAGCTGAGAAAATAGGAGCTGTGAGCCCCTGCTGTTTTGTTTGTATGGTCACATCACTTATTATAAGTCACCTGTCCTTCTCCCCTTTGTGGCCAGGAGCTGTGATATGCGTCGGCCATAAACTTGAGCAACTGTGCACAGTCAGACACAGCCATTACGCACATTTATAAGATTATGTCAGCACAGGAACATGTTTTTAACATGTTCAGTTGTGGAACTAATTATTATTTCAACATATATTGATTAAATGTATTTGTGGGATAATCCCATTACATGCAAAGCAGAGAAATGGCTGGGAGTCATTTTTATGACCCACTAACTGTAGTACATGGCGTTGCCCGGGATAGTAACTGTCTCTCTGAGTTTCTGTATGTCTGTCTGTACCAGTCTCTCGGTCTGTCTCTGTCTCTTTGTCTGTCAGTCAGTCTCATTCCAGGTCTGTCTCCTTCCCAGTCTGTCTCCGTCTCTTTACTTATCTCTGTCTCTTTCCCTTTCTGTCTCTGTTTGTCTCTCTGGCTGTATGTTTCTCTGTCTGACTGTCTCTTTCCCTGTCTTTCTCTCTCTATCCGTCTCACCACCGACATCTTATTACCTCACACATAAGCTTTTTATACTAACAATTTATTTTCTTCCTAGAGCAACCAATTACAGCTGCTATTAATAACCTAATAGCTAGCAGCTCCATTGACTTTAATGGGGGCTGGTTTTTTGGAGAGTAACTGCAAAGCACGGAGGTAAATTTTACCGTCCATACAGTCTATGACGTTCCCTGAGTCATTTTGTCCGTGCAAAATTTAGTGATTGTAAATGCGACGGTGTGGATTCCTTTAGCGGACATACACACACACAAATACATAGATACATACACTCTACATACATACATACATACACTCAGCTTTATATATTAGATAGAGGGGCTATAATGGGTACACTGTACTATAGATAGAAGCAGGTGCTCTTTATATTCCATATATCTGACAGTATTCAGATGACTCAGCTGAGTGCCTTGTGTGTCGAGAGGTGGACCCTTACCAGTCTGATACGGATATGGAGTACCCTAACTTCTAGGCACTCCAGCTGACCTGCTGATAGGAGCAGAGGCAGCTGATGGGGTGCTGTGATCTCTATCAGGCACAGTAGTTTTAGTAATGGCTTTGACCAGTGTCTTACACGGATGGCATTGTGCTGCCATGCCACTAATAAAAATACAAAATTGTAACAGATAAACAGTGAAGAGGCCACGGAACGCAACAGGCACCAGGGAAAAAGTAATGATAATGGTGCTGAGGTTCCCACTAACAGTCTGATATTGATTGACAGTCTAATCCAGAGACATCAGTTGAACCCCATATCAGACAGCATATATCACATGAACAGTTCACAACCTACACCCGCATTTAGAAAAAAAAAAAAAAAGATTACTGCACAGTTCCAGATAATGTGTCCAGAAGTGTCATCAATGCTCTATATAAAAGTGACCATGTTCTTTCCCGCTTCTCTGGACATATGAGGACCTACACCATAGAATATCTGGATCTGCGTAATGCAAAGATCTTCTTGGCCTTTTGGGGGATTGTAGTGCTAACACGTTAGTGGCCATTAGGAATCAATATTAGTAGTCTGTCTTTAAGAAACCCTTTAAGATATCAGACTGTACCAGTTTAGTTTATATTAGCTTGTTTTTCTGTAATTTTCCCAGACCCTTGGAGTTATAGTTCTAGTAACAATGTTCACTGAGAAAGTACATGTTTATAGTATCCCTCAGTATCACATTGTTCTCTTTTCAATGTTTAGTGAGAATGTGCATGTTTATAGTATGGTAAAACATCTGAAACCAGGAGCTTTTGGCATTTCTCATCTGGTGACGTATTTGTCCGATGTAGATTGACATCTGAAGAGTTGACCACTCAGAAGAGGGACACTATATTGGACAAATGAAACCTGTTAGAGTTTGTATAACAATTTGTTATACAAGCATTTGTTGTCAAGTGAGATATAGACTGCTGAAGATTACAGTAAAGTCAGAAGCCTGTTTACCTGTGGAGGGGACGCCTGTGACACTACTGAGTGGATCCCAGGAGTTTCTCTGTCTTCACTGTTTTTGCTTCTCAAAAATAATGCTCCCGGACAGATGATGCGTGTAACTCCTGGTGACATGTTTCCTATGTAATGTGCAATTACCTTACTAGTACTTTACCTTTGTGATTTATATTATGCAAAAGTGTACGCAATATCACACTATTTCTTATTTTCTATGATCATTGAATCAGTATAATAAAATTAATTGTCTTCTTTAAAGCCGTATCCAATCCCTTTAAATACTTAGCAAAGCAGGGATAGCTGGATGCCCTTCACACCCTGCTCCATCCAGAATGGACATGGGCAATGTGGAGGAAGCTTCAGAATGTACACAGTGCAGATCAGAGAGACAATCTTGGCAACCCTGATGTTTAGGATCGATGCTTTGAGGATGGATAGAGTGAGAGCCCGAGGAGTGGTGACCCTGCGGTGCCTGAACTTAGCTGGTGTGGAACTTCATTGGAGATTGATGGCACATTTCAACAGCACTTCTGTTTCATACTTATAAACACACACCCTTATTCCAGACCATTTATAAATTGTCCTTCTGAAGGTCCGATTACACTAAGAACTTGTCCATCATATATTGTAATTGTTTCTCACTGTGTGTCCTCATCACAGGGACTCTTCAGGGTAAGGTTCCTTCCTTTACAAGTTCCTCCTGGGGTGCGTGGCCATCCGTGTCCCCCTGAAGACCCTTTTCTCTTCTCCACCGAGAGGAGAGCCGATGTAGACTGAGCTCACAGTTCTGGCGACAGCCCAGGTTGGTGCGTGGAGCACAATCGACTCGCTCTAATGCGGGCTTTACGTGGTACGATCTATCATGCGATTGCACGAGCGATCGTACCAGCCCCCGTCGTTTGTACGTTACTGGCAAATTGCTGCCCGTGTCGCACAAAGTCGTTAAACCGCCGTCACACGTACTTACCTGCTGAGCAACCTTGCTGTGGGCAGCGAACATCCTTTTCCTGAAGGGGGAGGGACGTTCGGCGTCACAGCGACATCACACAGCGGCCGGCCAATAGAAGCGGAGGGGCGGAGATGAGCGGGACGTAAACATCCCGCCCACCTCCTTCCTTCCGCATAGCCGGCAGGAGCCGCGGGACGCAGGTAAGCTGTGTTCATCGTTCCCGGGGTGTCACACGGAGTAATGTGTGCTGTCCCGGGGTACGATGAACAACCGGCGCGATGTTAAATTATCAAATTATCAATAATCAATTTTTTAAAACTTAACGACGAGTACACGACTCACGATTTATAACTGATTTGGAGTCGCACGTAGGTGTCACACAAGACGACGTCGTGAACGATGCCGGATGTGCGTCACGAAAACCGTGACCCCGACGATGCATCGCATGATAGCTTGTCTCGTGTAAAGCCCGCATAAGCTTTGGAGAGAGGAAATCACGGATTCCTGACCTTCACGGTTGTCTTCTGGTGCAGAGGGACGGCAAAACATTTATTTGTGGCCCTGCTCAAATTTTTTAAACACAGTTGGGTGTAGAAAACAAGCTTAAAAACAAAATACAGAAGGCAGAAGAGGGCTCTATCCAAAATCCAACTGGTTGACTGCGCCATAACAGCCATGATCCTCGGATATGAGAGCCCTCAGCTTATGGCCCCTATCACGGTCTCATTTGTTAAAGGGAACCTGTCAGGTCCAATATGCACCTAGAACCACGAGCAGTTCTGGACGCATATTGCTAATCCCCACCTAACTGTCCCTGTATACACTAGCATAGATAAAGAGATCTTTAGAAAAGAAGGGAATTTTGTTTACTTACCGTAAATTCCTTTTCTTCTAGCTCCTATTGGGAGACCCAGACAATTGGGGTGTATAGCTTCTGCCTCCGGAGGCCACACAAAGTATTACACTTTAAAAAGTGTAACCCCTCCCCTCTGCCTATACACCCTCCCGTGGATCACGGGCTCCTCAGTTTTGGTGCAAAAGCAGGAAGGAGAGAACTTCTAAATTGGTCTAGGGTAAATTCAATCCGAAGGATGTTCGGAGAACTGAAAACCATGAACCAAAAGAACAATTCAACATGAACAACATGTGTACACAAAAGAACAACCAGCCCGAAGGGCACAGGGGCGGGTGCTGGGTCTCCCAATAGGAGCTAGAAGAAAAGGAATTTACGGTAAGTAAACAAAATTCCCTTCTTCTTTGTCGCTCCATTGGGAGACCCAGACAATTGGGACGTCCAAGAGCAGTCCCTGGGTGGGTAAAAGAATACCTCAATAAACAAGAGCCGAAAAAACGGCCCCCTCTTACAGGTGGGCAACCGCCGCCTGAAGGACTCGCCTACCTAGACTGGCGTCTGCCGAAGCATAGGTATGCACTTGATAGTGTTTCGTGAAAGTGTGCAGACTAGACCACGTAGCTGCCTGACACACCTGCAGAGCCGTAGCCCGGTGCCGCAATGCCCAGGACGCACCCACGGCTCTGGTAGAATGGGCTTTCAGCCCTGAAGGAAGCGGAAGCCCAGAAGAACGGTAGGCTTCGAGAATCGGTTCCTTGATCCACCGAGCCAAGGTTGACTTGGAAGCCTGCGAACCCTTACGCTGGCCAGCGACAAGGACAAAGAGCGCATCTGAACGACGCAGGGGCGCCGTGCGAGACACGTAGAGCCAGAGTGCTCTCACCAGATCCAAAGAGTGCAAATCCTTTTCACATTGGTGAATTGGATTAGGGCAAAATGAAGGCAAGGAGATATCCTGATTGAGATGAAAAGGGGATACCACCTTAGGGAGAAATTCCGGGACCGGACGCAGAACCACCTTATCCTGGTGAAACACCAGGAAGGGGGCTTTGCATGACAGCGCTGCAAGCTCAGACACTCTCCGGAGTGATGTGACTGCCACTAGAAAGGCCACCTTCTGCGAAAGACGTGATAGAGAGACATCCCGCAGCGGTTCGAAAGGTGGTTTCTGAAGAGCCGTTAGCACCCTGTTAAGATCCCAGGGTTCCAGCGGACGCTTGTAAGGTGGGACTATGTGGCAAACTCCCTGCAGGAACGTGCGGACCTGCGGAAGCCTGGCTAGGCGCTTTTGAAAAAATACGGAGAGCGCCGATACTTGGCCCTTGAGAGAGCCGAGTGACAAACCCTTGTCCATTCCAGATTGAAGTAATGAAAGAAAAGTGGGTAAGGCAAACGGCCATGGAGGAAAACCGTTATCAGAGCACCAGGATAAGAAGATTTGCCAAGACCTGTAATAGATCTTGGCGGACGTTGGCTTCCTGGCCTGTCTCATGGTGGCAATGACATCCTGAGATAACCCTGAAGACGCTAGGAGCCAGGACTCAATGGCCACACAGTCAGGTTGAGGGCCACAGAATTCAGATGGAAAAACGGGGCTTGTGACAGCAAGTCTGGGCGGTCTGGAAGCGCCCACGGTTGACCCACCGTGAGATGCCACAGATCCGGGTACCACGACCGCCTCGGCCAGTCTGGAGCGATGAGAATGGCGCGACGGCAGTCGGACCTGATCTTGCGTAACACTCTGGGCAGCATCGCCAGAGGAGGAAACACATAAGGCAGTCGAAACTGCGACCAATCCTGAACTAACGCGTCCGCCGCCAGAGCTCTGTGATCCTGAGACCGTGCCATGAATGCCGGGACTTTGTTGTTGTGCCGTGACGCCATGAGATCGACGTCCGGCGTTCCCCAGCGGCGACAGATCTCTCGAAACACTTCTGGGTGCAGAGACCATTCTCCCGCATCCATGCCCTGACGACTGAGAAAATCTGCTTCCCAGTTTTCTACGCCCGGGATGTGAACTGCGGAGATGGTGGAGGCTGTGGCTTCCACCCACTGCAGAATCCGCCGGACTTCCTGGAAGGCTTGACGACTGCGAGTGCCGCCTTGGTGGTTGATGTATGCGACGGCAGTGGCGTTGTCCGACTGGATACGGATCTGCCTGCCCTCCAGCCACCGATGAAAAGCCAATAGGGCTAGATACACTGCCCTTATCTCCAGAATATTGATCTGAAGGGATGACTCTATCGGAGTCCAGGTTCCCTGAGCCCTGTGGTGGAGAAAAACCGCTCCCCACCCTGACAGGCTCGCGTCCGTGGTGACCACAGCCCAGGTTGGGGGTAGGAAGGATTTTCCCTGCGATAGAGAATTGGGAAGGAGCCACCACTGAAGTGACGTCTTGGTTGCAAGGGAAAGAGAGACGTTCCTGTCGAGGGAAGCCGACCTCCTGCCCATTTGCGGAGAATGTCCCATTGGAGTGGCCGTAGATGGAATTGCGCGAACGGCACTGCCTCCATAGCTGCCACCATCTTCCCCAGGAAGTGCATGAGGCGCCTTAAGGGGTGTGACTGACTCCGAAGAAGTGATTGCACCCCTGCCTGCAGAGAAAGCTGTTTGTCCAGCGGTAGCTTGACTACCGCTGGCTGTGTATGAAACTCCATCCCGAGGTAAGTCAGTGATTGGGTCGGTGTCAACTTGGATTTCGGGAAGTTGATGATCCACCCGAACTGCTGGAGAGTCGCCAGAGCGACGGTAAGGCTTTGTTGACACGCCACCCGAGAAGGGGCCATGACTAGGAGATCGTCTAAGTAGGGGATCACCGAGTGGCCCTGAGAGTGCAGGACCGCCACGACGAATGCCATGACTTTGGTGAAAACCCGTGGGGCTGTCGCCAGGCCGAAAGGCAATGCCACGAACTGAAGGTGTTCGTCCCCGATGGCGAAACGCAAGAAACGTTGATGTTCGGGTGCGATCGGCACGTGGAGATAAGCATCCTTGATGTCGATCGATGCTAGGAAGTCTCCTTGTGACATCGAGGCGATGACCGAGCGGAGAGATTCCATCCGAAATCCGAAACCGTCTGGTTCTCACATGTCTGTTGAGTAGCTTGAGGTCCAGAACGGGACGGAATGATCTGTCCTTATTTGGCACCACGAACAAGTTGGAGTAAAAACCGCGACCACGTTCCTGAAGGGGAACGGGGATCACCACTCCTTCTGTCTTCAGAGCGTCCACTGCCTGAAAAAGTGCGTCGGCCTGAGCGGGGGGCGGAGAGGTTCTGAAGAAACGAGCCGCAGGACGAGAGCTGAACTCTATCCTGTAACCGTGAGACAGAATGTCTCTCACCCATCGGTCTTGAACATGTGGCCACCAGGCGTCGCCAAAGCGGGAGAGCCTGCCACTGACCGAGGATGCGGCTAGGGGAGGCCGAGAGTCATGAGGAGGCAGTCTTGGAGGCAGTGCCTCCTGCGGCCTTTTGGGGGCGTGACTTGGACCGCCACGCATAGGAGTTCCTCTGGCCTTTCTCCGGCCTGCTGGACGAAGAGGATTGGGGCTTGGCGGAGGGACGAAAGGACCGAAACCTCGATTGTATTTTTCGTTGCTGAGGTCTCTTAGGTTTGGACTGGGGTAAGGAGGAGTCCTTTCCCTTGGATTCCTTAATAATCTCATCCAATCGTTCGCCAAACAAACGGTCGCCAGAAAACGGCAAACCGGTTAAGAACCTCTTGGAGGCCGAGTCTGCCTTCCATTCGCGCAGCCACATGGCCCTGCGGACTGCCACAGAGTTAGCGGATGCTACAGCTGTACGGCTAGCAGAGTCCAGGACTGCGTTCATGGCGTAGGATGAAAAAGCTGACGCTTGAGAGGTCAAAGACGCAACTTGCGGAGCAGAATTACGTGTGACAGCATTAATCTCAGCCAGACAAGCCGAGATAGCTTGGAGTGCCCACACGGCTGCAAAGGCCGGGGCAAAAGACGTGCCCGTGGCCTCATAGATGGACTTCATCAGGAGCTCTATCTTCCTGTCAGTGGCATCCTTTAGCGATGAGCCATCTGCAACCGATACCACGGATCTAGCCGCCAATCTTGAGACTGGAGGATCCACCTTGGGACAGTGAGCCCAAACCTTAACGAATACATATGGGAAGGGGTAACGCGTGTCAGTGAGGCGCTTAGTAAAGCGCTTGTCCAGGACCGCTCTGGGCTTCTGGACAGCGTCTCTGAAGTTAGAGTGATCGAAAAATGCACTGCGTGTACGTTTGGGGAACCGAAACTGGTGTTTCTCCTGCTGAGACGCCGACTCCTCTACAGTAGGAGGCGGGGGAGAGAGATCCAACACCTGGTTGATGGACGAGATAAGATCATTCACTAAGGCGTCCCCTTCAGGTGTATCAAGGTTAAGGGCGACGTCCGGGTCAGAGCCCTGAGCTGCGACGTCCGCCTCGTCCTCCAGAGAGTCCTCAGGCTGGGAACCCGAGCAGCGTGAAGAAGTCGGGGACGATTCCCAGCGAGCCCGCTTAGCCGGTCTAGGACTGTGGTCCGGGCAGGAGTCCTCCGCCTGAGACCTAGGGGCCAACCTGGGAGCGCGCTGCGGCGCGGACCGAGAGGGGCCTGGAGGCGACGAGCCAACAGGGGCCGGGGCCTGTGAAAGGACCGGTCTGGACTGCAAAGCTTCTAGCAGCTTGGCAGACCATTTGTCCATGGACTGAGCCATGGATTGTGAAAGTGACTCAGAGAGTTTCTCAGCAAAAGAGGCTAACTCTGTCCCTGCCGCCTGGACCGGGGGAGCCGGGGGGTCTACATGAGCCGAGGGGCCCACTAGTGACTGAGGCTCCGGCTGAGCAAGCGAAACAGGGGTCGAGCATTGCTCACAGTGGGGGTAGGTGGAACCCGCAGGTAACGTAGCCCCACAAGAGGTACAGGCCGCAAAAAAACCCTGTGCCTTAACAGCTTTGCTCCTTGTGGACGACATGCTGTTGTCTCCTAGGAGAGTGATCACTGAGGGTATATGGGAAAAAAGGGGTATACAGCCCGACCGAACAGATATGTATATATATATATATATATATATATATATATACATATACATATCTATTCCGGCACCCTAGGGGGACCAGCACCGGGTGACCGGTGTGGCTTACCGACCGCTAACAAGCGGAGTGTGTCCTTCAGATTCCCTGCCTTAGGTCCCCCGGAGCTGCAGAGCTGTTCACTGAGAATCCTCCACCGGCAGAATGCCAAAAAATGGCTGCCGGAGCTCTCAGGGGAGGAGTGGAGCCGTGGGCGGCGCCAGGAAAGTGCAGGAATCTGGGGTCCCCACAGTGATCAGTGAGGGGGGAGGAAAACATGCAGGATGCTCCAGCCCTCACATCCGACGTCAGGTCGGTAATCCCGTTCTTACCCCTGACAGGCAGGCCCGGGGGTGGGATTTTTGCGACTAGGCCGCGATGAAGCCGGGGACTAAATTTGAGACCGCGCCTGACAAGCAGGCACGGTCGGCGCGGAAGTCCACCGGCCTTCTCAATTCAGCAGCTGCCGCAGCTTCCGGGAGGAAGGTGCGCTCCCTGCACAGTCCCCAATGGGGACACAGAGTACCTTTGAGTTGCAGGGCCCGGTCCCTGAGGTTGAATAGGCTCCGGTCCGGCAGGTTCCCACAGGGGCTGCGGAGGGAGCACAGTCCCAGTAAATGGATGACCGCTTAGGATCCCACTTCTCCCAGAGCCGCTAAGGGATGGTGAAGGAGACGGCATGTGGCTCCAGCCTTTGTACCCGCAATGGGTACTTCAACCTTAACAACACCGCCGACGTAGTGGGGTGAGAAGGGAACATGCCGGGGGCCCCGTGGGGGCCCTCTTTTCTTCCAACCGACATAACTAATATGAGAATGCATGAGTGGATGTGTGCCTCCTTCCACACAAAGCATAAAACTGAGGAGCCCGTGATCCACGGGAGGGTGTATAGGCAGAGGGGAGGGGTTACACTTTTTAAAGTGTAATACTTTGTGTGGCCTCCGGAGGCAGAAGCTATACACCCAATTGTCTGGGTCTCCCAATGGAGCGACAAAGAAAGGTATTTCTAAAGATCTTTTACCATATGCAAATGAGCGAGGGGACTAGTCCCCTGGGCGTTAGTTCCCCGGCTAGTCGGCTCCATTAGCATGTTAGTACGTCCCTGTGGGTATGCTAACATGCAGCGTCAGAGGATGATCTCACTCACTTCTCTGCCATCATTGCTGATTTCGGATCAGTGCACATGACCCCGGAGGTTCGGTCATGCACACTACTTCAGTTTGAAGCCAGGATGTGTACACTCTGCTTCATAGTGGGCATGACCCCAACTCCGGAGTCATGCGCACTGATCTGAAATCCAGCTTTGGCAGCGATGGCAGCGGAGAAGTGAGTGAGATCATTGTGTGTTGCTGCACGTTCATTAGCATGATAGCACACCCACAGGGGCTCACTAACATGCTAATGAGGGGCGACTGGCCACTGAACGAACCTCATTACCATACGGTAAAAGATCTTTAGAAATACCTTTTCTAAAATTCTCTTGATCTATGCTCCTGTATACCGGGTCGGTTAGGCAGGGATTAGCAATATGCACCCAGAACTGCTTGTGGTACTGGGTGCATATTGCACCTGACAGGTTCCCTTTAAATTGTGTTCACACTGCTTATGGGGACGACATTTCCATCACTAGGTTATGTTGCTCACATCCCACAGTGGCTGTGCATGCTTACCTGGTTTGTACACTTATCAGGATGCCTGTGGTAACGAATTAGGGGTACTTTGCACGCTGCGACATCGCTAGCCGATTGTAGCGATGCCGAGTGCAATAGTCCCCGCCCCCGCCGCACATGCGATATCTTGTGATAGCTGCCGTAGCAAACATTATCGCTACGGTAGCTTCACACGCACTTACCTGGCCGGCGACCCGCCTCCTTCCTAAGGGGGCGGGTCGTGCGGCGTCACAGCGACGTTACACGGCAGGCGGCCAGCCAATAGCAGAGGAGGGGAGGAGATGAGCGGGAAGTAAACATCCCGCCCACCTTCTTCCTTCCGCATAGCCGGTGGAGGCAGGTAAGATGTTCCTCGCTCCTGCAGCTTCATACTTAGCGATGTGTGCTGCCGCAGGAACGAGGAACAACATTGTACCTGTCGCTGCCGCGACATTATGGAAATGACCGACGCTACACCGATCACCAATTTTTGACGCTTTTGCAATCGTTTATCGGTGCATCTAGGTTTAGCATTTTGCGTCATCGTTACGGGCATCGGATGTGCGTCACTTTCGATTTGACCCCGACGATATCGTAGTAGCGATATCACAACGTGCAAAGTACCCCTGAGTGATTGAGGTCTGACGAGATGTCATTGTGAACCTATGGGCTATATAAAGTGAAGTAGGATTCTCCTAGCTCACATACAGAGCAAGGAAAAGTTTAGGAAAGATCTGATTCAAGTTATTCAAGCTAGTTTTTTTCCCCTCTTGCCAAAACCCATTGTGCTAATTTTAAAGGGGCTGTCCAGGCTAAAATAATAAGTCTGCAGTCACTGCGCTGCGAGGATTTGCCTCTTTCTGAGCCGGGAACAGTGGTCATGTGATTGCAATTGTGCGATATGCGAACTCCCGGCAAGAACCAACTAGTGGCCATGGCCTCGTTCTGTACAAGTGTATGGAGTGACCAAATGCTTCCCACTTTGCTGTGTATTTAATCTGGGACCCAGCTGACCACTTCTTACCATTCACATTGGAGTTTTTGATAGACACAAGTCAGGTATATACAATGGTTTTAACTTAAGTTGGTTAGGGACTGTATCAGATGGGTACACCGTGACGAGGTGGGACAGCTTCTTACGTTTTTGCAAAAATGTATATACTAAGTACCCTGTTATTAAGCACTTGCAATTTATTTATTATTATTCATGGTATTTGTCATACAATTTTGCTCTTTTGTTTTTTTCAAGTGTATGGAGTGAGCACATTCGACTAGTAAGCACGGCTGTCTAGTGGGTGAGGCCTTGCTCAATACAAGTGTATGGAGTGGGCGCCTCTCACTAGTAAGCACGGCTGTCTAGTGGGTGAGGCCTTGCTCAATACAAGTGTATGGAGTGAGCACATTCAACTAGTAAGCACGGCTGTCTAGTGGGTGAGGCCTTGCTCAATACAAGTGTATGGAGTGTGCGCCTCTGACTAGTAAGCACGGCTGTCTAGTGGGTGAGGCCTTGCTCAATACAAGTGTATGGAGTGTTTGCCTCGGACTAGTAAGCACGGCTGTCTAGTGGGTGAGGCCTTGCTCAATACAAGTGTATGGAGTGGGCGCCTCTCACTAGTAAGCACTGCTGTCTAGTGGGTGAGGCCTTGCTCAATACAAGTGTATGGAGTGTGCGCCTCTGACTAGTAAGCACGGCTGTCTAGTGGGTGTGGCCTTGCTCAATACAAGTGTATGGAGTGAGCACATTCGACTAGTAAGCACGGCTGTCTAGTGGGTGAGGCCTTGCTCAATACAAGTGTATGGAGTGTGCGCCTCTGACTAGTAAGCACTGCTGTCTAGTGGGTGAGGCCTCGCTCAATACAAGTGGATGGAGTGTGCGCCTCTGACTAGTAAGCACGGCTGTCTAGTGGGTGAGGCCTTGCTCAATACAAGTGTATGGAGTGTTTGCCTCGGACTAGTAAGCACGGCTGTCTAGTGGGTGAGGCCTTGCTCAATACAAGTGTATGGAGTGTTTGCCTCGGACTAGTAAGCACTGCTGTCTAGTGGGTGAGGCCTTGCTCAATACAAGTGTATGGAGTGGGCGCCTCCGACTAGTAAGCACTGCTGTCTAGTGGGTGAGGCCTTGCTCAATACAAGTGTATGGAGCGTTTGCCTCGGACTAGTAAGCACTGCTGTCTAGTGGGTGAGGCCTTGCTCAATACAAGTGTATGGAGTGTGCGCCTCTGACTAGTAAGCACTGCTGTCTAGTGGGTGAGGCCTTGCTCAATACAAGTGTATGGAGTGGGCGCCTCTGACTAGTAAGCACTGCTGTCTAGTGGGTGAGGCCTTGCTCAATACAAGTGTATGGAGTGTGCGCCTCTGACTAGTAAGCATGGCTGTCTAGTGGGTGTGGCCTTGCTCAATACAAGTGTATGGAGTGTGCGCCTCTGACTAGTAAGCACGGCTGTCTAGTGGGTGAGGCCTTGCTCAATACAAGTGTATGGAGTGTTTGCCTCCGACTAGTAAGCACGGCTGTCTAGTGGGTGAAGCCTTGCTCAAAACAAGTGTATGGAGTGGGCGCCTCCGACTAGTAGGCACAACCTACAAGTGTATTGTGCAAGGCCGTGCCCACTAGTCGGATTCTGGCTGACAACATGCATATCACACAATTGCAGTCACATGACCACTATTCCCGGTTCAGGAACCGGTGAATCCTCGCAGCACAGTGTGTACGCTGGGAGGATTCAGAAGTCTGCAGTCACATAAAGTGACACAGAGTGACTGAAGACATCATTTTAGACTGGACAACCAATTTAAATGAGTGTAGACAATGCCGGTCAATAAACTCTGCAAACCTCCAACGTACGGCACTCACATACTGCCTTATGCCATACTACCATAGGCTCTTATATTAAAGTATATTCCTTGCAGGAGAAATGAGGATATAACTAAGAGCCTGAATATCTGTCAGCAGAAATCTTAAAAAAAAAAGACCAGCAGTGGAAATCATAATTATCTGATTTAGGATCTATTCCTTTGCAATATTGGTTAGACCAGTTGGGACACTTTAATAAGCCCACTGAGCAAATTTCTAGCCCACAAAGGTCCTGGTAGTTTGACTACGAAACCATAGATTCTGGAAAACACTAAACGGTGCTGACCTCTTTATTTTGTCCTCTTGCTTGTTCGCGTGCTGTTTGAGCAGCAGATTCTCATCGTGAATACGTAAATATCGGTCTTCCAATTCTTGCCTGGAAACGCGTGATACGGCCTGCCTTGCCTTGGCGCTATGGGGAGAAATGGCTTCTGAATGGAATAAAGAAAAAAAAATATATTAAAATTTATATATTACATGCTAGGAATATGTGCAGCTGTAAAAGAACTGTGAGGATTTAAGGGTTATCCCAAAATAGTAAGTGATAGTGTACTGACCGCTGGGACTCTGAACACTGGAACCCCAGCAATTCTGAAAACGGGGCTCTGGACCCCATCCCTGCAGAGCAAAGGTGCCCATGCTCCACCTCTGCTTCATTCATTATACGTAGGACTGCCAAGAAGAGACGAGCATCACGATCTCCCATTTCCGGAAGGTAAGTCGCACATAACACCCGAGTTTGCTAAAGGCAGATGTTGGGGGTAATATGGCCATAAAAAAAACGGATTTTTGTGTACTCACCGTAAAATCGCTTTCTCTTAGCCATCATTCGGGGACACAGGACCATGGGTGTTATGCTGCCTATCCATAGGAGGACACTAAGAAGATGCAAAAAGCATAGCTTCTCCTCTGCAGTATACACCCCCTGGCCGGGCCAGGGAAGCTCAGTTTTAGTACACAGATCTGGAGATCTTCGCGCGTTTTCCTGGGGAAGTGGGGCTTATCGCGGCCCGCGCGGGGGCGGGGCTTAGCGCTAAAAGAGCGCCAAGAAGAAGTCAGTGTGCCCCCCTGCTGTCGATAGTAAAAAACAGAAGGGAGCTTCTGTGACAGTTTTTCTCCCCCTCCCTCCAGTCAGCACACAGCTACCAGTAGATTATCTCTGCAGGATTCCCTGCAATCAGCAAGGGACTCCCCCTCCTCCAGCCAGTACGCTGCTAGAGGGAATAAACACTGAGTTCATGAGCCCTGGGAGCCCTCCCCCCGCCACCGTTAGATTATCTCTGCAGGATTCCCTGCAATCAGCAAGGGACTTTCCCCTCCTCCAGCCAGCTATGGTGGGAATAAAGACTGTAAATTCAGCAGTCCTGGGAGCCTTCCCTGCACCGTCTTTCTCCCTTTGTCTGGGAAACCAGTCAGCGGGGATGTCACCTTAACACTGCCTCAGTCCAGGCAGTGGAAATAGCAGAGTCAGCTTGCTGTGTCCGACCACACAGGTGCAATGTATCAACTCAGAGCCTGCAAAGAGGGGCTGAGGAATTGTGCCTCTGCCCTGGGCTCTGGAAAATCGGTGTCTGTGGGACCCGTCGTCCAGTAAAAGGCAGCCCAGAATCCAACGTCGCAGGAGGGGGTACATGGAGGCAACACCCCGCGTTCCCGCCCGTTGATGGTATTGGGAGATCGGTCCCCAAGGGAAACCGTCGCCCTCAAAAAATAACAAAACCTTGAAAGGATGTGCCTCCTACAGACACTAAGCTAAAACTGAGGTTGCCTTGCCCGGCCAGGGGGTGTATACTGCAGAGGAGGAGCTATGCTTTTGCATCTACTTAGTGTCCTCCTATGGATAGGCAGCATAACACCCATGGTCCTGTGTCCCCCAATGTGGCGTCAGAGAAATTATATCTGTTACAAACATCTTCCCATATTAGGAGACTTGTGACAGGTTTGAGCCTTGTGAAACTCTGGAAATAAAATGTGCTTTCTCTCCATTGGCATAGAAAGGGTTAATGTTAGTTTTGTTGCCAGCAGCTTTCTTTTAGTCCATGTCAGTTGCTGCCGCTCTGTGACCATCACCTTTAAATAGAGGCAATTCCCAGCAATCATTGCTGTTGATAGAATCCATTCTGTCCTGGCCGCCTAGGTGGAAGGAGCTGCTGTGTTTCTGATCTTAGCCCATCTGTCTACTGCCTTGGAGTCTGGCTGCAGCCGTGGAGTTTGTGTTGTATCCTTTTCCCTCCTGTGTGTCTACCTTTCCTTTGTGTTGTATTGTATGTTGTGTTGTATTAGTGCAGTGGTGGGATTAGTGATCCTCACCTGCCAGCACACTAGCCAGGGTTATTTCAGAGTTTCAGGTATCCTGCTCAGCAACAGGTGCGGAACCTATATAGGGCTGGCAGGGAGAGTAGGGTACTGTGGCAGGTGAGGACAGGATGTGTCCCATCTTCTATTCCCAAGCGCCAGAACCCACCATTGTTACAATGTCCCTAGGGTTCTGGCTGCAGCCGTGGAGTTTGTGCTGTATCCCTCCCCCCCCCCATGTGTCTTCGTTTCCCTTGTGTTGTATTAGTGCAGGAGTGGGGCTAGTGATCCTCACGTGCCAGCTCACTAGCCAGGGTTACTTTAGGGTTTTCCAAGGGTTTCAGGTATCCTACATATCGACAGGTGCTGAACCTGTATATGGATGGCTAGAAGAGTACGGTACAGCTGCAGGTGAGTGCAGGAGGTGTCCTATCTTCACCCTTCCTAGCGCAAGGGTCCACCGTTGTTACAGTGCCCCCCTTTTTGGTTGTGGTGTTTTTTGTAGTGTGCCAGGGAATTGTAGGTCTGAGCACAACTGTCACGCTGTGTACACAGACTTATCCTACTCTGTGCGTGACACTATTCGAAGACAATTCTGAAAATAAAAATATAAAATTAATTCCAATACCTGAAACGGTGGGACCGAAATCCCTCACAGGGAGATCTGCTGCGGTTTCATCAGCCGGAGCGGCCATTATGAAGCTGGTGGGGGAGAAATTAGGAGAACATTTAGTACAGATAAAAATATGCACAAAGTACATGCCCAGTCTGTGAGACTTCACGATCCTTGCCTGACGATTACCGTTGTGTAGTCTTACAGTGGCATCACTAATAGGCTCTAACTGTAAACGAAAACAGCTAAAGAGCCAGCTATGTAATCAATAGTTGCGTTACATCCTCCGGAGCAGCGATCCCATCTGGATTTTGGATAAGGCTCCTGAATACAATTGTAGTTATAGTTATATCTATGGCTGCATTATATCCTCCAGAGCAGTGCTCCTCTATGGATTATGGATGGGGCTCCTGAATACAGTTGTAGTTATAGCTATGGCTGCGTTATATCCTCCAGACCAGCGCTACCATCTGGATTTTGGATAAGGCTCCTGAATACAATTGTAGTTTTAGTTATATCTATGGCTGAGTTATATCCTCCAGAGAAGCACTCTTCTATGGATTATGGATGAGGCTCCTGAATACAATTTTAGTTAAAGTTATAGCTAAGGCTGCCTTATATCCTCCAGAGGAGCACTCCTCTATGGATTATGGATGAGGCTCCTGAATACAGTTGTAGTTAAGGCTGCATTAAATCCTCCAGAGCAGCGCTCCCTTGTGCATAATGGATTAGGCTCCTGAACACAGTTGTAGCTATAGTTCTGGCTGTGTTATATCCTCCAGAGGAGCGCTCCTCTATGGATTATGGATGAGGCTCCTGAAAACAGTTGTAGTTATAGTTATGGCTGCGGTATATCCTCCAGAGCAGCGCTCCCTTGTGCATAATGGATTAGGCTCCTGAACACAGTTGTAGCTATAGTTCTGGCTGCGTTATATCCTCCAGAGGAGCGCTCCTCTATGGATTATGGATGAGGCTCCTGAAAACAGTTGTAGTTATAGTTATGGCTGCGGTATATCCTCCAGAGCAGCGCTCCCTTGTGCATAATGGATTAGGCTCCTGAACACAGTTGTAGCTATAGTTCTGGCTGCGTTATATCCTCCAGAGGAGCGCTCCTCTATGGATTATGGATGAGGCTCCTGAAAACAGTTGTAGTTATAGTTATGGCTGCGGTATATCCTCCAGAGCAGCGCTCCCTTGTGCATAATGGATGAGGCTCCTGAATACACTTGTAGTTATACCGTAGTTATCAGTTACTGACCTGAGGCTCCCCAGTTACAGCAGTACTACAACTCCCAGCATGTCCTCACCATCACAGGCTGGGACTTGTAGTACTGCAGCACCTAACAATTCATTATAATGACTCTCTCCCCTGTGACTACAGCAGCTGGGGCTTCATAGTGAACTCTTGGCTCCCCAAACCCACACAGGGGAGCACAGACACTCACGTTTCTATTCGGCCGCCTTTCAGTATTCTTCTTCTTCTTCTTTATCGTTCAGGCCTGTCCCTTTCGCCCGGCGTCCATCCTGCAGCTCCCCGGCAACAGTTGCTACAGCCGAGACTGACGTCACTTCCGCTCGGAAGTATACAGTCTGTCAATGAAAATACTGCCACCCGGCGCGCAGCATGCCGGGTATGGTAGTTTCCTCTTTGTGGATTCGATCTACAGCGAACGCGCCAGGAAACTACGAGCCCCACAATGCCCTGCGTGTGGGAAGCCAGGAGCAAGATGAAGCGCAGGGCAGCGAGTGACAGAGAGAAGGAAGACAAGGTGTGTGATCATAGAGGCGCTCAGAGCAGAGCGGCCTGCCTCATAGAAACACCCCTTTAATGTAATCTGTCACTTCTTAAAGGGCTTGTCCACTATATCTTTGGCCCTCGTGTGTATATGGCATGTACTTGCCACAGTAGTCACCTGGTAATGGGGCACGTGATCAGCAGCTAAAAAAATGGATCAGGCACTAGATTTCACAATGTAAACTGCATGCATCACTAAATAAATGCCTTAGACCTGATGAGGCTGGTAGACTTCCATTGCAAATCCATATCAGAACGATTATATGATCTTTTAAGGGGTTTTACCCATTTTCAAACATGAATATGGTCATATAGAGCCTGTGGTTACAAGCAATTTACTGTTTGTTAATATTTTCAGATGTTTTGAGATATAAACACTGTTACTTTTGTTTATATCTTGTTACCTTGGAGACCGACCACCTCTTCTAGACAGCCGCTCTTTTCTGATGAGCTGGTGAGCATGGTGTTGGGTTACCGCCTCATCCCGGCCAGCTTCAGTGCATTATTTACAAAGTACGCAGCAGCAGTGGTGGTCGGTCTCCTAGGCAACCAGCTGTAAACAAACTAAAAGTCTTAATATCTCAAGAACGACTGCAAATCTTAACAAGCAGTAAATTGCAAAAGTGCTTGTTTTTACATGTCCTATCCTCTGACATTATCCATCTGGGAGGATGGGAATAACCCTTTAAGAAGGGTTACCTTATCTGCCCACCTTGCTTGATTGACAGCTTCTCAGTGTCCCCCCTCCCTGCTGGGATCTCACAGTGCTCAGTACACGCTGCAGTGATCAGTCAGGTCGAGAGGGGTGGGGGGGGGTGGGAAAGGTCACTGTAGGACTCATTAAATGCTCATTTTTTTATCTAAATTTTATAGCACTTATGAGATGAAGTACGTACATAAGTCTCAACAGGTCTAATGAGAAGCCCGATGTTTCCATTTCACACAGTAAGTGTGGTTATACAAGAATCGGACATTTGCATCCCTGAGCTGACAGCCCAGGAGCCGAGCACCCACTATCGGCAGTAGGTGCCGGCTGTACATTGCAGCTGACGCTTTCCTGTAGTCCTGACTGGTTCTTTTTTTTACATGACAGGTTCCCTTTAATTGGGGTTGTTGCCTCTATAATAACCTGAGCTAAAAAAAAGGATATTATTGTTATTGTCTGATGTTTTTCTGTTTTTATTTTTACTGTGGAAATATTTTGTCTTTTTCTATTTATTTTGATTGTTTTATTTACTAAATCTCCATCATTCTCCCGGGTGCTCACTGTATTGTGTGTCCGTTCATAGTCCTGTATCATCTGATTACAATGCAGTGGGACACCGTACTTATACAAAGTATGGGCACTATACTGTACAGCAGGCACAATGCAGACAGTGGGTAATGTTCTCCAGGAATCAGCAAATCCAGACTCCTCCATGACCAGATAAGAGCAGTGTGATCTGTCACTGCATAGAACACATCTCCAGAATCCGGTGGTGATGGCTTTAAATTGCTCTATCCGAAGCATTGTGGTTGGTGATGTACGGCTGCAGCTGCTCAGCATTGTGCTTCGTGATGTACTTCTCCTGCAGCTGCTCAGCATTGTGCTTGGTGATGTACGGCTGCAGCTGCTCAGCATTGTGCTTTGTGATGTACTGCTCCTGCAGTTCCTCCACATTGGGCTTGGTGATGTAACGCTGCAGGCAGCTGCTCACATTGTGCTTGGTGATGTACGGCTGCAGCTGCTCACATTGTGCTTGGTGATGTACGGCTGCAGCTGCTCAACATTGTGCTTGGTGATGTACGGCTCCTGCAGCTGCACATCATTGTGCTTGGTGATGTACGGCTGCAGGCAGATGCTCAGCATTGTGCTTGGGGATGTAAGGCTGCAGGTGCTCAGCATTGTGCTTGGTTATGTACGGCTGCAGCTGCTCAGCATTGTGCTTGGTTATGTACGGCTGCAGCTGCTCAGCATTATGCTTGGTGATGTACGGCTGCAGCTGCTCAGCATTGTGCTTGATTATGTACGGCTGCAGCTGCTCAGCATTGTGCTTGGTGATGTACGGCTGCAGCTGCTCAGCATTGTGCTTGGTGATGTACGGCTGCAGCTGCTCAGCATTGTGCTTGGTGATGTGCGGCTGCAGCTGCTCAGCATTGTGCTTGGTGATGTACGGCTGCAGCTGCTCAGCATTGTGCTTGGTGATGTACGGCTGCAGCTGCTCAGCATTGTGCTTGGTGATGTACGGCTGCAGCTGCTCAGCATTGTGCTTGGTGATGTACGGCTGCAGCTGCTCAGCATTGTGCTTGGTGATGTACGGCTGCAGCTGCTCAGCATTGTGCTTGGTGATGTACGGCTGCAGCTGCTCAGCATTGTGCTTGGTGATGTACGGCTGCAGCTGCTCAGCATTGTGCTTGGTGATGTACGGCTGCAGCTGCTCAGCATTGTGCTTGGTGATGTACGGCTGCAGCTGCTCAGCATTGTGCTTGGTGATGTATGGCTGCAGCTGCTCAACATTGTGCTTGGTGATGTACGGCTGCAGGCAGCTGTACATCATTGTGCTTGGTGATGTACGGCTGTAGGCAACTGCTCAGCATTGTGCTTGGTGATGTAAGGCTGCAGCTGCTCAGCATTGTGCTTGGTTATGTACGGCTGCAGCTGCTCAGCATTATGCTTGGTGATGTACGGCTGCAGCTGCTCAGCATTGTGCTTGATTATGTACGGCTGCAGCTGCTCAGCATTGTGCTTGGTGATGTACGGCTGCAGCTGCTCAGCATTGTGCTTGGTGATGTACGGCTGCAGCTGCTCAGCATTGTGCTTGGTGATGTACGGCTGCAGCTGCTCAGCATTGTGCTTGGTGATGTACGGCTGCAGATGCTCAGCATTGTGCTTGGTGATGTACGGCTGCAGCTGCTCAGCATTGTGCTTGGTGATGTACGGCTGCAGCTGCTCAGCATTGTGCTTGGTGATGTACGGCTGCAGCTGCTCAGCATTGTGCTTGGTGATGTACGGCTGCAGCTGCTCAGCATTGTGCTTGGTGATGTACGGCTGCAGCTGCTCAGCATTGTGCTTGGTGATGTACGGCTGCAGCTGCTCAGCATTGTGCTTGGTGATGTACGGCTGCAGCTGCTCAGCATTGTGCTTGGTGATGTACGGCTGCAGCTGCTCAGCATTATGCTTGATGATGTACGGCTGCAGCTGCTCAGCATTATGCTTGATGATGTACGGCTGCAGCTGCTCAACATTATGCTTGATGATGTACGGCTGCAGCTGCTCAGCATTGTGCTTGGTGATGTACGGCTGCAGCTGCTAAGCAGTGTGTTTGGTGATGTACGGCTGCAGCTGCTCAGCAGTGTGCTTGGTGATGTACGGCTGCAGCTGCTCAGCATTGTGCTTGGTGATGTACGGCTGCAGCTGCTCAGCAGTGTGCTTGGTGATGTACGGCTGCAGCTGCTCAGCAGTGTGCTTGGTGATGTACGGCTGCAGCTGCTCAGCAGTGTGCTTGGTGATGTACGGCTGCAGCTGCTCAGCATTGTGCTTGGTGATGTACGGCTGTATGCACATTGTATGTTCACAGCATCAGGGTCTTATAAATGCTTGTGATGTCATACAGAGGACCCATCATCTCTTGTCTTTATGCCATTGGTGGTGTTACTTTGGCTGTGATTATGCCTCTAAGATATATTCACGTCATTACAAAACAAATTAAATTTCCAGGATCTCATTCACACCGTGCTTCTTTTCCTTGTGTTTTGTTTCTTTTTGCGCTTTGGTACATTTTTTCTTATTTGCAGCACGTCAATACTTTCAACATTTTTGCTGCATTTTTCACCAATACAAATGAATGGGGAAAAAAGGGAAGTAAAAATGAGTCAAAAACCACTTTTTCCTGCCAACATTCTATTTTTTGCTGAAAATTCAGTGAGTCCCAGTAAAGTTATAGCTTATCACATCACCAGTAGTAGTAGTGGACTGGTCTAGGTCCGTGCTCTTTGGCCGGGGTCAGGACCTTTGTGAATTTCTTGACCCCCCGAGTTCCTCACTGTGGCGTGTGATTCACCCGCTTGGTGCGACGTCATGTGGGCGATGGCCAGCACACCAAATCATAAGCGAGTCTGGGATCTCGGAAGGTCCAGAGGTTTGTGCAGATCCTGTCCCTGGCCAAAAACCACTGACCTGGACCGTGGTTGCACAAAGCATTAAAGGGATTCTTCAGTGTCTCTAATTCATACATCGTAGGACAGGATGATATGACCCCTGTGTTGGGGGTTACACACTCTGCTTCCTTCTTAGAGGTAGTACACAGGAACACTTTCACTAAAAGTCCAGCAGATTTATTGAATCACATACATATAAACCACTCTTCAAAACATAAACACAGATTTCAGTCCGTTACACTGGCAGGTTCGGGTACAATTTAGCAAGTTTCCCTATGTCAGCCTCAATTCACTGACCTCGGTCAGCATACACAGCCCTTTCCAGAGGTATGACAAACCTCCATACGCTGACACCGGTCAGACAAAGTGAACCCTCTCTTCTCTCAGAAGATTCCTTCTAGGGGCATCAGAACCTCTATACACGGACTCGGTCAGGACAAGAAAATCCTCCCTAGTCTCAGACGATTTCGTCTTGGAGATGTCTACTACTTACACTGATCATGTGGCAAACAAACAGTCTCCATCTTAACACATGAGACACACCCACCCTTCTCTCCAGCTATCTGTAAAACCTGTCCCTGGAATGCCCTAATAAACCTTGTGGCACTACAAGAACGGACATTCAGGTTGACGCCACCTTTGTGATACATACCCTCTGCCATGTTACACCCCATAAACCCTCTGAGATGCAAACACATGAGAAATTGGAAACATGTATGATACCTTTTGGTGTGTGGGGCTACAAAGGCATTAGACAAGTGAATCCTCCCTTTTTTCAGAGGACTGCTTCCTGGAGACATCAGTCTACCCACAGTGACCATGTAGACAAGAAATCTGTGGAGAGAAAAGCGCATATAGGGTCTTACCCCAGTATATAAGGGGTGGGAGGAGGGTGAAACTACTCACCAGATGTCGTTGTGAGAGTCACAACAACTATTCGCATGTAGAATCTGATCCAAGGCTGCAGCCACCCAATTGGCAGATAACAGAGAGCAAGAGAGAGGGTGTTTGATACTGCGCCAAAGGATCACAGGAACAGATGTTTAGATTAATGCATCTTTATTTCATCCAGGTCTACGCGTTTCCGGAGCCACTGCCCCCTTCCTCAGGACCGTCAGGAAAGACAAAACATCAAATCTGTCAAATTTGACAGATTTGATGTTTTGTCTTTCCTGACGGTCCTGAGGAAGGGGGCAGTGGCTCCGGAAACGCGTAGACCTGGATGAAATAAAGATGCATTAATCTAAACATCTGTTCCTGTGATCCTTTGGCGCAGTATCAAACACCCTTCTCTTTTGCTCTGTCACAGTGACCATGTGGCAAACAAGCAGTCTCCGTTTTAACATATGAGACAGCCATGGGTGGAAGTATGTAGATAGCCAGACCCGCTTGTCTCTCCAGCTATCAGTAAAACCTGTACCGGGAATTCCCTAATAAGCCTCATGGCACTACACGTGCAAAAGCAGACATCAAGGTTGACACTATCATCGTAATACATACCCTCCACCTTGTTAAACCCCATAAACCCTCTAAGATGTGAACACATGACCTGATTATTAGAATTGGCCATGTGTATGATACCTTCGAGTATGTCGGGCCTCAAAGTCATTGGAAAAATAAATCCTCCCTTTTTTCAGGAGATTACATCCTGAGGACATCAGTCTACCCACACTGACCATGTGGCAAACAAACAGTCTACATCTTAACATATGAGACACAGCCATCCATGGCGGAGGTATGTGGAAAGTCAGACCCACCCGCCTTTCCTGCTATCTGTTAAACCTGTCCCTGTTATGCCCTATTACTCCTTGCGGACATCAAGGTTGACACTACCTGCATGATACATGCCCTCCGCAATGTTACACCCCATAAACCCTCCAAGATGCGATTACATGACCTGATTATTAAAATTGGAAACATGTCTAATACCTGCAGTTGTGTGGAGCCACAAAGGCATTGGGCCAACGAATCCTTCCTTCTTTTAGAGGATTACTTCCTGGGGACATCAGTCTCTTCACACTGACCATGTGGCAAACAAACAGTCCTGATTATTAGAATAGGACATGTGTATGATACCTTGTCTTACCACGTCAAAGTGACAGTGCTCACTAATATACAAATTAGGCACACTGAATACAGTTTTATGGTAATACAATAATGTAACAATTTATTGAGATTACATCAGGATAATGTTTGATCATGGAATGGCAGAAGCAATATTACCCTGTTTTATTGATTCAATTAATGTAAATCATAGTATATAGAGAAATTAGCATCAATACATTACCAAGCATTATAGCATCACTTCCCAACCGGAGGGGACTTGATCAGCGAGAAGGAAAATACTTTGGTGTTTACATCACAGAAGGAGTGCATCCACTAGTACCTCCTGGAAAGATTCCCGTAACTCACTGACCCAGCCCCCACATTTTATACTCATATCTACGTATTTCTTTGTCGCAGCTGCGCAGTAGAATTAAATTATATCATTGGTATATAACAGATCAGGTTTGCAGCTGCGTAGTTACTACTTCTGGCTCATGTTCTCCACGTGGAGACATGCGCAGTATGTTGTTTTTTACGGATATACTCCTCGTGATCATGGCATGGCCTTCAAAAGTTACTTGCGGTTAGATTTTCTGCTACTTGAGGTTAGGCAGCATGACTCCAATAATCACTATCTATTTGACTGGATACCTATCTAGAGTCCACTCACACACACATACTCATCCCATTTGTATCACATACCTGCGGGTGTGTGGGGCCGCAAAGGCATTGGACAAGCGAATCGTCCCTTCTTTCAAAGGATTACTTTCTGGGGACATCAGTCTCTACACTGACCATGCGGCAAACAAACAGTGCTTATTATTAAAATGAGGGACTTGTATGATACCTGTGGGTATGTGGGGCTGCAAAGGCATTGGATAAGCAAATCCTCCCATTTTTCAGAGTATTAATTCCTTGAGAAATCAGTCTCCCCACACTGACCATGTGGCAAACAAACAGTCCTGATTACTAGAATTGGACACATGTATGATACCTGTGGGTGTGCTGGGGGTCGCAAAGGCATTGGACAAGTGAATCGTCCCTTCTTTGAAAGGATTACTTCCTGGAGACATTAGTCTATCCACACTGACCATTTGGCAAACAAACAGTCCTGATTTTAGAATTGGACACATGTATACCTGCGATTATGTTGGTCCACAAAGGCATTGGACAAGTCAATGCTCCCTTGTTTCAAAGGATTTCATCCTGGGGACATCAGTCTCCCCACACCGACCATGTGGCAAACAAACAGTCCTGATTATTAGAATTGGACACGTGTATGATCCCTGTGGGTGTGTGGGGGCCGCAAAATCATTGGGCACCCCTCACCACCGATGCCCCTTGTGACGTCACCATGTGAATTGATGCCCTGCACAGGACGCCGGTGCACCCCGTAGTCCTCCTCTTTTGCGTTTGATCCAGTGTTTTTCCGGTGCCCCTTCCCGTAGCTGTGGGGAGACAGAATGGAGTGCCATGTAGTCAGAAATATATTGCTTGCTGACACGTCCCTTTCTGCTGCTCTTGTCTCAATAACAGGGTCATAAATATACACTAATAATATTGCTGCTTTAATGCATTCGTGAAGTAGATTTTGGTCACCTTTACCCCCATCTAATCAAAGCTGTTACCTAGAGGCGACCATTTATCTCCCGCTTCCATAATAATTATTATTTCTTATTTGCAGCGGTAGAGGTATATACTTCATATGTGCAGGAGCTTGTAACATTGAAACGAGGTATTGATCCAGGCCCCGGTGTGATTTCTCCTTGGCCTGCTGTCAATAACATTTTGGAATCACATAGTACTGTGGTTGACCT
Organism: Anomaloglossus baeobatrachus; assembly: GCF_048569485.1. Taxonomy (NCBI): domain Eukaryota; kingdom Metazoa; phylum Chordata; class Amphibia; order Anura; family Aromobatidae; genus Anomaloglossus; species Anomaloglossus baeobatrachus. The sequence continues at coordinate 161,453,551 of NC_134362.1, forward strand.
CGCTTCTTTATATACTTGTTCTTCTTTGTGCTCTGAATTATGGGGAAGAAAATCTGGAATTATTTTTTAGCTGCTTAATCATAAGGTTTTGCCCGAGGATTGTTCTACGCTCTCATTTCACGTCCACGGTATAATATTATATTACTATTATACAATATTACATATTTATTTTTTTATTTTCAAGGCATTGAGGGATATACTGCTTCCCTAATGATTATTAAAGGGGTATTCCAACCTAAATAAATCACCTATGCACTTATGTCCCCTGCTCTCTCCTCTAATTACATCACTGCAGCCAGGAGGAGGCCTTTTGCACATGCTCTCCATTTAAAGAGGTCTCGTCACCAGGTCAAAAGTGGGCAGCACTTGTTCTTCCTTTAATCCTGCTGCCCCCCTGAGTATTCCGTTTTTTGTTTTTTCTTAATCCGCCATACAATTCCAGAGATATGGAGGTTTTTATTTAGTGATAATATTTATGGTCTTTCCTAGTGGGCGTGGTCCAAAGGGAAATAATTAAGCCACGCCCCTGAGGAGCCTGTGAATCACATCTTCTCTCATAAAAATTAGCATATATCTTAAAAAAAAGCACAAAATACTCAACAATAGCTCAAATAATAAAAGCAATAACAGGCAACTTTACTTTTGACCTAGTGACTCCATCAAGTAGACCATAAAAATTAGCACGTCTAAAAAAAACCCAAAAAAACACAAAATACTCATGAGCAGTTCCACTAAAAGAAGAGCAACAACTGCATACTTTTGACCTGATGACGAGTCCTCTTCAAAGGAACCCAATCATGTCCCCAAGTGCTGTTAAGCTGCAGGTTAAAAGTGGGCAGCGCTTGGTCTTTTATTCCCGCTGCCCCCCTGAGTATGCTGTTTTTTGTTTTTTCTTAATCCGCCATACAGTTTCACAGATCTGGACGTTTTTATTCAGTGCTAATATTTATGGTCTTTCTAAGTGGGCGTGGTCCACAAGGCAATAATGAAGTCACGCCCCCGAGGAGCCTGTGAATCACATCTCATAAACATTAGCACATATCTTAAAAAAAAAAAGGGGAAAAAAAACCCACAAAATGCTCAAGAACAGCTCAAATAATAAAAGCAATAACAGGCAACTTTACTTTTGACCTAGTGACAAGCCCTCTTCAAAGGGAACCTGCCTGTCATGTGCCCAAATGCTGTTAACCTGCAGATAAAGGGTTAAGCTGCAGGTTAGGCATCTTGATGATGAGTTGGGTATGGTGGAGTCAGACACTCATGATTCAGTGAGAGGAGCATGTCTATTAATGAATCAGGCGAGTTTAACAAGTGGTGTGCACCTCCACAAATCTTTCTCTAGTTGGGGACTGGCTTAGATTTATACTGACAAATAAACAGCTGCACTCTGAGGCGCTAAGGTATATAGATATTGAATATAGGCATTTGAATATGCATTACTGCTAAGGAAATAAATAAAAAATTGAGACACAGCATATAAAAAAGGCCACTTTTATGTGAGCCCAGCAGCCAACGTCCAGGTGTATCTCATATGATACCTCTACCTGGGCTGGACTACCTACAATTGTATGGGTAGTCAGGGACCTGCAACTAGGAAATTCAAAATCGTCTGAAACTGATGTGAAGGAGTGCTCAGAAGGCATGGGCTCATAATCCAAAAAAAGAAAACTGACGAGACTTCCTAATAGACAAGTGTAAACAGGTGCATACTGGACATGAAATTTGCTAGCAAATAAATAGCTGCACTGTGAGATGCTAAAGTAAACAGACATTGAACATAGGAACTTGGGCATGCATTACTGCTAAAGAAATAAATAAAATTGAGACAATTGGCCAGTATTATGTCAGCCCAGCAGCCAGCATCAAGGTGTATCTTGTATGCTGGGTCCCTACCTGGGCTGAACAGTGTATAATTTTATGAGCAGGCAGGAACCTGCTACTTGGAATTTAAAAAATCACCTTAAGCTGATGTGAAGGAGTGCTCAGTCAAAACTGGCCTTTTTTATGCACTGTGTTTCAATTTTTTTAATTTATTTCCTTAGCTGTAATGCATGTTCAAGTTCCTATATTCAATGTCTGTATACCGTAGTGTCTCAGAAAGCAGCTGCTTATTTGTTAATTTATTTAGTGCTCAGTATGTACCTGCTCACACTTGTCTGTTAGGAAGTTCCTTCAGAACGGTAGGATTGATTTAATCAAGTCAATTTGTCCGATTCATCCTTCATCTTTATGAAGTCTCTCATCTTGTTTTGTCTTGTGGTATTCGTTGATATTTTTTGCACCAAATTCTTCCCATAAGCTTTGCGTGAGATTCGTGAATTTCTGTGCAAAATAAAAAAAAAATTTTTTGTCTATTTTTCTATCTTTTAGCCTTTTTGGCAGCTTTCTAGCTCAAAAAGTCAAATATTCTTTTCAAAACGTGCATGTACATGCAAATGTACATCAAGAGTTCCGTTGTACAATATTTCACTGCCGGCAGAAAGTGGAGTGCACTGGTGTGGGAAAATTGCAACTTTGTTTTTATATTACCAAAAAAAAAAAAAAAAGTTGCAGTTGATGATGGTAAAAAAGGCAAACTAACCCCACAATTATATGTATGTGTGTATATATATATATATATATATATATATATATATATATATATATATATATATATATATATATTAGTACAGACCAAACATTTGGACACACCTTCTCATACAAAGGGTTTTCTTTATTTTCATGACTCTGAAAATTGTAGATTCACATTGAAGGCATCAAAACTATGAATTAACACATGTGGAATGAAATACTTAACAAAAAAGTGTGAAACAACTGAAAATATGTCTTATATTCTAGGTTCTTCAAAGTAGCCACCTTTTGCTTTGATTACTGCTTTGCACACTCTTGGCATTCTCTTGATGAGCTTCAAGAGGTAGTCACCGGAAATGGTTTTCCAACAGTTTTGAAGGAGTTCCCAGAGATGCTTAGCACTTGTTGGCCCTTTTGCCTTTACTCTGCAGTCCAGCTCACCCCAAACCATCTCGATTGGGTTCAGGTCTGGTGACTGTGGAGGCCAGGTCATCTGGCGTAGCACCCCATCACTCTCCTTCTTAGTCAAATAGCCCTTACACAGCCTGGAGGTGTGTTTGGGGTCATTGTCCTGTTAGTATGCCTTCAATTATGAATAAATCCCCAACAGTGTCACCAGCAAAGCACCCCCACACCATCACACCTCTTCCTCCATGCTTCATGGTGGGAACCAGGCATGTAGAGTCCATCCGTTCACCTTTTCTACAAAGACACGGTGGTTGGATCCAAAGATCTCAAATTTGGACTCATCAGACCAAAGCACAGATTTCCACTGGTCTAATGTCCATTCCTTGTGTTCTTTAGCCCAAACAAGTCTCTTCTGCTTGTTGCCTGTCCTTAGCAGTGGTTTCCTAGCAGCTATTTTACCATGAAGGCTGCTGCACAAAGTCTCAAAATATATATATAAAATCAGTACATTATACATTTTTTCTTTATAGGGAGAGATATGTGTGTGTGTATGTGTATAGTGTGAGACTCATGTGGGATTAGTGGATGAGGGCAGGTATATCTCACCCCGGTATCGGTCCTATGTGATTTAGCCTGGCCAGGATCACCTGGCTACTAATGGATTAATGGGAGGTGAAGGACGGAGGTAAAAGGAATCTGGGAAGTTGGGGGAGGGTCTCCATCTGGGAACACAGTAAGCCTGTCTGTGTAGGAGACACTTGTGAGGAGCAGTGCCTGATGTTTGTATGGTTTAGCTGGAAGGGAGAAGCCCTCCAGTTGGTAGTTAGGATATCATCCTGTATAGTTAGTGCCGGACAGGCAAGGATTTATTTTGTTGGTGTTTTTTTTTCTTTTTGTTTATGCTTCACTGCAATAAACCTGACCAAGCGTCAGTTACACCTTGAATTCGGCTGTCTGCCTGAGGTGAATACGTGCCCTTTGAACCCAGCAAAGGCGATCCCGGAGCGTGTTATCACATTGTGGTGGAGAACGCGGGCAGCACGTTACAGCGCATCATAATGGATGACGTGGTGAAAGCGCTGGTACAATCCGCAGCTGTGCAGCAGGAAGCTAATCGCTTGATGTCGGCACAGTTGAAGGAACTGGTGGAATCGACGGTTAGAGACCGCCAACTTTTGCAGCAGGTGGCGCAGCGTCTGGCGACCGTACCGGAGAGTAATGCAGAGGCTGACCAGAGGGTGATTCATGTGAGTCGGTGCTGGCAGAAACTAACCACAGATGACGATGTGGAAGCTTACCTGACCACGTTTGAACGGACGGCGGAGCGGGAAAAGTGGCCAAAGGAGCGATGGGCCGACTTGCTTGCACCGTTTCTGGCAGGTGAGGCCCAAAAAGCCTACTTTGATCTTGAGCCTGAAGCAGCGCATGACTTTGATAAACTAAAAGCCGAGATCCTTGCCCGGCTGGGAGTGACGATGGCCGTGCGAGCACAGAGAGTTCATCAATGGACTTATCAGCCCGATAAACCACCGCGGTCACAGATGTTTGACCTCATTCACTTGACCAAGAAATGGCTACAGCCTGAGGTTTTGACGGCGCCAGAGATGGTACAAAGAATCGTTCTTGATAAATACCTAAGAGCTCTACCGCCATCTCTGAAGAGGTGGGTAAGCCATGGAAACCCCACGACAGCAGATCAGCTAGTGGATCTAGTGGAGCGTTATTCCTTGGCAGAAGGACTTATGGACGATGCTACACATCCTCACTCTTCCCCTTCTCGACGAGGATCTGGTAAGACTGTTCCAGGGTCATGGGGAGGAGGAAAATATCCTAAGGCAGTGGAGGAGGAAAACAGGACTGCTGGCCCTGTGAGGGCTAAGGTGCCAAACTATGGTCTTAGCAAGGGGCCCGTGAGGTGTTTCCGCTGCCAGGAGGCGGGCCACATTGCTGCAAACTGTCCAGTAACTGCAGAACCGATGCAGTGCGATGTCAAGGACTTTGAAAAACGCAGGGCTATGGTTGCACGGGTAGTGTGTGTTGCTGCATGTCAAGGCGATATGAAAAAACACCTGTGTGAAGTGTCCATTGATGGCAATACTGTTGTTGCACTATTAGACTCGGGAAGTGTGGTGACTCTGGTAAAGGCCAGTCTGGTAGCAGTCCCGATGGGACCGTCAGATAAATTTTCTGTGACATGTGTGCATGGAGACACCTGCTCGTACCTCACAACGGTCTCCTGCATTACTACGCCCTATGGGTCTGTGCATCATAAGGTGGGACTAGTACCAGCACTATTGCATGATATCATTTTGGGCAGGGATTTTCCCCACTTCTGGCAGTTGTGGGAGAACCAATTAGTACCCCAGGGTAGCCGCACGGATGATCCTTCTCCCACACCTTGTGTGGGCCCGGAGCCACTAGAGGATGCCCCACAAGAGGGTTCAGAGGAGGAATCCGCTGAAAACAACCCCCAGTTCCCCTTTTCAGTTCTGGCGGGTGATTCCGATGAACCCGGGGCAGAGGCGGACACGGGTGGCTGTCCCCCTTCCTCTTGGCTGAATTTGGAAGTCCAGAAAGATGACTTCCAAAGTGAGCAAATGAGAGATCCTACCCTTTCTCAGGCTATAAAAAATGTTAAAATGATAAACGGGGTGCAGGTGGATGCAGGTACTAGGCTGTCTTACCCCTACATGGCACTGGAGAATGACTTTCTCTATCAGATAGAGAAGAAGGGGGATGACACAGTACAACAATTGGTTGTGCCGAGAGCCTACAGGCGGAGAGTGCTGGACCTGGCACACGGACACATGATGGGGGGACACCTGGGGGTCCAGAAAACTACCGAAAGGATATTACACTGTTTTGTTTGGCCCGGCATGCATCACGATATTCGCACCTATTGTGAGTCTTGTCCTGACTGCCAATTGTCTGCACCTAGGCCCCGTTTCTGTAGCCCCTTAGTACCTCTGCCTATCATCGAGATCCCATTTGAGAGAATTGGGATGGATTTAGTTGGACCCCTCCCCAAGTCTGCACGAGGACACCAGCACATCCTTGTCATCTTGGATTATGCCACTCGTTACCCCGAGGCCATCCCTTTGCGTAACACGGCCACCAAGACCATTGCCAAGGAGCTGGTCCATGTGTTTAGTCGGGTTGGTGTCCCAAAACAAATACTCACAGACCAAGGAACCCCCTTTATGTCTAAAGTAATGAAAGAACTCTGCAGGCTGTTACAAATAGCACAGTTACGCACCTCCGTGTATCACCCTCAAACGGACGGACTGGTCGAACGGTTTAACAAAACTTTGAAACAGATGCTCCGTAAGGCGATAGACAAGGACGGGAAGAACTGGGACTACTTACTCCCGTATTTGCTTTTTGCCATCCGGGAGGTGCCCCAGTCTTCCACCGGGTTCTCTCCTTTCGAGCTTCTGTACGCCCGACGTCCCCGTGGACTGTTAGATGTCGCTAAAGAAACCTGGGAGGGACAGGTCACCCCGTTCAAAAGCGTAATAGACCATGTAACCCAAATGCAGGACCGTATTGCGGCGGTGATGCCCATCGTTAAAGAGCATGTGATACAGGCTCAAGGAGCACAGAAAAGGATTTATGATAGGGGGGCCAAGATCCGTACTTTTGCACCCGGAGATAGGGTGTTGATCCTGGTCCCCACGGCAGAAAGCAAATTTCTGGCAAAGTGGCAAGGCCCCTTTGAAATTAAGGAACGGGTGGGTGAGGTAAACTACAAAGTGTACCAGGCTGGTAAAAGGAAGCCTGAACAGATTTATCACGTGAATCTGATAAAACCCTGGAAGGACCGTCCAGCTCTGTCAGCAGGTCTGGCCCTTCCGGTCTGCAAGCAGACCATACCGGATGTCGGGATTGCGGAGACGCTGTCAGAGCGGCAAAAGACAGACGTCAAGCAGTTTGTAATCAACAATCACGAGTTTTTCTCGGAAAAGCCCGGGCAGACCACTCTCATTAAACATGACATCATAACAGAGCCTGGAGTAACAGTTCAGGTAAAGCCCTACCGAATACCGGAAGCTCGGCGGGAAGCTGTCTCCCGAGAAGTGAAGACCATGTTAGAGTTAGGTGTAATCGAGGAATCGCATAGCGCCTGGTCGAGTCCGATTGTGTTAATACCGAAACCAGACGGCTCCATTAGATTCTGCAATGACTTCAGGAGATTAAATGCGGTCTCCAAATTTGATGCATACCCTATGCCACGGGTCGATGAATTAATAGATCGGCTTGGAAAAGCCCGGTATATCACGACCCTAGACTTAACGAAGGGCTATTGGCAGATCCCGCTAACAGAGGCCGCTAAAGAGAAAACTGCGTTTTCTACACCGGAAGGTTTATACCAGTATGTGTATATGCCGTTTGGACTACACGGGGCACCGGCAACCTTTCAAAGGTTGATGGACCGAGTCCTGAGGCCCCATAGGCAGTATGCTTCTGCGTATTTGGATGACATAGTCATTTACAGCCTGGACTGGGAGACGCACCTCCAGAAACTAGAGGCCGTGATTGAGGACCTGCGGGAGGCGGGTCTAACAGCAAACCCCAAGAAATGTCATATCGGGCTGGAAGAAGCCCGGTATTTGGGATACGTAATTGGGAGGGGAATTGTTAAACCCCAGATTGACAAGATACAAGCCATTCAGAAATGGCCGCAACCAGTCAACAAGAAGCAGGTGAGAGCGTTTTTAGGAATAGCCGGCTACTACCGACGGTTCATTCCCAATTTTGCGGCTACCGCTGTTCCCCTGACGGACCTTACCAAAGGGAAAGACTCTGTCATGATCAAATGGACCACGGCAGCCGAAGAAGCCTTCCATAACTTAAAACTAGCTCTTTGCTCTCAACCTGTGCTCATGACTCCTGACTTCCGCAGCGAGTTCGTGGTCCAAACGGACGCTTCTGATGCCGGTATAGGGGCTGTATTGTCACAACTGAAGGACGGAGAGGAACATCCGGTCCTTTATCTTAGTCGGAAACTTAATAAGCATGAACGCAACTATGCCATAGTGGAAAAAGAATGCTTAGCCATTAAGTGGGCTCTAGAGTCCCTTAAATATTACTTGATTGGAAGGAAGTTCCGGCTGATCACTGACCATGCCCCTCTCAAGTGGATGCACTTGAATAGGGAACGGAATGGCCGAGTGACCCGGTGGTTCCTTGCACTTCAGGCCTACCGTTTTACAGTGGAGCACCGCCCGGGGGTGCGGATGGGGAATGCTGATGCCCTGTCTCGTGTGCACTGTTTTGTGGGTGCTGTTGCTCAGCTGCAGTGGTCTGAGCAGAGGGGGGGGGATATGTGAGACTCATGTGGGATTAGTGGATGAGGGCAGGTATATCTCACCCCGGTATCGGTCCTATGTGACTTAGCCTGGCCAGGATCACCTGGCTACTAATGGATTAATGGGAGGTGAAGGACGGAGGTAAAAGGAATCTGGGAAGTTGGGGGAGGTTCTCCATCTGGGAACACAGTAAGCCTGTCTGTGTAGGAGACACTTGTGAGGAGCAGTGCCTGATGTTTGTATGGTTTAGCTGGAAGGGAGAAGCCCTCCAGTTGGTAGTTAGGATAACACCGTGTATAGTTAGTGCCGGACAGGCAAGGATTTATTTTGTTGGTGTTTTTTTTTCTTTTTGTTTATGCTTCACTGCAATAAACCTGACCAAGCGTCAGTTACACCTTGAATTCGGCTGTCTGCCTGAGGTGAATACGTGCCCTTTGAACCCAGCAAAGGCGATCCCGGAGCGTGTTATCACAATAGATATACATATACTTGCAAATATATATATATATATATATATATATATATATATATATATCTATACACATATACACACACACTATATATATATATATATATATATATATATATATATATATATATATATATATATATATATATATATACAAAGCAAGAAGGCCTGCGGAGACACCATCACATGTTTCTCAACGCTGGCAGGACACTAGCCAGGTCTTTCACCGGGAAGGAACAACCACGGGAAGGGCAGTCTCCAGTCAAGGAGACCACCTATGCCAAGCATGGTATCCATCCACAGACAGCCGTTTCGGGGTAGTTTCCTGCCAGCGTTGAGAAACATGTGATGGTGTCTCCGCAGGCCTTCTTGCTTTGAATATTTCCCAGGGGGCATTGCTCTAGAATCACTGCGTTGAGAAACACGTGATGGTGTCCCCGCAGTGGTGGATGTTGATCTCCCTAAGGTCAACCATCCTTGCTCATATATACATATATATATATACACACACACAGGAAAAAAATTATGGTATATATATCACTATCTATACATTGTTGTATTTTGTCATTTTTTCTGCCTTTTCACTTGTTTTTATTTTGTGCTTTATTCCTTTTTTTATTTCCATTTTGTGTCTTATTGAAGTCTATTCTCTATGTGTTCGCCTGATTTTATATATATAAATAATACACACACACATACTGTATATTACATGTATACACATACATATACTTGCAAATATATATATATATATATATATATATATATATATATATATATAATGTGTATATATGTAATATACAGTATGTGTGTGTGTATTATTTATATACGGTATATAAAATCAGGCGAACACATAGAGAATAGACTTTAATAAGACACAAAATGGAAATAAAAAAAGGAATAAAGCACAAAATAAAAACAAGTGAAAAGGCAGAAAAAATTAGAGAATACAACAATGGATAGATAGTGTCATATATACCAGAATTTTTTTTCCTGTGTGTGTATATATATATATATAGTGTGTTTGTGTGTGTGTGTGTGTGTGTGTAGTATATATATATATATATATATATATATATATATATATATATATATATATATATATATATATATATATATATATATATATATATATATATATAAAAATGTGTGTATAATTTTATATATTATATATATATTTTTTTATCTATTCATTTTATTTATATATAATATTTTCTATATCTGTGTGTATATGTATACTGTATTTTAGTTATCTTTTCCAGCTCTGTAATAGAGGCCAGCAGTAATGTCGCCTTCAGGTGGGTCATAGCTTAATTACAGCACACATGTCTCCAAGCCTTCTTGGGGCGCATTATTCTCATCTCTGCTCCTCAAACACGATATTTGCCGCAAAGTGTAGCCTCTGGTCAAGGGTAAGTGGCCGATCGGCTGAACAAGAGAAGGGGCTGCCCTAGGCACACTCAGTGACGGCCTTCTCCAGCGGCTCCGGCACCGGCTAGGACTCTTGTATGTCGCTGTGTATTGGGGACGTGACATATTTTTGCTTCTGGATAGAAAGTGAAGTCGTCAATTGGAGATAACGGGATTAAGTCATTGCAAGGTTGTACTGTCACATAGGAATCAATAGCTCTGTAAAGCGGGAATCAAAGACTTTGAAGGAAGCCAAGTCCTTTCAGCCATTACTGTATTAGTCACTTGGGCTTTGCGTCCGTAAACATCATCTCCGATAACACTGCAACGTATAACGTACAGGATTTTTTAGGGTCATGTCATTAAAAACACTATAATTCCGGAATACAGTCGTTCACACGTTTGTCTATATTCACCTATGGCAGCATTTATATAGGGTTTTAAAATGCGAAAACTGATGGCACTTCCAAACAGACAAGTGTGAACAGGTGCAAACTGAATATGAAATATACTCTAAGAAATATACAGCTGCCCTCTGAGACACTAAGGTATACAGACATGGAATGTAGAAATTTGGACATGCATTACTACTAGGAAAATAAATGTAAAAATTGAGACACTTAGCGCATAGGCTAGTTTTATGGGAGCGCAGCAGCCAGGGTCAAGGCGTATCTCTCATAGTATTTGGAATCTCTCTAAGGCCAGGGTCACACTTGCGTGTGACTTGCGCGAGAATCTGATCGCACTGCCTGGACCGGCTGCCGCTCTCCTGACAGGAGCAGGTCAGCATCATAGCAATACATACAGCGGAGCTGCTCCTGGCAGAAGAGAAGGCGGCCGGGCCGTGCATCGCGATTAGATTCCCACACGAGTTACACGCAAGTGTGACCCCGGCCTTAGAGAGATTCCAAATACTATGAGAGATAAGCCTTGATGCTGGCTGCTGGGCTCCCATAAAACTAGCCTTGTGACCCCGGCCTAATGCCTGCACTCAGATGCCCGCTGCCAAGAAGAAATTAACTTTATTCCTCCCAGCAGTGTTTGGGTTTTAGTCATCAGGGAGGTGCTGGCGCAAGTTCAGTCACACTGTATAATGAGCGGTGGCTGTAACCGCGTCCCCTGCACTGACTGACTGACAGCACAGCATTAGAGCCGGCTGTCAGTCAGTGCAGGGGCTCTGTTACAGCCGCTGCTCTCCATATACAGGGCAGTGACTGATCCTGCGCTGGTGCCGCCCCAAGGACTGAAACCTGAACGCTGCCGGGAGGAATTAAGTTAATTTCCTCCCGGCAGCGGGGCTCTAAATTCAGGTTCCAAACCCTATTAACTGGCAAATTAACCCCATATCTGCAGGTTAATACTTTAAAGAGGTTTTCCCCTTTCATCTGTTAAAACAAAAAAAAAAACAATAAAACAAAATAAACAAATTAGTGAGAGTAAAACCCCTTTATATGACAGTTATATGGAATCTGATTTCTCCAAACCAGAGAGCGGTATAACGTAAAGGCAAAACTGATTCCAGCGATGTGTCACTTACTAGGCTGTTTTCTGTACTTTTGTTAAAATCACAGTTTTATAAGCAGGACTAGTAAACCTGCTGCCATACAGTCCAGCTTTTTTTGAGCTCTGTATAACCCCGCCCGATCACTGATTGACAGCAGGATGAAGCTGTACTTGGTTGCAGTATGACTTGTGGGGTCTCTTTCTCTGTATTTCCTGACCCTCCTCACCCTCTTAGCAGTATCACTTTCTGACTATTTTCTATTTTATTGTGCCACATTTCATATTTACATATTAATGTTTTTTTTATTTTTATTTTTTTTACTGTTTTATTATTGAGCCATTTTGTACCTTTTATTAAATGTGCATTTGAGATGCTCTAGTTAAGTTTTATCCTGAATTTTAAGTGTTGCCCCCCCTTAACCATATATAGGATATTTGTTTCTGTGAGATTGTGTTTTTAATGTCTTATTTAGTGGGGGGGGGATTGACCTCTTACCAGTTTGATCATGTTAACCTGGCGAAATCACAATGAATATCACGATGAAGTTGTCTGCAAATCTGAATAAACAAAATTCTCCTACCCATTGCAGTGATATTAGCTTGTAAAGTTTTAGTTTCTAATTTCCATTGCACCCAAGCGGGCGTTAGCAGAGATTCTTTTCTGGGGCAGTTGCTTTTTTCCCTGCATGATGTTGTCCGATCATAAGCAGGAGGCGTCATGCAGAGGAAAAAAAAGAACGAGGGAAGTAGAGAAGAACTATATATCATTACAAACACTTCTGCAGCTGCAACTCCCATTCTACAGCATGCAGGGAGAGGGAAGTAGAGCAGAACTGTATATCATTACAAACACTTCTGCAGCTGCAACTCCCATTCTACAGCATGCAGGGAGAGGGAAGTAGAGTAGAACTGTATATCATTACAAACACTTCTGCAGAATTGTGTTTCATTACAAAGACTTCTGTATCTGCAACTCTCATCACACAGCATTGTCAACATGGGGTAAGGGAAGTAGAGCAGAACTGTATATCATTACAAACACTTCTACAGAATTCTGTGTCATTACAAACATTTCTGCAACTACCATCCCACAGCATGTGGGGGGAGGGAAGTAGAGTAGAACTGTATATCATTGCAATCACATCTACAGAACTGTGTCTCATTGCAAATATTTCTGCAGAACTATGATTCATTGTGGGGCAGTAGTGCAGAACTGTATATCATTACAAACACCTCTGCAGAGCGGTGTGTCTTTACAAACACCTCTGCAGAGCGGTGTGTCTTTACAAACACCTCTGCAGAGCGGTGTGTCTTTACAAACACCTCTGCAGAGCGGTGTGTCTTTACAAACACCTCTGCAGAGCGGTGTGTCTTTACCGACACCTCTGCAGAGCGGTGTGTCTTTACCGACACCTCTGCAGAGCGGTGTGTCTTTACCGACACCTCTGCAGAGCGGTGTGTCTTTACCGACACCTCTGCAGAGCGGTGTGTCTTTACAGACACCTCTGCAGAGCGGTGTGTCTTTACAGACACCTCTGCAGAGCGGTGTGTCTTTACAGACACCTCTGCAGAGCGGTGTGTCTTTACAGACACCTCTGCAGAGCGGTGTGTCTTTACAGACACCTCTGCAGAGCGGTGTGTCTTTACAGACACCTCTGCAGAGCGGTGTGTCTTTACAGACACCTGTGCAGAGCGGTGTGTCTTTCCAGACACCTCTGCAGAGCGGTGTGTCTTTCCAGACACCTCTGCAGAGCGGTGTGTCTTTCCAGACACCTCTGCAGAGCGGTGTGTCTTTCCAGACACCTCTGCAGAGCGGTGTGTCTTTCCAGACACCTCTGCAGAGCGGTGTGTCTTTCCAGACACCTCTGCAGAGCGGTGTGTCTTTCCAGACACCTCTGCAGAGCGGTGTGTCTTTCCAGACACCTCTGCAGAGCGGTGTGTCTTTCCAGACACCTCTGCAGAGCGGTGTGTCTTTCCAGACACCTCTGCAGAGCGGTGTGTCTTTCCAGACACCTCTGCAGAGCGGTGTGTCTTTCCAGACACCTCTGCAGAGCGGTGTGTCTTTCCAGACACCTCTGCAGAGCGGTGTGTCTTTCCAGACACCTCTGCAGAGCGGTGTGTCTTTCCAGACACCTCTGCAGAGCGGTGTGCCTTTACTGCATTTTTATATTAAGGATTAATGGAGAAGCAAGCATTCAGTTTAGGCAATGCATGCTGCGAAATGGGGGAGAAAGAAGTTCTAACACCTATAATTCTGGAAGAATGCTGATGATGAGCCATCCATTCAAAAAGTTACAGAGAATGAGGAAAGTTCCTGGATGAACTATTTGTGGGATGAGGGCAGCAAGGGTTAGGTTTTAGGAAAAAATTTGAACCTCTGGGAACTTCACCTATTGATAAATGGAGCTGATTGCTTATAGAAGGCTATTAGATTTATCGATTTCTTGAGGATTTTACCGCTACAGAAAACCTGTAGCGGATGAGTCCTGTGTGAACATGACCAATTGTAAGACTCCTCCGATAAAGGCCGGTTTCACACATCCGACATTCACGGTCAAAGTAAGGACCGCGATGCCCAACCTGACCACTGATCTCCTGACCCGATCCATCAGCGTCATACATATTTATGAGACCATTGAGTTTGGGTTGGGAAGTCGGGCAAGTCAGGGTATCGTAGCCAGAATTCGGACCATGAACCTCGGACGTGGCCCCTTATGTTTGAGGAGACACAGGTTTTCCATAACAGCAAAATCTGCATCAAATCGACATAAGCGCTGCAGCCAATCACTGAGCTCAGCGGCTCTACCAGAGTTCGCGGCAAGAGCCAAAGAAATCAGTGAATGAGCCAATCCTCTGAGATTAGTGACTTTGCCCAAGTTGACAGCACAAGCCGTCTCTTCCCAAGTTAACGGCATGAGCTGTGACATAAGAGATACAGCCAATCACTGAGCTCTGCAGATCTACCCCAGTTGACGGCACGAGTCGTGACATCAGCGCTGCAGCCAATCACTGAGCTCAATGGCTCTGCCCGAGTTGACGGCACGAGCTGTGACATTAGCACTGTGGCTAATTACTGAGATTAACTGCGAGTTGAGTGCATGAACCATGACATCAGTGCTGCAGCCAATCACTGAGCTCAGCAGCTCTGCCTGAGTTCATGGTACGAGCTGTGACATTAACGCTGTAGCCAATCACTGAGGTTAGCAGCTCTGCCAAAGTTGACGGTATGATATGTGACAGCAGCGCTGCAGCCAATCACAGCTCAGTGGCTCTGCTCGAGTTGACAGCACAAGCCATAACATCAGCGTTGAAGCCAATCACCGAGATTAGCGGCTTTGCCCTAGTTTATGGCACGCGGTGTGACAGTGCTGCAGCCAATCACTAAACTCAGTAGCTCCCTTTGAGTTGACGGCACAAGCTGCAACATCAGTGCTGCAGCCATTCACTGAGCTGAGCAGCTTTGCCCGAGTTGACGGCACAAGTTGTTACATTAGCGCTGCAGCCAATCACTGAGCTCAGTGGCTCTGCCCGAGTTGACAGCACAAGCCACGACTTCAGCGCTGAAGCCAATCACTGAGATTAGGAGCTTTGCCCAAGTTGACAGCACAAGCCATTACATCAGTGCTGCAGCCAATCACTGAGCTCAGCAGCTCTGCCTGAGTTTATTGCATGAGCTGTGACATCAGCGCTGTAGCAAGTCACTGAGCTTAGCGGCTCTGCCCAAGTTGATAGCATGATATGACATTAGCGCTGCAGCCAATCACTGAGCTCAATGGCTCTGCTCGAGTTGACAGCACATGCCATGACATCAGCGCTGAAGCCAATCACCGAGATTAGCGGCCTTGCCCTAGTTGACGGCATGCAGTGTGACAGTGCTGCAGCCAATCACTGAACTCAGTGGCTCCCTTTGAGTTGACGGCACAAGCTGCGACATCAGTGCTGCAGCCAATTACTGAGCAAAATGGCTCTGCCTCGAGTTGACAGCACAAGCCATGACATCAGCGTTGAAGCCAATCACCGAGATTAGTGGCTTTGCCCTAGTTTATGGCACGCGGTGTGACAGTGCTGCAGCCAATCACTAAACTCAGTAGCTCCCTTTGAGTTGACGGCACAAGCTGCAACATCAGTGCTGCAGCCATTCACTGAGCTGAGCAGCTTTGCCCGAGTTGACGGCACAAGTTGTTACATTAGCGCTGCAGCCAATCACTGAGCTCAGTGGCTCTGCCCGAGTTGACAGCACAAGCCACGACTTCAGCGCTGAAGCCAATCACTGAGATTAGGAGCTTTGCCCAAGTTGACAGCACAAGCCATTACATCAGTGCTGCAGCCAATCACTGAGCTCAGCAGCTCTGCTTGAGTTTATTGCATGAGCTGTGACATCAGCGCTGTAGCAAGTCACTGAGCTTAGCAGCTCTGCCCAAGTTGATAGCATGATATGACATTAGCGCTGCAGCCAATCACTGAGCTCAATGGCTCTGCTCGAGTTGACAGCACATGCCATGACATCAGCGCTGAAGCCAATCACCGAGATTAGCGGCCTTGCCCTAGTTGACGGCATGCAGTGTGACAGTGCTGCAGCCAATCACTGAACTCAGTGGCTCTCTTTGAGTTGACGGCACAAGCTGCGACATCAGTGCTGCAGCCAATTACTGAGCAAAATGGCTCTGCCCGAGTTGACGGCACGAGCTGTGACATCAGCACTGCAGCCAATCACTTAACTCAGCAGCTCTGATTGAGTTTATGGCATGAGCAGTGACATCAGTGCTGCATGCTGCAGCCAATCATTGAGCTCAGTGGTTCTGCCCGAGTTGACTGCATGAATTGTGACATCAGCACTGCAGCCAATCACTGAGTTCAGCAGCTCTCCCTGAGTTAATGGCACGACCTGTGACGTTAGTGCAGCGGGCAATTAACCAACACCAGGAGTAGCGACGGACACTTAGTGATGCACCTGGGGAGGGTGAGTGAAGCACAGTTATTTCTTCATTGTTTTTTGTTACTTTTGTTTTGTTTTTCTTTTTTTGTTTGTTTATAAACAATGTTCTCCGGGGGACAGTGAATTTTTTAAATCAGAAAACCCCTTTTAAATTTCAGTTTTTCGTGAAATCTCTTAACCAGAGCTGTGCGTAAGACTTTATGTGAATTCTGTAAAATCTGCGCTGACGCACACAGTCCAATAATCCAGAGTCTCCGTGAAGTCCTCACGTCTTGTAGGCTGCGTCTCTTCCCTTGGCCACGTCCTCAGATCTTCTCCCATCACTCTGTGAGTAATTTGTGCCGCAGACGGACGGAGAAAGCTCAGAACAGACACAAAGCCGCTATACCGCTATACGTCGCCCGTATATACGGCGGCATTATTCGTCTTAAGTCTCCGTACATGAAAGCAGCGGGGATAAAACATCCTCGCCAGTTTTGGCTTCCAAGAAAAATAAGTCGAATTGACTGAAGGCGCTGTCAAAGATTCAGAAGGAGCGGCGTTGTCAGACACGCGAGGAGTGAGCGCGGTAATAAGCTGCCGCGCCTGATCCGTCCAGACATCTGACACACTCCTCCGTCTGCTGTCTTCCCGAGCATGGTGACATTACAAGGAATTGGATCAAATATCCCGGTGACACCCAATCGCAGGCGCTGTCTACTAACCGAATCTCACAGAAGTCTAAACTTGAAGTAATGACATTTTGTAGCAGAGAAAAAGATGAATAATTCAGGCGCTGTCACTCCGATTCCGCGGAGCTTCCCCTGATCCCAAAAACACACAGACAATCAGTATGAAAATAAATTGATTCGATTGAGTCAGTAAAGTCCCAATGTTTAAAGTCGGCGTCTGGCGGGGCGGCGTTCATTTGTAGCGATGCAAAGCCCCCCGCTCGCCTGGTTATAAAACGGCGCTGCATCTTGTGCGCCGCAAGAGAAAGGATTTAAAAATATGGGAATCTTAAAGAATCTGGTGCCAGAGATGGATTTAAAGGGGTTATCAAGGTCTCAGAGGGGGTCTGACACCTGACACCCCCAGCAATCCATTGAATGCAAGCACTCCACAGCGCCACTATTTGTTAGTGGTGAATTCGAGTACTGCAGCTCAGTTTATAAGGGGCCGCCAAGGTGCAAGGAGCTGCAGAGTCCATACACTGCACCTTCACACAGTGGAGGGTGCTGGACACTTGATTAGGACTCAACGGGGGTCTGACACGCCCGACACCCCCAGCTATTCGCTGCTTGCAAGCAACAGTGTATGGAGCCGAAACTCCACAGCGCCACTCTTTGTTTGTGGTGTACTCAAGTACTGCAGCTCACTTTTATTAGGGGCTGCCAAGGTGCAAAGAGCTGCAGACTCCATACACTGCACTCACCCCAGGAAGAGTGCTGGACACTTGATGACTTAAAGGGGTTATCCAAGAATCAGCGGGATTCTGACACCCCCCGTGATCCACTGCATGCAAGCAACAGTATATGGAGCTGGCACTCCACAGCGCCACTCTTTGTTAGTGGTGAACTCGAGTATGGCAGCTCACTTTATTAGAGGTTGACAAGGTGCAAGGAGCTGCAAACTCTGTACACTGCACCTTCACCCCGGGGAGGGTGCTGGACACAATGATTTAAAGGGGTTATCCAGGGCTTAGGGGGGGGTCTGACACCCACCAACTCCCCCAGCGATCCGCTGCATGCAAGCAACAGTGTATGTAGCCTGCACTCCACAGCGCCACTCTGTTAGTGGTTAACTCGAGTACTGCAGCTCACTTTATTAGGGGCTGCCAATGTGCAAGGAGCTGCAGACTCCATACACTGCACTCACCTAGGGGAGGGTGCTGGACACTTGACCAGGACTCAACGGGGGTCTGAGACCCCTGACACTCCCAGCGATCCACTGCATGCAAGCAACAGTGTATGGAGCCGGTACTCCACAGCGCCACGCTTTGTCAGTGGTGAACTCAAGTACTGCAGCTCACGTTTATTAGGGGCTGCCAAGGTGCAAGGAACTGCAGAGTACATACATTGCACCTACAGGCCAGTGACAGGTGCTGGACACTTGATGACTTAAAGGGGTTATCCAGGACTCAGCGAGGGTCTGACACCCCCAGCGATCCGTTGTATGCAAGTAACAGTGTATGGAGCCGGAGCTCCACAGCGCCACTCTTTGTTAGTGGTGAACTCGAGTACTGCAGTTCACTTGCTTAGGGGCTGACAAGCTGCAAGGAGCTGCAGACTCTGTACACTACACTCACCCCAAGGAGGGTGCCGGACACTAGATGAGTTAAATGGGTTATCTAGGACTCAGCGGGGGTCTGACACCCCCAGTGATCCACTGCATGCAAGCAACACTGTATGGAGACGGCACTCGACAGCGCTACACTTTGTTAGTGGTGAACTCGAGGACTGCAGTTCGCTATATTAGGGGCTGCCAAGGTGCAAGGAGCTGCAGACTCCATACACTGCACTCACCTAGGGGAGGGTGCTGGACACTTGATCAGGACTCAACGGGGGTCTGACACCCCCGACACTCCCAGCGATCCATTGCATGCAAGCAACAATGAATGGAGTCGGCAATCCACAGCGCCACTCTTTGTTAGTGGTGAACTGGAGTACTGCAGCTCACTTTATTAGGGGCTGACAAGGTGCAAGGAGCTGCAGACTCCATACACTGCACTCACCCTTGGAAGGGTGCTGGACACTTGATGACTTAAAGGGGTTATACAGGGCTCAGAGGGGGTCTAACGCCCCTAGCGATCCTCTGCATGTAAGCAACAGTGTATGGAGCCGATACTCCACAGCGCTACTCTTTGTTAGTGGTGTACTTGAGAACTGCAGCTCACTTTATTAGGGCCTGACAAGGAGCAAGGAGCTGCAGACTCTGTACACTATGCATCTTCATCCTGGGGAGGGTGCTGGACACTTGATGACTTAAAGGGGTCACCAAATGATATAGGACATGTAAAATGACAAAATCAGACCATACTCCCTCTCCCCTGGTCCAGGTTGAGTCTCCATAGCTGCTCTGTGTTGGCTAGTATCTTTGTTCATCAACATTGCAGCTAATCGTTGAGCTTTGTGGCTCATACCATTAAGTCTGATTGGCTGCAGCGCTTTATGCTCCGTTTTGGGTAGTATTTGCAGTGCCAATCTGAGCTCAGCAGCTTTGAGCAGCTCATTCCATCAACTCTGATTGTCTGCAGTGCTTTCTGCTCCATTTTGGGTAGTATCTGCAGCGCCAATGTCACGTTCATCACTGCTGCAGCCAATCAGTGAGCTCAGTTAAGCGGCTCATACTGTCAACTCGGGTAGAACTGCTGAGGTTACTGATTGGCTACAGCGCTTTCTGCTCCGTATTGGGTAGTATCTTCGTTCATCACTGTTGCAGCCAATCAGTGAGGTCAGCAGCTTTGACCGGCTTATACCGCAACTCGGGTAGAGCCGCTGAGCTCACTAATTGGCTGCAACACTTTCTGCTGTATGTTGGGGTAGTATGAGCAGCGCCAACATCACGTTCATCACCGCTGCAGCCAATCAGTGAACTTAGCAGCTTTGAGTGGCTCATACTGTCAACTCGGGCAGAGTTGCTGAGCTCACTGATTGACTGCAGCGCTTTCGGTATGACCTCAGTGATGCAGACACCAGGGAACAGCGACGGAGACTCAGCGGCGCCCCCTTGTGTTACTTTGATTCCCTTGTAGAACGTTCCACCTGCGACGTTTTTGAAAACATTCCATATTTTCCCCTAAACATTACCCGGAGCCGGCATTACAGTGTAACCGAGCGTCTAAACATTACATCGACGCTCAGTGAACCTGAAACAAGTCCACGGGTTAATTTTTCATGGTCACCCATGCGAGGTCACAGGCCAAAAAAAAGGAGTTGTTCTATTAAAGAAATGTGTAATCTGTCGCTGAACCATCCAGTGGGAAGAAAAAAAAAAAGAGGACGTAAGTTCCCAGCTGGAAACTACCATTCCCCTTATAGCCATCACTAGTATCAATAATGCTAGTGTCGGCATAGGTAAGGACACTACCACCCACTATCAACATAACCATTGCGAATACCTGCTTGTTGATTAATACATTGCCAGGAGGAGCAACTGAGGTACAGTGCAATGAAGTGTTCAAGGAAAAGATGCAAATATTTAAAAATACAGACAATATAGATTCTCCTTTTTTTTGGGGGGGGGAGATTGGTGGAGGTCCAACAGCAGCCACCATCAGCTGTTTAGTATTCCGTGTGTGCAAATCTATCCGAGCACGGACCCCAATGCTCGGAATGGACTCGTACACAAAAAGACTGCACACGTACACAGCAGTGCCCATTATACCTTACAGTGCACCATGTTCACTATAAGGCTATGTGCGCACTAGAAAATTGACTTTTCTTAAGAAAAATCGGCACCCTCTGTCAGAATACCGCACCCTCTGTCAGAATACCGCACCCTCTGTCAGAATACCGCACCCTCTGTCAGAATACCGCACCCTCTGTCAGAATACCGCACCCTCTGTCAGAATACCGCACCCTCTGTCAGAATACCGCACCCTCTGTCAGAATACCGCACCCTCTGTCAGAATACCGCACCCTCTGTCAGAATACCGCACCCTCTGTTAGAATACCGCACCCTCTGTCAGAATACCGCACCCTCTGTCAGAATACCGCACCCTCTGTCAGAATACCGCACCCTCTGTCAGAATACCGCACCCTCTGTCAGAATACCGCACCCTCTGTCAGAATACCGCACCCTCTGTTAGAATACCGCACCCTCTGTCAGAATACCGCACCCTCTGTCAGAATACCGCACCCTCTGTCAGAATACCGCACCCTCTGTCAGAATACCGCACCCTCTGTCAGAATACCGCACCCTCTGTCAGAATACCGCACCCTCTGTCAGAATACCGCACCCTCTGTCAGAATACCGCACCCTCTGTCAGAATACCGCACCCTCTGTCAGAATACCGTTTTTTTGCCACAGTTTTTCCGCGGTTTGGTCCCCGCAGTTTTTTACTATTATCTAAGGCAAAAACCGCAGGAACCTGCAGAGAAGAAGTGACATGCTCATTCTTTTTGCTGCAGAAATTCCTAGTGAAAAAAACAGTGTGCGCACAGGGCCTTAGCCTCTGTTTTTTTAGAGCACGCCATGTGCACATATCTTTAGGCTATATTCACACATTGTGGTTTTTGCAACATTTTTCATGAGTTTTATGCAAATTTAGGCCATGTGCGCACTAGAAAGTGCCTTTTTCTTAAGGAAAAACCAGACCCTCTTAAAGAATCCCGCACCCGCGGTAAAAAAATGCACCAAATCCGCAACGAAATCTGCACGCGGTTTTACCGCGGATTTGCTGCACATTTTACGAAAGTTGGTCCCTGCGGATTTTTACCATTATCTATGGCAAAAACCACATGTACCTGCAGAAAAGAAGTGACATGCCCATTAATTCCGCAGCGGAAAATCCGCGGGTATAAAAAAAAACGCAGAGTGTGCACAGCAATTTTTAAAACCCATAGGATTTGCTGGGGATTGCACTGCAGAAATGTTAGACACATTTCCTGCAGCAATTCCACTGCAAAATCCACGGTAAATCCGCAGCGTGCGCACAGGGCCTTAAAGCTGCTTTTTACAGTACGAGCAAAAGCTGGAGATCCCAGAAATCTCATGCACACGATTTTTTTATTTTTTTTTTAACCCTGGCTGAAATGGAAAACTGCTGCGTTTTTTAAAAAAGCAACGCGTCAACTCTTTCAACAGTTTTGCTAATTTTTTTTCACCATTGAAAGCAATGAGAAAGTTCAAAAACACGACTGCATTTTTTTTTTATAGCTGTGGTTGTTTTTGCATTTTTTTTTTTTTTGCTGCCTTTTTATAGCAGTTTTTATTTTTTTGCTGTTCTTTTTGCTGTGTTTTTTTTTGTTTTTCTCGTTTTTTTGAGGGTTTTTTCTATTATGTTTTCGAGGGGTTTGTTTGCTATATTTTTTTGTTTTTGCTGTGTTTTTTGTTTTTTTGTGCTTTTGCTGTAATTTTTTTTGCTGGTTTTTTTTTATCTGTTTTTGTGCTGAAACTAACTTTATTTAAACATGTACTGTAGACAAATGAAGCACAAAAAACACAGCAAAACCTGCTTTTTAGCAGCGGCTTTTTTTTGCCACCAGGAGAGTAGGTTTTGTTGCAGCAAAAAACAATATATGAACATAGCCTTAGGGTTCATAAAGACTTCAGTTTTTCTCATACGACCATTTATACAACTCGAACCTATAGGACTGTTCCTAGTCTCTGTACGTTTGCGCACCGAGGGGTCCAATCCAAAACACTGAGGCATGTCCGATTTTGATCCGAGTCATGGATTACACTCGGCAATGCAAGTCTATAGGCCCGTGAGAATATCGGGGAGCACTTGGATGCCATTCATTTTTTTCACTTTGAAAAACCTCCATCGGCTATATATGGATATATATAGATAGATAGATATACAGATACATACAGAGATGGATATATAAACAATATATATATAAATATATATATATATATATATATCTATAATTGCCTTATTCTGTCTGTCTGTCTGTCTTGCTCTAAAATTCTGTCCTTACCGCGACAAGCGTCTCATTGGCCGCTCGCCTCGGCTCCGCCCCCCCCGCACGGATTGGCCGCTCCGCCCCCCACACGGATTGGCCTCTCGCCCCGGCCCCCTGCACGCATTGGCAACTCGGCCACGCCCCGCCCCCCTCACGCATTGCACGCTCGCTCTGGCCCCGCCCCCCGCACGCATTCCCCGAACCGATACGGAGCCACGACTCCCAGGTCAGTGCTGTACCCCGGGGAGCCCACATCAGCATACGCCGCCAACCCATACCCTCGCATTGCTGGGGCTGCCGGCGTACGCTGGTGTGGGCTCCCGTGCGAGCTTGGGGCGTACACGGCTCCCAGGTGAGCGCATCAAGGTCCTGCAGCGGCGGAACACACACACACACACACACACATACATCAGATCACACTCACACACACACACCTCACACACACATCAGATCGCATCCACATACTCACAACATCCCGTGATATCGCTTGCTTCTCGGCGGCGATACTGTGCAGTGACCTTCCAGGACCTGCCGGAGGATCACATGGCCGGAAGCATGTGGTATCTCTGGATGTTGTGATTGTGTGCGCGCGTATGTGCGATATCGTCAGTGTGTGTGTGAGTATATACGATCGGATATGTGTGTGTGAGTGTATGCGATCGGATCTGTGAGTGACGGCAGAGAAGCACGGCGTGCAGCACAGCTGCTGGGACCGCCCACCGATGGGCACAGGGAGAAGTGGTGTGTGTGTGTGTATGCGATTAGATGTGTGCGTGTATACTGTCTGATGTGTGACTGTGGAGCACGATGGGGAGTGCGCAGCATGGGGGATGGAGCATGATGTGGGGTGCGCAGCATAGGGGATGGAGCACGATGGGGGGTGCGCAGCATGGGGGATCGAGCACGATGGGGAGTGCGCAGCATGGGGGATGGAGCACGGTTGGGAGTGCGCAGCATGGTGGATGGAGCACGATAGGGGGTGCGCAGCATGGGGGATGGAGCACGATGGGGAGTGCGCAGCATGGGGGATGGAGCACGTTTGGGAGTGCGCAGCATGGGGAATAGAGCACGATGGGGAGTGCGCAGCATGGGGGATGGAGCACGTTTGGGAGTGCGCAGCATGGGGGATGGAGCATAATGGGGAATGCGCAGCATGGGGGATGGAGCACAATGGGGAGTGCGCAGCATGGGGGATGGCGCACAATGGGGAGTGCGCAGCATGGGGGATGGAGCACGATGGGGGGTGCGCAGCATAGGGGATGGAGCACGATGGGGGGTGCGCAGCATAGGGGATGGAGAACATTTGGGAGTGCGCAGCATGGGGGATAGAGCACGATGGGGAGTGCACAGCATGGGGGATGGAGCACGATGGGGAGTGCGCAGCATGGGGGATGGAGCACGTTTGGGAGTGCGCAGCATGGGGAATGGAGCATGATGGGGATGGAGCACGATGGGGAGTGCGCAGCATGGGGGATGGAGCACAATGGGGAGTTAGCAGCATGGGGGATGGAGCACGATGGGGGGTGCGCAGCATGGGGGATGGAGCACGATGGGGGGTGCGCAGCATTGGGGATGGAGCACGATGGGAAGTTCGCAGCATGGGGGATAGAGCACGATGGGGAGTGTGCAGCATGGGGGATGGAGCACGATGGGAAGTGCGCAGCATGGGGGATAGAGCACGATGGGGAGTGTGCAGCATGGGGGATGGAGCACATTTGGGAGTGCGCAGCATGGGGGATGGAGCACGATGGGGAGTGCGCAGCATGGGGGATGGAGCACGATGGGGAGTGTGCAGCATGGGGGATGGAGCACGATGGGGGGTGCGCAGCATGGGGGATGGAGCAC
The DNA here is from genome assembly GCF_048569485.1 of Anomaloglossus baeobatrachus. Lineage (NCBI taxonomy): Eukaryota > Metazoa > Chordata > Amphibia > Anura > Aromobatidae > Anomaloglossus > Anomaloglossus baeobatrachus. The sequence continues at coordinate 161,478,610 of NC_134362.1, forward strand.
GATGGGGGGTGCACAGCATGGGGGATGGAGCACGATGGGGAGTGTGCAGCATGGGGGATGGAGCACGTTTGGGGGTGCGCAGCATGGGGGATGGAGCACGATGGGGAGTGCGCAGCATGGGGGATGGAGCACGATGGGGAGTGCGCAGCATGGGGGATGGAGCACGATGGGGGATGGAGCACGATGGGGGGTGCACACCTCCCCCCAAAACACACACAAACACACCGCCACACACGCACTGCACAACACACCACACACACACACTAGGAACCACAAACACTGCCCTACACAGACACCCAACACACAAACACCGCGGCACACATTGTACAAAACATACCTCCCCCAAAACACACACACACACCCCACACCCACACAAACCGCGCAACACACACACACAACGCTACAGACACACAGCGCTCCACAAATAACGCAACACACATACAACACCGCTCTCACCCCCCGCCACACCCAGACAAAACCCAGAACATGTACAGCGCCCTAAACAAACACTTGGTAACTACACACAACAACATCGATATATATATATATATATATATATATATATATATATATATATATATATATATATAACAATAATCATACATTAACTACAAAATAAATTCTAGAATACCCGATGCGTAGAATCGGGCCACCTTCTAGTGTGTGTATATATATATATATATATATATATATATATATATATATATATATAATAGTACAGACCAAAGTTTGGACACACCTTCTCATTCAAAGAGTTTTCTTTCTTTTCATGATTCTGAAAATTGTAGATTCACATTGAAGGCATCAACACTATGAATTACCACATGTGGAATGAAATACTTAACAAAAAAGTGTGAAACAACTGAAAATATGTCTTATATTCTAGGTTCTTCAAAGTAGCCACCTTTTTCTTTGATTACTGCTTTGCACATTCTTGGCATTCTCTTGATGAGCTTCAAGAGGTAGTCACCGGAAATGGTTTTCCAACAGTCTTGAAGGAGTTCCCAGAGAACTCTTGTTGGCCCTTTTGCCTTCACTCTGCGGTCCAGCTCACCTCAAACCATCTCGATTGGGTTCAGGTCTGGTGACTGTGGAGGCCAGGTCATCTGGCGTAGCGCCCCATCACTCTCCCTCTTAGTCACATAGCCCTTACACAGCCTGGAGGTGTGTTTGGAGTCATTGTCCTGTTGAAAAATATATGATGGTCCAACTAAACACAAACCGGATGGAATAGCACGCTGCTGCAAGATGCTGTGGTAGTCATGCTGGTTCTGTATGCCTTCAATATTGAATAAATCCCCAACAGTGTCACCAGCAAAGCACCCGCACACCATCACACCTCCTCCTCCATGCTTCACGGTTGGAACCAGCCATGTAGAGTCCATCCATTCACCTTTTCTACAAAGACACGGTGGTTGGATCCAAAGATCTCAAATTTGGACTCATCAGACCAAAGCACAGATTTCCACTGGTCTAATGTCCATTCCTTGTGTTCTTTAGCCCAAACAAGTCTCTTCTGCTTGTTGCCTGTCCTTAGCAGTGGTTTCCTAGCAGCTATTATACCATGAAGGCCTGCTGCACAAAGTCTCCTCTTAACAGTTGTTTTAGTGATGAGGTGTGTCCAGACTTTTAGTCTGTACTGTGTATGTATATATATATAGATAGATAGATAAATAGATTTTGTTTAGATAGATAGATAGACCGACATTTAAATAAATATATATATAATCTATATGAAACTCTGGTAAAAACTGACAGTGTCGACACTTGGAGGTGTTTTCCTGGGAGGGAGCTCGGTGCCATCAGCTCTGGTCCGTGCCGTCTCCGCTGCGTGCGATCTGCGGAGATCCTCTAGGTGTCCTTACAGTCCTGGAGAACGGCTGAGCATTCCTCGCCTCCTGCATTTACCTATTTGTCCTTTTCTGCGTCTCCGTCAGGAAGTTTTTGTTTAATTGACCAAAGGGCAGCGGCTAATGTATTCCTTTCCATTCGGAGAGGCGTTTAAGGCTGCGGCGACATGCCCTTCTCACAGCCGCGGGCTCGTTAATGGAGCTGATTTGATGTAATAATTAGCAGGAAGCTGCCACTAACTGCTGTGCTTACAAACACCAAAGGTGGAGAGGATCGTGACTAACTCCACATTCTGTGATAAATAAAGCAGCGCGGAGGGGGACTTTAACCCACTTACTGGACAGCGAGTTACCTAATACATCCACGTCTTCACTGTCATGCCTCATTTCGCACCAGGCACCATCAGTCTGCTTATGTTTATTGGTATCAGTGGGCTTAAAGGGAATCTTTCAGCAGGTTTTTACTATCTAATCTGAGACCAGCATGATGAAGAGGCAGAGATCCTGATTCCAGCGATGTATCACATACTGGGTTGCTTACTGCAGTTTTGATGATAATCTGCTGTTGATCTACTAGTTGTACAACTCCTGAGCACGATATAACCACGCTCACACCACTGATTGGTCGCTCTACACTGTGCTTTCCTAGAAAACTGCCAATCAATGGTGAGGGTGTGGCTGGACTAGAAAGCTGCAGACGTACTAGTCCTCTAGTGATGATCTGATAATCTCCTGCTGATAAACTACTGATTTTCTAAAAACTACAGCAAGCAGTCTAAAAAATGACACATTGCTAGAATCAGGGTCTCTGTCCCTACGTATTGCTTTTCTCAGATTAGGTGGCAAAAACCTGAAGACAGATTCCCTGTAAAAAAAAAAAGAAATGCAACGAGACATACTCATATATATATATATATATATATATATATATATATATATATATATATATATATATATATATATATATATATATATATATATATATATATATATATATATATATATATATATAATAAAAAACTGTAAAATATAAATATATTACTATAAATATATATAAATATATATATATATATATATATATATTTATATATATTTATAGTAATATATTTATATTTTAAAGGTTTTTTTTTATATATATATATATATATATATATATATAAAAAAAACTTTAAAATATAAATATATTACTATAAATATATATATATATATATTTATATATATTTATAGTAATATATTTATATTTTAAAGTTTTTTATATATATATATATATATATATATATATATATAGATATAGATATATATATAGATATACATATATATGTATACATATACATATATAGTTATATATACATATGTAGTTATATATACGGTATATATATATATATATATATATATATATATATATATATATATATATATATATATATATAATATTTGAGGACACTCAGCAGCCGACCATCCATCGATTCTGTCAGTTGCTTGATCTGTTTACGATCAACATTGCGTGCAGCAGCCACCACAGCCTCCAGACACTGTTCTGAGAGGTGGACTGTTTTCTCTCCCTGTAGATCTCACATTTTATGAGGGACCACAGGTTCTCTATGGGGTTCAGATCAGGTGAACAAGGGGGCCATGTCATTATTTTTTCATCTTTTAGACCTTTACTGGCCAGCCACGCTGTGGAGTAGTTAGATGCATGTGATGGAGCATTGTCCTGCATGAAAATCATGTTTTTCTTGAACGATACCGACTTCTTCCTGTACCACTGCTTGAAGAAGTTGTCTTCCAGAAACTGGCAGTAGGTCTGAAAGTTGAGCTTCACTCCATCCTCTACCCGAAAAGGTCCCACAAGTTCCTGTTTGATAATACCAGCCCATACCAGTACCCCACCTCCACCTTGCTGGCGTCTGAGTCGGAGTGGAGCTCTCTACCCTTTACTGATCCAGCCTCTGGCCCATCCATCTGGCCCATCAAGAGTCACTCTCATTTCATCAGTCCATAAAACCTTTAAAAAATCAGTCTTAAGATATTTCTTGGCCCAGTCTTGACGTTTTATCTTATGTTTCTTGTGCATAGGTGGTGGGTTTTCAGCCTTCCTTATCTTGGCCATGTCCCTGAGTATGGCACACCTTGTGATGTTTGATATTCCAGTAACGTTGCAGTTCTGAAATATGGCCAAACTGGTGGCAAATGGCATCTTGGCAGCTTCACGCTTGATTTTCCTCAATTCATGGGCAGTTATTTTGCGCCTTTTTTGCCCAACACGCTTCTTGCGACCCTGTTGGCTATTTGCCATGAAACACTTGATTGTTCGGTGATCACGCTTCAAAAGTTTGGCAATTTCAAGACTGCTGCATCCCTCTGCAAGACATCTCACAATTTTCGACTTTTCAGAGCCCGTCAAATCTCTCTTCTGACCCATTTTGCCAAAGGAAAGGAAGTTGCCTAATAATTAAGCACACCTTATATAGGATGTTGATGTCATTACACCGCATACCTCCTCATTACAGAGATGCACATCACCTGATTTACTTAATTGGTAGTTGGCTCTCAGAATATACAGCTTGGAGTAGGACAACATGTATAAAAAGTATCATGTGATCAAAATACTCATTTGCCTAATTATTCTGCACATTCTGTGTATATTAGATAGTTGGCAGATCAGGGCTATATTTATATGGGTTTTGTTTGGATGCTTTGCTTTTCCCAGGACTAAAGTAGACCCAAATGTGTGTTTGTAAGTAGGAAAATCCGGTTCTGTTGGGAACGATGAGTGATCACCATTCCTGTACATTTGCTGTGGAATAATTTGGCGCAGTTTAAGCAAAAGGTAACAAAAAGCAACATAAAGCGATGGCGCGCCCCAACCCCCGCCCCCTTTAGCCACAACTGAGTGAACGATTTAAAGCACCACTCCAGCACTTTTGGTTGTTTTGTTTTCTTCAGCGCTTGCTGGAGTGGTGCTTTAAACTTAAAGGAGTTATCCGACATACACTCCAAAACAAATTGTAAGCTAATCTGTGCTGTATTGTCATATAAATCACCCCTACATTGTTATTTTTAGTTTTCTAACTTTTGTTCCTCTTGAATTCACCCTTTATTCTCTGCAGCTCCTTGTTTACATTCAGCTCCAACAAACATGACCACTTCCTGTATTCTTGGTTGCCAAACCTCAGTCAGAGCTGGCACCACCCAGCCTCAGTGTCCAGAAACGCCCCCTGCCCGGCCTCAGTGTCCAGAAACGCCCCCTGCCCGGCCTCAGTGTCCAGAAACGCCCCCTGCCCGGCCTCAGTGTCCAGAAACGCCCCCTGCCCGGCCTCAGTGTCCAGAAACGCCCCCTGCCCGGCCTCAGTGTCCAGAAACGCCCCCTGCCCGGCCTCAGTGTCCAGAAACGCCCCCTGCCCGGCCTCAGTGTCCAGAAACGCCCCCCCTGCCCGGCCTCAGTGTCCAGAAACGCCCCCTGCCCGGCCTCAGTGTCCAGAAACGCCCCCTGCCCGGCCTCAGTGTCCAGAAACGCCCCCTGCCCGGCCTCAGTGTCCAGAAACGCCCCCTGCCCGGCCTCAGTGTCCAGAAACGCCCCCTGCCCGGCCTCAGTGTCCAGAAACGCCCCCTGCCCGGCCTCAGTGTCCAGAAACGCCCCCTGCCCGGCCTCAGTGTCCAGAAACGCCCCCTGCCCAGCCTCAGTGTCCAGAAACGCCCCCTCTGCCCGGCCTCAGTGTCCAGAAACGCCCCCTCTGCCCGGCCTCAGTGTCCAGAAACGCCCCCCCTGCCCGGCCTCAGTGTCCAGAAACGCCCCCTGCCCGGCCTCAGTGTCCAGAAACGCCCCCTGCCCGGCCTCAGTGTCCAGAAACGCCCCCTGCCCGGCCTCAGTGTACAGGAACGCCCCCTGCCCGGCCTCAGCGTCCAGAAACGCCCCCTGCCCGACCTCAGCGTCCAGAAACGCCCCCTGCCCGGCCTCAGCGTCCAGAAACGCCCCCTGCCCGGCCTCAGTGTCCAGAAACGCCCCCTGCCCGGCCTCAGTGTCCAGAAACGCCCCCTGCCCGGCCTCAGTGTCCAGAAACGCCCCCTGCCCGGCCTCAGTGTCCAGAAACGCCCCCTGCCCGGCCTCAGTGTCCAGAAACGCCCCCTGCCCGGCCTCAGTGTCCAGAAACGCCCCCTGCCCGGCCTCAGTGTCCAGAAACGCCCCCTGCCCGGCCTCAGTGTCCAGAAACGCCCCCTGCCCTCCCTCTGCACATTCAATGGCTGTCAGTATCCTGCCCAGCACCTCACCTCTCAGCATGTGACAGAGCAGAGATCCAGCTTCTCTCATCTGTGACACAGCAATCAGCTCACATCCCATCCACAATGGTAACAGAAAGAATTGTTTCATGTTCCTCACCCCTTAGACTACTTTCACACATCCGGTTTTTGCTCTGCGGCACAATACGGCGTTCTGCAGAAAAACCGCAACCGTTTTTTTTGCCGCCGGTTGCGGGTATTTTTTGCATAGACTTACATTAGTGCCATATTGTGCAGCATGGGCTTGCGTTCGGTCCGGTTTTTGCCGCATGCGGAAGATTTAGCCGATGCCGCAGCCGGATGGAACGTTGCCTGCAAAAAAAAACCCCGCACCGGCCGCTGCGGCGCATTTTTCAATGCATGCCTATGGACGCCGGATGCGGCGCGATGCGTAGAAAACCGCATTCGGCCGCCGCATGTGGTTTCTTCCACTGCGCATGCTCAGTAGCGTGCCGCAACCGAAAAAAAACGGACCGGCCGCATGTAAAAACTTATGCAAAGGATGCGGTGTTTTCGCCGCATCCGTTGCATAGGTTTCACAGCCGGATTGAGCCGCACGGCTCAAACCGGATGTGTGAGAGTAGCCTTAGAGGCAGACTATATATAGCACCCAATGTGAGTCTAAAGTAGATATAAACGCCATGTATGTATGGTACATGTGTGTGTGTGCGTGGTTTGTGTCATATAGTTATGTGTATACATATACATATATATGCACATAGATTCTCCAGGCTTATCCCTCTATGTGTCACTATATGAATTGACACATTGGGCTCAGAATGTGGAGTGTGCGGATTGCATACGAGTGGTCACATGACCATTCATTCTGACTGTCGACAACTGTGTCTGCTGCATGTGATGTGAGGATTCACATATCTACACTGTGTAGCAGCAAGCAAGAAATAGTGCGATAATAATAAGAATCATCATCATCTACAATAAAATATAGTTACTGCAGATTTTTGTGAAAAATCTTGACCACTATTTTTTCCTTGGGCTCCATTATATTTTGGGCATGCTGTCATACATCACAGCATGCCTATGTCACCACTAGCATGATGCAGGTCTGTGAGGTGGCTTTCATTTCCGCACTGTCTCGTTCACCGTCTGTCTCGTTCACCGTCTCTCGTTCACCGTCTGTCTCGTTCACCGTCTGTCTCGTTCACCGTCTCTCGTTCACCGTCTGTCTCGTTCACCGTCTGTCTCGTTCACCGTCTGTCTCTAGCTTTCCGTCTATTTTCTTTCCCTGTCTGTCTCTCTCTATCCGTCTCCCCACTGACATCTTATTACCTCTTATACTAACACTGTCCTTTGTTACTATAGTAACCAGTCACAGCTGAGATTAATAACCTGTAGTTCCAGGCTCCATTCACTTTAATGGAGTCATGTTTTTTGGAGAGTAACTGTAAAGTGCAGGGTTAAATTTTCCTGTGAAACCGTAGTCTACGACGTTCCCTGGGTCACATGGGTCATCTGTGCAAAAAAACGTTATGGTAAATGAGAGTGCGGATTCCTTTAGCGGACATACACACACGCACGCACACACACACACACACACACACTCCGCTTTATATATTAGATATATATATATATATATATATATATTTATTTAAAATTGAAAGATATATACAGTTGTGTACCGCTCATGGCGGCAGACCACGTTGCTACTAAGGGACCTGTGGGTCAGGGGGCCAGTTCCAGGGTCTGCACTGGACCCTCCTCCGTCCTGTATTGCACGTTCAACTGAACGATAAATGCCAATATAATTGAAAGCAATGATCTGACGGCTCCCTCCTCCATTATTCTCCCTGTGCATATGAGCTTTGATGTCTCAGTGCAGAGGGCACAATGATGTCACTTCAACGCACCCTCTGCAGACCAGTGCCGAACATTCAGGACACCTGCTGCGAAGATTGGAGTAATTTTTTTAATCATTAGGTGGGGCAGCCATTATACTGTTTTGATCTGTGTAGGGGCCAAAATATAGTTTGCTGGGCTGTATGAGGGGGACATTATAGTATTTGGATGTCTATGTGAAGCGCATTATACTGTGTGTGAGCCATTATAAAATGTGGTGGGTTGTGTCGGGGCTATCATACTGTGTTGATGAAACTGTACTTTGTGGGTTGTTGAAAATGGAGGTTCACGAAACTTTGCGTCATCTTTTCAGAGTAGCTACTGAAAAAACTCGTTCTATCAGTCAGTGTAGGAGTAAACAGCCCACTTTTCAGAGTATCAGAGGCTATTGTTGGGCAGAACCAGGCCCTGGATTCCGGATGTGTGATCAGGATCAGGCACTTGTGAAATTAAAAATTAATAGTAAAGTAAAAAAAAAAAAAAAAAAAGAAGAAAGCGCTTCATACTGACCGAGGCTCCGTTGCAGCTGTACACTGCTCCCGTGGCTTCTCCTTCACTTGCTGGGCCGCTAATTACTGCTCATTCATATGCACTGCTTTCCCCGTCCTCCGGCTGTCCTGTCTCCTGTGGTTGGTTGCAGTCAGACGCACCCTTAGCGTATGTGACAGCATCTGCCTACAACCAATCACGGGCGCCAAGACGGTTGATGAGAGGGAAAGCAATTCAACTCTGCGGATCATTATTGTGGTATAAAACGCATAAAATTTTTCACTGTGTTTTTCTCCCATATTATGACACCAAGAACAGAAAAAGCATATGGCTACAGTATGCAGCCCCCAGCCGTGCGCTTATCTTGGCTGTGTATCCAAATAAGAGGAACTGCATGCGGCTTTTTTCTTGATTTACAAAAATAATTTAAAAATAAACGAAATTCAGTCCCCCCGAATTTTGGTACCCAGGCATGATAAACCACAAAAGCTGGGGGCTGGTATTGTCAGGCTGGGGAGACCCCTATTTATTGAGCCGCCCCATGCCTAAAAATAGCAGCCTGCAGCCACTCAGGATTGTCACATCCATTAGATGTGACAATCCCAGCACTTTACCTGGCTCTTCCTGGTTGCTCTGGGGCGGTGGCAATCAGGGTAATATGAAGTTAATCACAGCCCACAGCTGCCTCTAAGCCAGATATTAATCGTCAGGGTCTATGAGACACCCCCCCCCCCCCCCTTAGTAATCTGTAAGTGATAGTAAATAAACACATACACCAAGAAAAAACAGTTTTTTGTAATTAAATACATCACCCTCATAAGCCTCTTGATTAGGCTACATTCACAGGACTGCCCAGTTTTTGCGGTCTGCAAAAAAATGGTCATGTCTTTTCACGGATGCAACTGTGTGGCATCCGTTCCGTTTATGGTCCGTGTGTCATCTGCGTACCTTCCTATTTTTTTTCATACTGCAAAAAAACGGAAGCAGCTAGATAGAGGGATAGATAGACAGATAGCTAGAGGGATAAATAGAGGGATGGATGAATGAATCAAGGGATAGATAGAGGGATAGATAATAGATGAGAAAGACCAATATAATGTCCTAACCCCCCGCATATTCTAAGCTGGCACCCTTTAGTGCCTTTCATGTGGCACTAAAGGGTGCTTAGCCTTGTATTTAGCCAATAAATAAATAAATAATTAAAAAAAAAACGACGTGAGGTCCCCCCTATCTTTTGTAGCCAGCTAGGGTAAAGCAGACGGCTGCAGCCTGCAGACCACAGCTGACAGCTTCACCTTGGCTGGTAATCCAAAACAGAGGGCACCCCACGCTGTTATTTAAAATTAAATAATTTAAAACAAAAAACGTGGGGTCCCCCCCAAATTGCATCACCAGCCAAGGTAAAGCGGACAGCTGTGGTCTGGTATTCTCAGACTAGGGAGGTCCACCGTTATTGGACACTCCCCAGCCTAAAAATAGCAGGCTACAGCTGCCCCAGAAGTGGCGCATCCATTGGATGTGCCAATCCTGGTGCTTTGCCCCAACTCATCCCGTTACCCTGGTGCGTTGGCAAACGGGGTAATATATGGGGTTGATGCCAGATGTGTAATGTCACCTGGCATCAAGCCCTGGGGTTGGTGAGGTCAGGCGTCTATCAGATACCCGACATCACCAACCCAGTCAGTAAGAAATAAAAAATAGACAACAAAAAAAAGTTTTATTTGAAAAAACACTCCCCACATTCCCTCTTTCAACAATTTATTGACAAGAACAATCAAATCCGGGTCCGGCGTAATCCAATATGGGGGTTGCACGGCGATCCATACCATAGTCAATGAGACTCCCAGTCAATGAAGAACAAAATGTTCCCCATTGGCTGGGAGAGCCGTGCAGTGACCTGAGCTAACATCAATAGGTCAGCCCAGGTCACTGCAGCGAATGACGAGCGCTGCCATCAGGAGGTTAGATGAGATCATTACCTGCAGTAACGATCTCCTGCTCTGCTGACGTCAGCGCTGTCACTGACTGCTATGCCCGCCGCGTTCTACGCAGTATCGCGAGAGCCTGTGACGTCACTGCTAGTGACAGTCTCGGGCCGCCCGCGAGATGGGCAGAGAAGGCAGTGACCGCGGTGACCTCATGAGGCAGGAGATCGTCACAGCAGGTAATTATCTCATCTAACCTTAGCAGTCAGTGTCCCGCTCCCTGCCAGCCCCGCGGCGTGAGAAGCTGCTGATACTGCGGGCAGACACTGACATTGCAGTGCGGGCAGCTGCGGGGCTGGCAGGGAATGGGACACAGACTGCTCGTCATCCCCGCGGCTGCACGCACTGCAGGGTGAGAAGCAGCTTATACTGCAGAGGGGGGAAACACTGACACGCTGCAGTGCGGGCATCCACGGGGCTGGTGCGGGACACAGACTGATGCACACACACAGGTGACCCATCATGACACAGACAGCGCGCACGGGGGGGGGGGGGGGGAGACAGTTCCCCGGGCGTCAGGCAGTAAACATGATAAAGAGCTGGGGACACAGCGCTGACAGTGTATCTGACAGCAAGTGTTCCTTGCCTTATTGAACTGGACACTGAATCGGCTGGAATTCAGGGCGCACGTAGCTGGGCACAGGAGGCGGGGGAGGGAGACTACGGAGTGTGTGGGAGGTTGTGGGCAGAGTACGGGGTGCTGGGCAATGTGTGGGAGGGTGCAGGGATGGGGGGCGGTTACTCCACGCACTGTACAGCCCAGCAGGGAGGCGACATGCTGTTCCAGATTTGCATGTCAACATGGCCCTGCCCATGTTGACATGAAATGACCGGAAGCAGCAAAATCGCAGCAGGAGCGGTCACATGACCGCTCTGAGCCGGGGGAGAGGGGCTGACAGCAGGGCAGGTAAGTGGTCTCTACTTACCTGCCCCAATGTAGCCCGATAGGGTAATAATGAAAAAAAGTCAAAAGAAGCCGGATAACCCCTTTTAAGGCCCCTGCTCCCAGTCTTATACTCACCCTCAAGCATTTTCATCCTTTTTCAGGGCAGCTCCAGCCATTGCGGCACCATCTTCTGCTCGTAACTTCTGACTGGTCTGATGTAACGTCACAAGCTCAAAATGCAAGTCTATGAGAGCCAGAACAAGGCTCTCATAGACTTGTACGGCATTGTGAGCTCTGGCGCTCTCCATGAAACACTGGATCTACCAGCAGGTCACAAATCACTGGAGACTGTCCATATCAATGATGGAAAAAGATAAAGACGCTGGAGGGTGAGTATAAAACGGGGCAGGGACTTAGATTAAAGGGAATCTGTGAAGCAAGAGCTTCTGAATATAGGAGGGGATTACATAGTAGGAGCCTGTCACTGAGAAGACCAGCAGATAAAACGCTGCATGATGCCTTCTTATCAAAACTGCTCCTGTGATACCTTAACGTAAGCCAAGTGAGCTGAACCTATAGGCGATAAAAGTGCCCTCTACTGCTGATCAGTATGAGCTCCAGGACCCCACCAATCACAAGTTATCACCAAAAAACCTTTTAACGACCCTTTTACACTAATAACTTAGCAAATAAGTGGCAACTTGGCAACAGTCAGCCTGAGGACGAACAAAACAGTCGTCATGATATGACTGCAGGATCGCAAGGGACAGGGGACCCTATGCTATCCCTAACCACAGGGATACCCCTAATGGTGGAGAGACCTGTGTCCCGTGCCTGGCTATTCTCCTAACCAGATCTAAATTGGTACCCCTCTCTCAGGGAAGTAACGAGCAGAAATGTGATGGTAATACAGTTTAATACAGGCAGGGAGAAACCAAAACACAAAACAGTAAGAGACAAGGAGAAAAACAAGAGCTGGAAGGCAGCAACAAAAAGTCAAAAAGGGTTAACACCACAACCGCTCACAGCATTAATGCACAACAACCACCAGTAAGTCTGGATCACAACACCTCACCAGACCAGTATAGAAAAGCTATAGCTAGCATTAATGGAATAGTCCAGCCAGCATATAGAGGAGGGGAGCAAACATGATTGGTTCCTTAACAGCATGCGATCAAAGAGACTAACAAGCAGCCCAAGAGAAATTAGGTCTTGCTAACCCATCTAAAGGCTGCTTTACACGGTACGACTGATTGTGCAATTTCACAATCACTCGTACCCGCCCCTGTCCTTTTTGTGTCACGGGCAAATCGCTGCCCGTGGCACACAAAGTCGGTAACCCCCCGTCACACGTACTTACTTCCCGTCCGACCTCGCTGTGGGCGGCGAACATCCACTTCCTGGAGTGGGAGGGACGTTCGGCGTCACAGCGACGTCACACGGCCGCCGGCCAATAGAAGCGGAGGGGCAGAGATGAGCGGGATGTAAACATCCCGCCCACCTCCTTCCTTCCACATAGCCGGCGAGAGCCGCGGGTCGCAGGTAAGCGATGTTCATCGTTACCGGGGTGTCACACGGAGCGGCGTGTGCTACCCCGGGAACGATGAACAATTAAATTAAACGATATTATGAAACCTAACGACCAGTACACGACTCACGATTTGTGACCGATACTGCCTCGCTAGGAGGTGTCACACAGGCCGGCATCGCAAGCGATGCTGGATGTGCGTCACAAAAACCGTGACCCCGACGATCTATCGCACGATAGATCTTCTGATGTAAAGCAGCCTTAAGTCTTTGTGTTGACACCTGTGTCTCCCTGCACTGATTACAGATATCAAAAGTTAGCAGACAGAGTGCCAGATTCTGTAGTTTACAGAGATCCTGATGCCGCCATGAAAGTTGACGATGCCTGAAAAAATCTCCTTGTGGCATTAACTCTTTATGCTATGTGTGCACGCTGCGTTTTTTACCGCATTTTTGCAGTGTGTTTTTGGCTCAAAACTGCATGACTTTGCTTCTCCAGCAAAGCTTATGACATTTTAGTTTTGTTGTCCGCACAGTGCAGTTTTCTTTTGCTGCATTTTTGTGCAGAAAAAAAAAAATGAGCATGTCGATTCTTTCCTGCGGTTTCCTGCGTTTTCCACCCACGCATTTGAAAAACGCAGCCAAAAACGCAATGCATTTTTACCACTGCGTTTTTGCCGCGGGTGCGTATTTGTGCGGTTTTAGCGGCAAAAAAACGCACAAAAACGCAGCGTCTAAAAAAAAAAAAAGCAATGTACCCACATAGCCTTAGATTGCTACACTTTAGGTAAATGAGAGACTAAGGACAAAAGCAAGAGCTGGAAGGTGGCAAAAAGACAACAAGGATCACCACAACCGCTCATAGCAATAATGCACAACAACCATCAGTAAGTCTGGATGACAGCACCTCTCCAGACCAGTATAGGTAAACTATAGCTGGCTGTCACGCAGGAATACTACGGATGCCAGTGTTCCTCTGTATTTTGTGCAGTTTACCTGCTTTCCTCTTCTATGCTTTCTACATATAAGTGCAGTCCTCGGCTGTTGTTTCCGGTGGATGCCCACCTGATGGTTGGCTCTGCTCCCACCTAAGCTGCAGGCTCTGCACATGTTGTGTGGGGTTTCCTGCTCTTCAGCCTAGGGGGCGCATGCGCACACTTCCTTATCTTGTATAGAGAGATGTGCGCACCTTGTTAAGGTGTCCCCAGCCTATTGCTGGGAGGCACCAGCTATTTAAGTCTCCTCCTTCCTGATAGGAGGAGGGAGCATTTCGTATGTGTCTTTGTAACCCGCTATGTATTCGTGAAGGGCTGGTGTCTTCTATTCCTGAGTCCAGTATACTGGCAATCCCCCTGGACTCCAGCCTGATCCTGTGTCCAGTATTCCTGAAGGGTTGGGGTCTTCTATTCCCGAGTCCAGTATACTCCCTGAGTCCGGTCACCTGTCTGAGTCTGGTTACCCTGTTGTGAATGTCAGTTATTCGTTTGCTGCTGTGAGGCTCCCTCTTGTGGCCAGGAATGGTTTGGTCAGAGACCAGGTGTGTTGAGCAATGGGCGTTTCCATTGCTAACGCTCTGCTTATTTAAACCCTGGTCTGCTGGCAGGCTATGCCGGATGTCAGTTGTTCTTTGTACACCAGCCTGCTTCATCCTGCTCTACACCACATCTACCCCAGATAAGTGCGTGGCTCTTTATTTGTTGTTTGGTTCTTTTGCTCTTATCTGAGTTTGTCATTTGCTGTGGTTGTTTTCAGTTTATTTGCATGCAGGGATCTTCCCTCTCAGTTGCTTAGCTGGGAAGCTCCCTGCAGCTATGTTTGGAGTATTGCTCCTATTAGTTCATGTGTTTGTTGCTTCTTGAATTTGTAATGATTCCTGCTTTCTGTTCATTGGTATGACGAGCGCCTGGTATAGGACGGAGTTCAGATCTAGCGATCTGAGGACTTTTTGTACTATCAGGTTGTTGGATTTTTGCAGGGTTTTTCTCTGGCCACCATCAGTCCCTTTCCTATCCTGTCCTATTTAGTCAGTAGGGCCTCACCTTTTGCTAATCCTATCATCTGTCTGTGTATTGTGTTTTCCTATATCACCGCAGTCTTTGAATGTGGGGGGAGATCGGAGCAGGAGCTGTTCTGTCTCAACGAGACGCTACTTCGGGTAAACTTAAGCCCTGTGCCTTTTTCTCTCGGAAGTTTGCTCCTTCTGAACGGAATTATGATGTCTGGAACCGGAAATTATTGGCTATGAAGTGGGCATTTGAAGAATGAAGACATTGGTTGGAGGGGGCTAGACATCAAGTTGTGGTTCTTACGGGCCACAAGAATCTTACCTATCTGGAATCTGCCAAGAGGTTGAATCCTCGGCAGGCCAGGTGGGCTTTGTTTTTTGCCCGGTTTAATTTTGTGGTCTCCTTTTTGCCAGGCACCAAGAATGTTAAGGCCAATGCCCTTTCCAGGAGTTTCTGTGCTGACTCTTTGGAGGTTGTCGAGCCGTCTACTATCCTGAATGATGATGTAGTTCTCTCGGCCATTTCGCCTGATCTGCGGTTGGCACTGGCGGAATTTCAGGGGGATAAACCTGAGAGATGTCCTACGGGGAAACTGTTTGTCCATGACCAATGGAGAGACCGAGTTGTCTCTGAGGTTCATTGTTCTGTTTTGGCGGCTCATCCTGGCATTTTTGGTACTCGGGATCTTGTTGGCCGCTCTTTTTGGTGGCCTTCCCTGTTCCGGGATGTCAGTAGTTTTGTGCAGTCGTGTGGAGTTTGTTCTAGGTCCAAGCCCTGTTGTTCACGTTCTAGTGGGCTATTATTGCCTTTGCCGGTACCTAAGAAAACTGGGACGCACATCTCTATGGATTTTATATCATAGCTTCCCGCCTCCCAGAACATGACTGTAATTTGGGTGATCTGTGATAGATTCTCCTAGATGGTTTACTTGGTTCCCCTATCTAAGTTGCCGTCTTCATCAGAGTTGGTGCCATTGTTTTTCCAACATGTTCGTTTCCATGGTATTCCCGAAAACATTGTTTCTGACAGAGGGGTGCAGTTTGTATCCAGATTTTGGAGGACTTTTTGTTCCAAATTGGGTGTTCAGCTGTCTTTCTCCTCGGCGTTTCATCTTCAGACCAACGGTCAGACTGAAAGGGCTAACCAGACCCTGGAGACCTATTTACGGTGTTTTGTTTCTGCGGATCAGGATGACTGGTTGTCGTTTTTGCCTTTGGCTGAATTTGCCCTTAACAATAGAGCTAGCTCTACCACATTGGTGTCCCCCTTTTTCTGCAATTTTGGGTATCACCCCAGGTTCCTCTCGGGGCAGCTTGAGGCATCTGATTGTCCAGGGGCGGATTCGGTGATAAACAGAATGCAGCAGATTTGGGGGCAGGTAGTGGATAAATTGTTTCAATCCGAAGAATCTGCCCAGAAATTTGCCAGCCGACGTCGGAGTGTTGGTCCTCGGTTTAAAGTGGGGGACATGGTGTGGTTGTCCTCTAAAAATATTCCTATGAGAGTTCCATCTCCTAAATTTAAGCCCAGATTTATTGGACCTTATAAGATTTCGGAGATTATCAACCCTGTATCTTTCCGTTTGACTCTGCCTGTGTCATTTAAGATTTACAATGTCTTCCATAAGTCCTTGTTGAAAAGGCATGTGGAGCCAACAGTTCCTGCAGCAGCGCCTCCTTTCCCTGTTTGGTACAAGGGGATCTGGAGTATGAGGTTGAAAAAATTCTGGATTCCCGTCGCAGTAGGCGACAGCTTCAGTACCTTGTGAAATGGAAGGGTTATGGGCAGGAAGATAACTCTTGGGTTGTGGCTTCTGACATTCATGCGGACAGGTTGGTTCGCGCCTTCCATCATGCTCATCCTGAGTGACCCGGTGGCGTTGGTTAGGGTTCGGTGACCCCTCCTCAAGGGGGGAGTACTGTTGTGAATGTCAGTTTTGCATTTGCTGCTGTGAGGCTCCCTCTTGTGGCCAGGAATGGTTTGGTCAGAGACTAGGTGTGTTGAGCAATGGGCATTTCCATTGCTAACTCTCTGCCTATTTAAACCCTGGTCTGCTGGCAGCCTATGCCGGATGTCAGTTGTTCTTTGTTCACCAGCCTGCTTCATCCTGCTCCAGACCACATCTACCCCAGATAAGTGCTTGGCTCTTTATTTGTTGTTTGGTTCTTTTGCTCTTATCTGAGTTTGTCATTTGCTATGGTTGTTTTCAGTTTATTTGCATGCAGGGATCTTCCCTCTCAGTTGCTTAGCTGGGAAGCTCCCTGCAGCTATGTTTGGAGTGTTGCTCCTATTAGTCCATGTGTTTGTTGCTTCTTGAATTTGTAATGATTCCTGCTTTCTGTTCATTGGTATGACAAGAGCGCCTGGTAGAGGACTGAGTTCAGATCTAGCGATCTGAGGGCTTTTTGTACTATCAGGTTGTTGGATTTTTGCAGGGTTTTTCTCTGGCCACCATCAGTCCCTTTCCTATCCTGTTCTATTTAGTCAGCGGGGGCCTCACCTTTTGCTAATCCTGTCATCTACCTGTGTATTGTGTTTTTCCTATATCACCGCAGTCTTTGAATGTGGGGGGCTAGCTATTCTTCATCTATTTTCTGAGGCAGAGAGTTATTCATCTTTCCTTTCTTTAGGATAGCTAGTTCTCCGGCTGGGTTCGCGGTGCACAGGATGTTAGTTCACCCCTCGGCTACTTCTAGTGTTGATGGTTAGTAAAGGGATGGCGGCCAGATTAGTTGCCAATGCTCTTGTCACCTTTTACCAATGATTTATGGTGGTCTTCCATGGTTCCGGATCATAACATTACCCATTGTCCCGGGCCTTCAGGTATCTGCGTATTCAGGGACCGGCGTATCCAGTTACTGGCAATCCCCCTGGACTCTAGCCTGGTCCTGTGTCCTGTATTTGTGTTCCTGCCACGTGATGTACCCTGATATCCTACGGTGTGATGTACCCTGATATCCTACGGTGTGATGTACCCTGATATCCTGCCGTGTGATGGTACTGTACCCTGATATCCTGCCGCGTGATGTACCCTAATATCCTATGGTGTGATGTACCCTGATATCCTATGGTGTGATGTACCCTAATATCCTGCCACGTGATGTACCCTGATATCCTGCCGCGTGATGTACCCTGATATTCTACGGTGTGATGTACCCTGATATCCTACGGTGTGATGTACCCTGATATCCTACGGTGTGATGTACCCTGATATCCTACGGTGTGATGTACCCTGATATCCTGCCGCGTGGTGTACCCTGATATCCTGCCGCGTGGTGTACCCTGATATCCTGCCGCGTGGTGTACCCTGATATCCTGCCGCGTGATGTACCCTGATATCCTGCCGCGTGATGTACCCTGATATCCTGCCGCGTGATGTACCCTGATATCCTGCCGCGTGATGTACCCTGATATCCTGCCGCGTGATGTACCCTGATATCCTGCCGCGTGATGTACCCTGATATCCTGCCGCGTGATGTACCCTGATATCCTGCCGCGTGATGTACCCTGATATCCTGCCGCGTGATGTACCCTGATATCCTGAAGCCTTGCAGCTTGAGCTTAGTCAAGCCCCTCCTCTCCTCAGTGCCGGCCCTCCCCTCCGCAGCGCCAGCCCACCCCTCCTTAGTGTCGGCCCGCCCCCCGCAGCTGTGGTCCGATCGCTCTATCGGACCTCAGTGGCATTGACACTCTGCTCCCGCTGTGCTGCCAGCGTGAGCAGAGTGTCACTCGAGGATCGCAGTAGTCCCCGTGTAGCCCCAACCTCACCCTGCCCCACTCAGCTGCCACAGTCCCAGTTGACACTCACAGGGCAAGCAACTGGCGTCCCGCCTTGCGGCTTGCGCTTAGTCAAGCCCCTCCCTCTGCTAAAGGGTAGGTTTGGGTTTTACCCTGTGGTCTAGTGAGTCCATTCTACTCTTGGACACTCACCGCCTTCCTGGATCTGCTGGCGGTGAGATCGTTACAGTGGAATTAATGAAATAGTCCAGCCAGCATATATAGGATGGGAGCGAACATGATTGGATCCCCCACAGCATGTGATCAAAGAGACTAACAAGCAGACTTGCAGACATTAGCTCTTGCTGGCTTGCCTAAGTCTGTGGGTCACAGACCTCAGAGAAGTGAGCAGAGTGCCAGGACGTACTAACTAGATTCCTGTATATTGCAGTTTTCTCCTGTTTTGCCTTTACATGTGGGGTCTATCTAAACGCATCTCTTCGTGAAAATAAAAAAAGCACAAATCCATCCCGGGGAATTCATAAAGCATCTGGGAAATCAGAGAAAAGTTGTGATCTTTTGAATAAGCTACAAATAGCCTAAGGAGATTACCGTGCACATAAATGCATCGGAGATAAATGTTACGGATTAAGAAAAAGTTAAGAAATAATTTTTTATTTTTATTATTTCTAGATTTCTAGTAACGATGGTAAAGAGGACTTTAGGAAGAAATAAAAGAAGCGCTGCGTTCCCTCGCCTTCGTGTATTCTTCCATTATTTCAGAAGTGTGACTGAACACTTCCACAACCGCACGGGGTCACCGCACGTGAAAACACATTACTTCTCCTCCGAGCCCAAGAGGTTAAATGTTCTTGTGCTTGAGTGGCCGCGATGATACGTGCTAATTGCTCCGTGCATATGCATGATGGTGTGGGAACGGCGCGCCCGAGTTGTTTATTATAGGGGGCAGCCTGGTGTGAACAGTTACTTTGTGGACAAGTTTGGTAATGGATGACCAAGGTTTATCTTAGCTCCGGAGTAAATCTCATCCCCGTAATAATTCAAGTCTGGTCGAATTCCGAGTCTTTAATGGATAATTTCCAAAGTATAACGTTATCCTCTATCCATAAGGTATGGATCGTTAGCGGGTCATCGCTGGAACCCCCAACAATTCCAAAATTGTGACTTTAGAACCCTAATAAGGAAGCTTTGCAGACCAGTCATGACCGGAGAGACGTTAGCATGTTCTGCTCCATTCACTATATGTAGGACTGCAAGAGAAAACAGAGTATAGTATTCAGCTATTTCCAACAGTCCTATAGACCATGAATGGAGTGGAGGTCAAGCATGCCTCCTCTACTTCATTCACCTCCGTTCTCGAATTTCTAGAATCCTGATATTGAAACACTGGGGGAGTCTTAGTGGTTCCACCCACAGCAGTCGGAAAGTTATCCCATATCTATGAATTATATTTTGGGAATTACACCTTAAAGGCACTATAGTCAATAATATTTACAAAAAAAAAGATCTGAACTCTGGAACTCCAAGGACGGGCTGAATGGAGTGGAGGTATGCATGCCCAACGTCTGCTCCATTCTTTATCTTTAGAACTGTCAGAAATAGCCAAGTACTGTGCTCTGCTTTCTCTGGCAGTCCCAGAGATAATGAATGTGTCACAAGTGTGTTGTGTCCACATGTATTGGAGTGGATTTACTGTCATTTGATGCTGGGGGGGTTAAGAAGCCTTTCCTTTCTAGCTAAGATTGCCCATAGCCTTAATCCCAGCTGCAGCATCTTATTTTCAGTCCCTTCCGCTATATTTACCCTCACCTGGATTCACTCCATACCGATAGATCTTCTATACTAACTACTTTTGAAGGAGCCTGTCTTTGGAGCAGCTGAGGTGTTCGTTTCAGTTACAGGTGTGAAGTTTCTGGCTATAGAAGCTGTGGAGTGCTCTTAGTTGTGTTTTTCCCGACCTGTTTGTGTTACTTTCCTCATGTTGTTTTATTGTAGTAGTGAGACTAGTGTCTCGCAGACCAGTACACTAGATAGGGTGAGATCAGAGCCAGCGAGGGTCTAGGCACGGCGCAGGGAAGGAATTTGACCTGTCAAGGGACATTAGGAAGTGCATGGATTAGACTCAGGTAAGTGAGGTAAGTGTTAGGAGGTGACTCCGCTTCCTTCTCTCTATCACCAGAGCCATCTTTTACATCTTCCCTGGTTTTCTCTGTGTTGTGCCGCACTCCGGGTGTTCCTTTGGCGTGACAGAATGGAGCAGAGCTTTGTACACCTACACTTTATTCATTACCTATAGAACTGTCAGAATAGCCAAGTACTGTGCTCTGCTTTCTTTGGCAGTCCCATAGATAATGAATGTATCACAAGTGCGTTGTGTCCACATTATACACCTTCTATTGGAGTGGATTTATTTTCATTTCATGCTGAAGGGGTTTCCTGTTATGATCCGGAACCATGGAAGATTACAATAGATCATTGGCAAAAAGGTGACAAGAGCATTGGCAACTAATCTGGCCGCCATCCCCTTACTAACCATCAACACTAGAAGTAGCTGAGGGGTGAACTAAGATCCTATGCACCGCGAACCCAGCCGGAGAACTAGCTATCCTAAAGGAAGGAAGGATGAATAACTCTCTGCCTCAGAAATAGACCCCAAATGTTATAGCAAGCCCCCCACATTCAAAGACTGCGGTGATATAGGAAAACACAATACACAGATGGATGATAGGATCAGCAAAGGTGAGGCCCGACTAACTAAATAGGAAAGGGGCTGATGGTGGCCAGAGAAAAACCCTACAAAACCCCAAATATCTGATAGTACAAAAAGGTCCTCAGATGGCACGGTCTGCACTCCATTTTATATCAGGCGCTCTTGTCATACCAATGAAGAGAAAACAGGAACAATTACAAATTAAAGAAGCAACAAACACATGGACTTATAGGAGCAAAAACTTCAAACATAGCTGCAGGGAGCTTCCCAGCTAAGCAACTGAGAGGGAAGATCCCTACATGCAAATAAACTGAAAACAACCACAGCAAATGACAACTCAGATGAGAACAAAAACAACATAAGAGAGAATCAAGCACTTATCTAGGGTAGATGTGGTCAGACGCAAGATGAAAAGGCTGGTGAGCTACAGGACAATGATAACCGGCTCAGACTGCCAGGAGGCCAAGGTTTAAATAGGCAGAGAGAGAGCAATGGAAACGCCCATTGCTCCAGCACACCTGGTCTCTGTCCAAACCAGTCCTGGCCACAAGAGGGAGCCTCACAGCAGCAAAAGCATAACTGACATTCACAATAGTTTCCCTGCTGGCTGAGATTACTCATAGCTTTAATCCCAAGTGCAGCATTTTATCCTCACTCCCATCCACTGTATTTACCCACTCCTGGCTTCACTCCATGCCAGTGATAGATCTTCTATACTGACCACTTTTGAAGGAGGCAGTCTCTGGAGTAGCTGAGGTGTTTGTTTTCAGTTACAGCTGTGAAGTTTCCAGTTAAAGAAGCTGTGGCGTGCTCTTAGTTGTGTTTTCCCCACCTCTTTGTCTTACTTTCTTTATGTTGTTTTATTGTATTAGTGAGACTAGTGGTGGCCCTACACACTAGATAGGGTGAGTTCAGGGCCAGGAGGGCCTAGAAACGTGACGGCGCAGGAGAAGCATTTGACCTGTCAAGGGACATTAGGGAGTGCTTGGATAAGTGTTAGGGAGAGGGAAGCGGAATCACCTCCTGTCACCAGGGCCTTCTTTTACATCGTCCCTGGTTTTCTCTTTGTGTTGCGCCCCACGCTGGGCGATCCTTTGGCGTGACAGAATGGAGCAGAGCTTTGTACACCTACACTTCATTGTCTATAGAATTGTCAGAAATAGCTGACAGCTTCCATATCCTGTATAATGAATAGAGCAGAGCATGCACACCTCCACACCATTCATTCTCTTTGAACTGTTGGAAATATCTGAATACTCTGCTTTTTTCAGTACCATAGACAATGAATGGAGTAGAGCATGTGCACCTCCATTCCAATCAAGATTTGGCTGTAGAGTCCCAATCTCTGGATCACTGGGGGGGGGGGGAGTCGGTGGTCAGTGTAAAATACACTTATGTTTAGTCTACGATTAGTTTCCCTTTATTACATCTCTATGGGGCACTAGTTCTTGGTGAGGTATAAAGACAACCACAGACATTGAGATAAATAATTATACTCATTCTGAAGGAAAATCCCTTTCTCAAAAACGTATTTCTGGGTACTAATTACCTGGATGATAGTGGGGTTGTCAGATCTTATTACATGGGTAAAAACAAGAAACTTTGCAATTTATCCTCTATTGAAAATAGTCTCCATTCTCAAGAACTGAGGGATTCTTCATTCTTTAGTTTACTGCTCGCTGCCATGGTTTCCAGCCACTGCTGCAGTCTCAGAGGTGGCTGGTTTCCTAGGCGATGAGCGCGTGCTTGCATGATCTCTGCTTTTGCGCAGCAGGCGCAGCTCTGAGGTTGGCCCGATGCAGCCATCCTCATTGTCTCAGGACTTGCAATATTGAAGAAGGTGCCATTCCCGCCAGCGGTTTGACCATACCCCCTTCCGGAGTGCCCTACCCTCCCATGAAGGTTTGGGAGGTAGGGGGTGGTGTGCACTCGAAGAAGGACCCATTATCTAAATGTTATACAGTTGCTGACCATGTATCAGAAAATGCTGTGACTTTCTGCTGCGAGAAAGAAAGAGAGAGCAGCAGTGAGCTTTTCATATGGCTGCCAAAGAGCCTACAAATTGTGGCACTACAGAAAATCTCTGTTATCTCTGCTGCCAATTTACCAATTCTCTGACTGCTGAGCTCTGTATAACCCCGCCTTTACCACTGATTGGCAGCTTTCTGCCTATGCAGAGTGTGCACACAATGCTGTTAATCAGTTGTGGGGGCGTGGCTGGACTAGAAGGCAGCAGGTTTACTAGTCATCCAGTGATTATTTCCTGCTGATATGATTTAACCTGTATCAACTAAGTAACACATCATTGGAATCAGGGTCTCCATCTCTCAGATTAGATACTAAAAACCTGCTGACAGATCCCCTTTAAGTAGCCATTTTGGGGTTTTTTTCTGCATTTTTCATGGAAGCAAGAGGGTATATTGCCAGAAAGCAAAATGTGTAATGGTGCACAATTATCAAAAACTGTTACCTTGCTTGCAGAAACTAGTTCTCCGGATTGTGACACTCCTCTCCCTTAACAACAATCAATAGACATTTCTTTCTTACCTGCTTGTCAGGAAAAGAGCAGAACCTTTGCAACTGCAAAGTAGAGTAGCTAAAAAGACTTCTTCTTCAGGGAAAGTAAGAAATGATTATATCATCGGCTGCCAGAAGGGGAAGGAGAGCTATTTTGTTCAGAGTCTGCCCCTTTGAACAGGAGTTACAAGGGAGACTCTTAATAGCTATTATACCAGCTATATGTAGCTTTTCGATGTCAAAAACAATTAATAGACTAACCCTTCTGATTTTTATAATGATCTTTTGTTATTTTATATTTGTTTTTTTCATTTACTAATTTATTTTTTACTTTTATTTATTTTTTAAGAAACGAAAACTTCTTGAGCAACTTGGTGATGTACAGCTACAACACCTTACACCAGGCGATAACGGCTTCCTTCAGTTGGTATGTATAACCTGGCATGTGTCATGTTCTAAAAATGTTAAAAAAAAAAAAGGGCGTACCCGTCTGATAATCCCCCATCACGCTCTGTAGTGTTGGTCGGTTTACCCGCCGGTCTCCAAGCTTCTCCTCTTGGCGGGGACAGGCATGTGACAGCTGCAACCAATCACTTGCTGCACTGTATATGTGACTAACATAGCCAATCATTGGCTGCTATGGCTAATGATTGGCTGCAGTGGTCCCAAACCCATCCCAGCCAGATGTTGGGAAGATGGAGGATAATCCAGGCAGTGCAGTGGTGGGGATCGGGTGGGCCAGGCACGTGACAGCTGCAGCCAATCACTGGCTGCATATGTGACTGGCATAGCCAATCATTGATAGCTTTGGCTAGTGATTGGCTGCAGTGGTCACACCCCAATCCAGGCCAGACGCTTGAAAGATGGAGGTTAATCCAGTCAGTGCAGTGGTGGGAATTGGCTGGGCCAGGCACGTGACAGCTGCAGCCAATCACTGGCTGCATATGTGACTGGCATAGCCAGCTTTGGCTAGTGATTGGCTGCAGTGGTCCCACACCCATCCAGACCAGACGCTGGGAAGGTGGTGGGTGACCCAGGCAGTGCTGTGGTGAGGATTGACTGCTGAGTATACAGTTTTTTCTTTGCTGGACAATCCCTTTAAGCTGAATCAAACCTATTTTTGTTCCAGTGGAGCACAAAATATGGCAAGCTGGTGGTCCTGGAGGCCGACCAAACCCCTGCGGAGTTACACCATGCCGTCCAGAAGGCGTTCCTTACCTTGCAACATCATGGCTGCTTATCTCAAGATCTCGTGCAGCTGAAAGGTAAAGACCTGCTGACGCCGGTGTCCCGCATCCTGATCGGCGAGCCCGGCTGCACCTACAAGTATCTGAATACCAGGCTGTTTGCCGTGCCGTGGCCAGAAGCCGGCCACAATATTACCTACAGCACAGAAGATGTGTCCATCGCCTGCAAAGCCTTTTATGACTTGAATACCTTTCTACATCTTCAGACAATAAGAGAACTGGACAAATTGGAGAAAAGTGAACAGCGGTCAGAGCCCCCAAGTGACTCTCACGAGCAGAGATCCTTCAAAGAGGCAGACAGATGTTTTAATGTGACCTTGATAAATTATATGGACCCACAATCCATGTCCTACCTTAAGGAGGAGCCATATTTTGGTATGGGGAAAATGGCGGTGAGCTGGCACCATGATGAGAACCTGGTGGAGGGATCTACAGTTGCGGTCTACAATTACCAAGGTCAGAAGCATTTTACCTATCACACATTGATGGCCTCTACTATGAGATCGGAGGGTCACCAGCTACAAACTGCTCCGGTAGTGGCTGGAACCAAGCTAAAATGGGAGATCATGCACAATACTTGGTTTTGGGCTGATCTGTACCTTGCTCACCTCTGGCTTCTACCAGAACAGTTTTCAGCTGGGAGTTGGTCTCCCTCCGATCTTGTATTGATAAATGGCCATCAATATGTCCGTCCTGGACAACCCTGTGATTTCAAGCAACTTTTCATAAAAAGCTGTCTCGTGTGTGTGTGTGTGTGTGTGTGTGTGCGCGTGTGTGTGCGTGTGTGTGCATGTGTGTGCGTGTGTGCACGCGCGTGCGCACTCACATAATTTCTGGCCATTATATGACTTATATCCCGCATTCTCACCAGTTTTCACCTTGGTATGCTCTCTCTGTAATTTGTAATTCACTGTTTGCTGGGGAGAGATGATGTACAGACAGACAGAACACAGAGAGGGGGATTTCTCCTCTTCATTCACTTTTTTGCTCACATAATCAAGCTGCAGCAGCATGGAGGAGGATATACAGCAGAGCTGAGCAGTGTTGATCTAAATCAAGCTCTGATGGATGGTAAAACACTTGTTGTTGAGCTCCGCAGCATGTTTTTCTGTCCGCTTCCCTGCTCCTCACCCATTCCCTTTTCATAGAGGATAATGAGCTGTGTTATATGAAACCCCTGTCCATCGCCAATAAGTAAGACGGACCCGAGCAGTTTTTTTTTGCAGTGAAAGGTGAATTTACTAGGCAGAGTGAAGGGAAAGAAATGGCTCATAAGTGGAGAAGGATGCTTATTTTTATAAGAGACTACAAAGTTTCTTACAATTACCTGTATTATTGATTTAAGTCAACTTTGTTGAAAGTATAGTTCCATTTTAAGGTTAATATTATTGAGCTGCAGAGTAAAAGCTATGTCCTACTTCATAAACCATTGTATTGCTACAACAAATCTGAAATGATTTATGAAGGGGTTATTTAAACTGGTTGTCTAGCCCATGATTTATTTTATTATTTTATACTACGACCATAAATTCTTTACAGTAAGAGCAGTAAGACAATCTTGTTATTCAAGAAGGGCTGCCTGCACATTGAAAAATATGATATTACAGGATATGTGCTCTAGATTCTGTGATTAGGCGTTGATCCAGGGACCGATTTTGATTGTCGTATGTGGAGTAGGGAAGGATTTTTTTTCCCCTAATATGGAGCAGTTAGCATTTTCAATATGAGGTGTTTTTTTGCCTTGAGTTTCATGGATTTGGATTTTTTCAAACTTGCAAACTATGGAAAATAAGAGTGATACTCATCAATCTTCTAAAAATGCAGGTCTCTAGTTCTAGGTTCCTGCTGACCCACAGAAAACAACCGCTGAGGTAGGTGACCACTGTGTGTCGAGAAGAACTAGGACATAGAGACCAGTGTGGACCAGAAATGTGTATAGAGTAGAACTAGGACATAGAGACCAGTGTGGACCAGAAATGTGTATAGAGTAGAACTAGGGCACAGAGACCAGTGTGGACCAAAAATGTGTGTCAAGAGGAACTAGGATGTAGAGATCAGTGTGGACCAAAATGTGTGTCGAGATGAACTATGGTGTAGAGACCAGTGTGGACCAAAGATGTGTGTCGGGAGGAACTAGGGTGTAGAGACCAGTGTGGACCAAAAATCTGTGTCGAGAGTAACTAGGACGTAGAGACCAGTGTGGACCAAAAATGTGTGTCAAGAGGAACTAGGGCAAAGAGACCAGTATGGACCAAAATGTATATAGAGTCGAACTAGGTCATAGTGACCAGTGTGCATAAAAAGTGTTTGTCGAGAGGAACTAGGCTGTAGAGACCAGTGTGGACCACAAATGTCTGTCAAGAGGAACTAGGCTGTAGAGACCAGTGTGGACCACAAATGTGTGTCGAGAGGAACTAGGGCAAAGAGACCACTATGGACCAAAAATGTGTCAAGGGGAACTAGGATGTAGAGACCAGTGTGGACCACAAATGTGTGTCTAGATGAACCAGGGAAAAGAGACTAGTGTGAACCAAAAATGTGTATAGAGTCGAACTAGGTCATAGTGACTAGTGTGCACCAAAAGTGTTTTGTCGAGAGGAACTAGGATGTAGAGACCAGTGTGGACCACAAATGTCTGTCAAGAGGAACTAGGCTGTAGAGACCAGTGTGGACCAAAAATGTGTGTCGAGAGGAACTAGGGCAAAGAGACCAGTATGGACCAAAAATGTGTCAAGGGGAACTAGGATGTAGAGACTGGTGTGGACCACAAATGTCTGTCAAGAAGAACTAGGATGTAGAGACCATGTTGACCAATAATGTGTGTAGAGCAGAACTAGGATGTAGATACCAGTGTGGACCAAGAAGTATTGAAACTGAAGCTGTTGGAATTAGTGAGAGTTGGGTGAACAGCCCCTCTAAAAATCTGTCCATATTGTGTGTGTGTCATTACTTTTGGTGTACACCAATATTATATGTTTCCTTGCATACCAACCACAAACATTCTGCGTAATCTACATGTTACATTTTGACACTGATAGTCATCTCCTGATAGTTTGGGTCTTACTGATGAGAAGCGTTTGTGTTTTTATTTCATAAATCCATAGTACACATATAAAATGTTTTACAAAGTTGTTTATTTTTAATAGAAATGTGCATCTTCTTCATTATAGATGGATCTTTCATGCACAAATTGGTAAAATTTGTATTCAAAGTCGGGTTATCCCATTACTGAGATAGAAGATGACACTTGGAGCTTTTAAGGTTCTATGGAGGAGGAGCTAGAAACCGGCACCGTGCACAAGGTCTGAAATGACAGTTACATTTCTTCATAGAACTTTATGAGCACCAACTGTCATCTCCTGTCTCAGCAATAGGAAACTGTATTCTCTAAAGACAAATTTTACCTGTGAATTAGGAATGAAAGATAATTCCAGGAGGAGAAAGAAGCGGATTTCACTAATAAGATATACTGTATATTGCAAAAATGAGTACACCCCTCACATTTCTGTAAATATTTTATTATGTCTTTTCATGGGACAGCACTGAAGATATGAATTTTATACAATGTACTCAGTGTGCAGCTTGTCTAACAGTGTAAATTGGTGTCCTCTAAATAACGCAACACACAGCCATTAATGTCTAAATGACTGGCAACAAAAGTGAGTACACCCCATAAGTGAAAATAGCCAAATTGTGCCCAGTGTGAATATTTTCTCTGGCCACCATTATTTTCTAGCGCTGTCTTAAGTCTCTCGGACATGGAGTTCACTAGAGCTTAACAGGAGCCGCTGGATCCTCTTCCATCCTCCATGACATCATGGAGTCGGTGGATGCTAGAGACCTTGTGTTGTTCCCCTTCTGTTTCAGGAGGCCTTACAGAGTCTCAATAGGGTTTAGGTCTGGAGACACTTAGCCAGTCCAGCATCTTTGCCCTCAGTTTCTTTGGCAAGGCACTGGTGGTCTTGGAGGTGTGTTTGGGGTCGTTATATTGGGACATGAAAGGAGGGGATCGTGCTCTGCTTCAGTCTAGCACCTTTACCCTCTGTCTCTTTAAGGGCAGCAGCTGCCGGTGACCCACCTGTCCGAATAGTTTTCCGTGCCTCTTGGTCCACGGTTATGGAGCCAGTGTCTGATACATTCTACCCATGGATGAGGCAGCATGTATCGGCTTTCAGGTTCCCTTTTTTGAACAACAGCTGCTGAAATCCAGGAGATTAGATCCATCACTAGGAGGAGCTCACTGTATTATTATTATTATTATTATTATTATTATTGGGTTTTCTAGTGGTGGCCACTGGCATCTATTATGACCACTTTCACTTTTCTATTGCTTTTTATCTAGAGAACGCAACGGAAACTTGTGAAGAAGACGGTAAGGACGTGTCAAAGTGGCATGTGGGCCTGAAGATAGCGTGGGACATCTCGACTCCCGGTCTCGCTTTACCGTTAAACCCCGGAGATTCCTATTTTATGCTCGGTAATTAAACCCATTAATGTGTTACGGTTCCTTTCCGTGCCCGGTTTCTGTTTAAGGGAACCTGTCGCCAGATTTTGGCCTTCTAAACTAAAACAAGGACCTTAAGCAGCCTCTGTGCTGCATTCTGTAAAGGTGCACGTTACCCATTGACCCTACATGTAGACCCCACAAATACCTTCATAAAATCTCCCGCCATGTATGTAAATTGCCCAATCCGGTCCAATGGGCGTCCTAGTCTGCACCTCCTGTCCCTCCTTTCACCATCCTCCTGTGCTGATTGATGTGGATGACACCATCCAAGTAGGTTATTCTCGCAACTGCGCAGACACATTCCCGGCTCGTGCAGGCGCACTGTGCTCTACCCTTTTTCTAACTGAGCCGAAAACATAATTGCGCCTGCGCGAACTGGCGAGTTCTCTGTGCAGGCACAACATTTTGCCCTGGGATGTGGATGACGTTATACGTCTTGCTCATCGCCGGGCAAAATCTTGCGTCAGTGCAGAGAACCTACCGGTTGACGCAGGCGCACCCTTGTTTTCGGCTCTGCCTGCAATAAGGCACAGCGGGGTGTGCCTGCGCAAGCTGGGAGTGTGTCTGCGCAGTCGCGAGATTTTGCTTCCTACATAGATGGCACCTGAGACGTCCTCCATGTCAATCAGCACAAGAGGACAGCGAAAGGAGGAACAGGAGGTGCAGATTAGGAAGCCCATCAGACCAAACTACCAAATTAGGCAATTTACGTATATGGTGGGAGATTTTATAAAGGTATTTGTGGGGTCTACAGGAGGAGTCAGGGGTAACGTGCACCTTTTATAGAATGCAGCACGGGTGCTGCTTAAGGCGCTAGTTTTAGTTTAGAAGGCCAAAATCTGGTGACAGGTTCCCTTTAAGGTCCAAGTATGGTTTTTCCGGGTCACTTTTATTGACAAAAACTGATGTCAGAGGATCGGTAAATTGGGGGGATACACACCTGTACGCTTCCCCTCATTAAACTCACTTTTTTGCCCCCTTATTTTCTTCTTTTAGTATCGAGTTTTATTCGCATCCGCGACACAATATATAGATTACATGGCAGATGCCCTACAAAGCTACGGTATATCTCCGAGCCAATAACTTTTCATATTTTATAGTTCTCCGTGTCTTGTGGAACAGAGCTAGCCTGAAATAAATACCGTATTGATCGTCCTCTGTTTACCATGAATTTCAGAACAGGGAATATCCCCCTGGTAGGTATGAACCTTTTATAGGCACCAGCGCAGCCTTTTCTCTTACTTTTCTTTTATTCATGGTTATTTTGATTTATAAAACTCTCTAATAACCTCCTGATCTATTCGGAGGAAAGGCGAGGGGCCCGTAAACCCACCCTCAACTTATAAATTGCTTCCCGGCATTGATATTCAATAGGTATTCTCCACTATTAGCCCGCCGATGTGAACTCAGGACTCATAATGCGAGCGTTCGGCTTCTCCTCTGCAAGGCACTGGGGTATTCCACTTAGTAGAAGTTTCAGGGGCTGATATAGCATTGAATTTGCGCATTTTTAGTGATTTTTGGTTTTGCTTTTGTTGCTGTTTTGTTTGTTTTTTGCTTTTGTTGATGTTTTGTTTTTTTATCTCTAAATTAATTATTTTTTTGATCTTTTTCTTAACTTAGTGATTTTTGTTTTTACTTTTGTTGCTGTTTTTGTTTCTTTTTTTGCTGTTTTGTTTTTTTATCTCTAGATTCTTTTTTTATTTTTTTAATTCTTAGTGATTTTTGTTGTTGCTTTTGTTGTTGTTTTTGGTTTTTTCTTTTGTTGCTGTTTTTTTTTATTTATCCCTGAAATCTTTTGTGATCTATTTTTTTTTAATTTTTAGCGATTTTTATTTTTGCTTTTGTTGCCGTTTTGTTTGGGTTTTTTTGCTTCTGTTGCGGTTTTTGTTTTTATCTCTAAATTAATTCTGTTTTGATCTATTTTCAATTTTTTTGATTTCTGGTTTTGCTTTTGTTGTTTTGTTTGTTTTTTTTGCTTTTCTTGCGGTTTTTTTTTTTTATCTCTAAATGAATTCATTTTTGATTTTTTTTAATGATTTTTGCTTTTGTTGCTGTTTTGTTTGTTTTTTGCTTTTGTTGCTGTTTTGTTTTATCTCTAAATTAATTATTTTTGATCTTTTTTTTAATATTTAGTGATTATTTTTTTGCTTTTGTTGCTGTTCTGTTCCTTTTTTTGCTTTTGTTGCGGTTTTGTATTTTTATTTCTAAATTAATTCTTTTTATAAGTTTTAGTGATTTTTGTTTTTGCTTTTGTTGTTGTTTTGTTTTTTTTTAACCTCCAAATTCATTCTGTTTTGACCTTTTTTTTAAGCTCTTTTACACTTTTTTTTCATGTGGGAATGATTAATTAATTGGCTAATCAATTGGCTTTGTAAAAAGTAACAATCATTAACGTATTTTTTTGCAATTATTTTTTATTTTTGTGCACTTTAAAAAGGCACAAAACAACCGAGAGAGCAAAATTAGCTGCTTTTATTAAGCACAAAATGCAGCAAACATTGTCCCGAATTTTGATGAGTTCGGCACAAAATCTGGCAAGACAAGAAGAAAGATGAAGAAAAAATTGATAAATTAGGGTGACAACTTCCCTTTACAGGATGAAGCATTAAGTTCTCCCATAATTAAAATATGATAGTCCCATTGTTTACATAGGATCATAGTTCTAGTCTCCATTTTTTTCTTTTTCTTTGCAAAATGTAAATGTTCCCCGGGTTCTACAATTCCTTTTGTCTCTTCATCTTTTCTTCCCAACTTGCCTCCCTTCATCTTGCTCCTTCGTCGTTCTTTGCTTCCCGACATAATTTTTTTTTTTTTACTATTTCTTTTATTTGGGAAGATAAACACAAAAAACAACAAACACAAAAAAATATATCTTTCTTCTAAAAGCTTCATTTAAATAAACTTTTCTGAATCTCGGATTCAAAGAAATTGTGCGCAGGAAATTCTTTGATACCATTATTTATATTTTTTTTACTGAGCTGTTTTTTTTTTTAATATATTATAATATGTTGTTGTTTTATTATTTATCAGACTTGGGCTGTGTTAAAATTCTGCCCCCGAGCATTGAGTCACTTACGCAAATAGAAGGGATCAAACTTTTAGTCCTAAGAATTTGAGTTAATTTCCATTCTACGAGGGAGGGATCCATTTAAATTTAAAGTCACCAGGTTTTGCTCTTATTTTATAACCACTTCTCCCATGAGTATTCTGTTTTTTGTTTTTTTGCAATCCGACATACGGTTCCAGAGCTATGGGCTTTTTTATTTGGGGCAAATTTTCTGCTCTTTACAGGAGTAGCACATCCTAAAGACACGCCCCCCATAGAATGTCTGAGCCACGCCCCTTTAGTGAACTACCTTAAAAAAAATTAGAACCTAATGAAAAAGGCACATATATCTGGAACACTAGGTCGGATTTGAAAAAAACAAAAACTATAATACTCAGGGGAAAAGCAAGAATATAATAAGATCTAAATGTGGTCACTTTTAACCTAGTTACAATCCCCCTTTAAGGAGGTTGCCCTGGACTTACATATTGATAATTTATCCTAATGCATTTTATCTGTCATTTACTAGAATACAATATAAACTGCAATACTCTGCAGCAGCCACTAAACCAAATCTGTCAACTGCCAGAGCAGATAATAGCTGATCAATGCAGGTGTCCGGTGTAAGGGGTACTTTGCACGCTGCGACATCGCAAGCCGATGCTGCGATATCAAGCGCGATAGTCCCCGCCCCCGTCACAGTAGTGATATCTTGTGATTGCTGGCGTAGCGTACATTATTGCTACGGCAGCTTGACATGCGCTTACCTGCCCTGCGACGTCACTCTGGCCGGCGAACCGCCTCCTTCCTAAGGGGGCGGGTCGTGCGGCGTCACAGCGACGTCACACGGCAGGCGGGCAATAGCAGCGGAGGGGCAAAGATGAGCAGGATGTAAACATCCCACCCACCTCCTTCCTTCCGCATAGCAGCCGGGACGCTGGTAGGAGATGTTCCTCGCTCCTGTGGCTTCATACACAGCGATGTGTGCTGCCGCAGGAACGAGGAACAACATTGTACCTGTCGCTGCACCGGCATTATGGAAATGTCGGACCCTACACCGATGATACGATAACGACGCTTTTGCGCTCGTTAATCGTATCAAAAAGGATTTGCACACTACGATATCGACTGCGACGCCGGATGTGCGTCACTTTCGATTTGACCCCACTGACATCGCACCTGCGATGACGTAGTGTGCAAAGCCTGCCTAAGGCTCCCACGTATCTCATTTTGATGAGCGATCCTGTAGATATTTCATCAATATGTCATCCTGGACACCCATCACAAACACTCATGGCATATCCAAAAGATATGTCATAAATGTATATTAGATGCTGCTATTTCTTTTACATCTGTTTGGCAAAATTCAGAATTCCCATCAAAGTGAATAGAGGGAGTTATACACCCACAATCACCTCTCCATTCCTGGTAGTGCAACATGGGTCTTGGCTCTGAAGGTGGGACCTCCATTGACCAGGCATTTATGGGCATAACTGTATGACCTGAGAATACCTTTTTAAAGAGGACCAACCAGCAGGATTTTGCTATATGAAGTAAAGGCAGTGCCATACAGGCAGTAAGATGCTGAATCCAGGTGTCGCGGGCGGGGGGTGCGCTGCTCGACCGCGCTCGCGGCTCGGGTCCGGCTGCTGCTCGGTGGCTCGAGCGGTGGGCCGGATCCGGGGACTTGAGCGGCGCTCCTCGCCCGTGAGTGAAAGGGGTTGGCTTGGCCTGGGAATTTGGCTCGTGACGCCACCCACGGGTCATGGTGAGGTTGGGGCACCACCGCTGCTGGTGACGGGGATCCCGGGAGCGTTGTTAGGGAGCAGCTGGGATGTTTTCCCCTCCGTGGGTAGGGGTTGGTGGTGCTGGGGCCCGGTAAGGTGGCGGGAGGAATGCAGAATAGGTGAGGTGCAGGGTCACAGGGGCAGCGCGGTGCCAGAGGGCACGGTGGTACTCACTCAGCCAAGAACAGATACAGAGTCTCCGGTAAAACAAACGGCTGGATGAACGGGTCCCGCAGCCGGCTGCTGTGATCACTCCCGGATGGTTGGTGGTCGCTGCCTTTCCCTGCACCTGGTGTGTGTCTTCGGTCCCAATGGCTTCACACCGGTAACCCGCTCCCCAGCTTGGATAGATGCCGGGGGAGCCCCTTTTGCCCACAGGCTCTAGGCCTGGGAGCTCTAGCTCTGGCGGTAGCTGTTTCTCCCTGTTCGGTTTGGACGGTTGCCTTCAATCGGGTCTTGGTCGCTAGGAAACCCCGGAGGTTCCCATCGCTAACAGATTAAACCAGTTTAACGGCGACTCCCAGCCTGGTCGGGGTCCGCAGGCCCTGCCGGTTTGTGCTGGCTTCTCTTCGCTCCCCGGTTCGGTACCGGTGGGCCACCGCCCAGCCCCGGCCCTACGGTTCCGCGTCGATAGGCCTCTCCTGCAGACAGCCATCACCGTCTGCCAACCTTGCTGTATGTGCCCGGGCCACGTACCCGGACACGGCCAGTCTGCTCCTCTCCTACCACTTCCCTAAACTCCACATCACTCTCTCTCTCTCTCAGAAACTTCCTTTCCCGCCTCCAGGACTGTGAACTCCTCAGTGGGTGGGGCCAACCGCCTGGCTCCACCCCCACCTGGTGTGGACATCAGCCCCTGGAGGGAGGCAACAAGGATTTGTGTGTGCGGCTGATGTGCCTAACCGGGGTGTGGGGTGTGTTGTTGCAGTACCTGTGATGCCCTGGCTAGTCCATGGCGCCACACAGGCATACCTCTTGGAGAAAGATCGGATGCTTGGTTGATGAAATATGTTTAATCAAATTTGCAGAAATGCACTGCACTTTGATTGACTGGTGTAACGGGGGATGGGCTTTTGTGAGTTGGGTCCTCGGCATTTGTTCTTCCTCCTCCGGGATCCTGCTGACTTGCCCCCTTTTTTTTATTTCAATATTGTGCCGCGCCGCCATTGCTCTTGTTGGCGGCGAATGCGCATTGCCACAGTCATGAGGTCTTCATTAAAATGACGCCAGAGTTCGCACATGTGTACACCATCTCAGGCACTGTTTTATGGGACACACTGCGGTAGAGACTATGAGAAGCATTGGAGCGTGCGCAGATGTAAATAAAAAAAATATCTGTATACGAACCGATGCTTCTCACGGGGGTTATCGGCGCCCTGCAATCATATCACAGGTGTGCCGATGGGCAGGAGGGATGACGCCCCCCCCCGCCGATGCTTGTTAAAGAGATTGGCAGATGCATTTAACAGGTTAACTGAAATCTGCCATCCGCTGCAAAAGATGCAGTGATATTTGCACATACTCATAAGATGCTTCAATACAAAAGATAGGGTCATCTATTGTTTTCTGAAACTACGAGAATGTATAATCTAAAAAAAGCCCCCTCTCCAAAAAAGTTTAAAAAAGTTTGACAAAAATATTTAACAAATACATTTAACAAAAACTTGATTTAAAGGGATTGTCCATGAGTTTAAAAGGAGTTTAACATTGATGGCCTATCTTTAGGATCAGTCATCAACAGGGGCGCAACGATAGCGGTCACAGAGATCGCAACTGCAACCGGGCCCAGCAGGGTTAGGGGCCTGGCACCCGCCCTGCAGAGAAGCAGCCGGCGCCTCTCTCTGAGAGAGGAGCTGTGCTGTTCAGTGGCAGACCTCGCGGCTGCTATGGGGCCCGTAAGTCAAGGGGGCCCAATGTCAATGGCTTCACCAGGCCCCCCTCGCCTGCGGGCCCTTGCCGTCATTGCAAAAAGTAATTGTAAAGGATGGAGCGGAGCTCCATCTTTCATCATTATGCCCCTGTGCCTGCGCTCGAGGTCTGAGTGCAATAGAGTCTGGTGACATCACTACTGCGCGACAGCTGTGCTGAGACATGCAGAGCGCAGGACAGGAGGACACTGACCAGATCAGCGGGGGAATGAGAAGAGGTGAGAACTTAATTTTTTAATCAGTGAGTACACTGTGACCAGAGACCTATGGGGGCTGCATAATACAATATAAAGGACACCTTATACATGGACTATTTGGGTGCAATATAGTACATGAAGGCCTATGGGTTGCATTAAATGGTATGGGGGTTGCAAAATATAGTATGAAGGACACCTTATACATGGACTATGGGGGTGCATTATAATATATGGAGGCCTATGGGTGTGCATTAAACAATATGTGGGCTGCATAATACAATATGAAGGACTATGGGTGCGCATTACAATATTTGAAGGGTTATGTGGGACCCATTACACTATATGGAAGGCTATGTGGGGACCAATTATAGTATTTGAGAGCTATATATGAGGGAGGACAAAGATAAAAGCAGAGGATGGGAAAGTTTTGTGTAGAAAGAAAGAGGCTCTTTCCCATCCTCTGCTATACATATTTTCCTCAGCACCCAGCTTTCCTATGCTCTGATATTATAGGAAAGCTGTGTGCTGAGGGAATGATGTATATCAGAGCATGGGAAAGCTGTGTGCTGAGGGAAGGATGTATATCAGAGCATGGGAAAGCTGTGTGATGAGGGAATGATGTATATCAGAGCATGGGAAAGCTGTGTGATGAGGGAATGATGTATATCAGAGCATGGGAAAGCTGTGTGATGAGGGAATGATGTATAGCAGAGCATGGGTGAGGTGTGTGCTGAGGGAATGATGTATATCAGAGCATGGGAAAGCTGTGTGATGAGGGAATGATGTATATCAGAGCATGGGAAAGCTGTGTGATGAGGGAATGATGTATAGCAGAGCATGGGGAAGGTGTGTGCTGAGGGAATGATGTATAGCAGAGCATGGGGAAGGTGTGTGCTGAGGGAATGATGTATAGCAGAGCATGGGGAAGGTGTGTGCTGAGGGAATGATGTATAGCAGAGCATGGGGAAGGTGTGTGCTGAGGGAATGATGTATAGCAGAGCATGGGGAAGGTGTGTGCTGAGGGAATGATGTATAGCAGAGCATGGGGAAGGTGTGTGCTGAGGGAATGATGTATAGCAGAGCATGGGGAAGGTGTGTGCTGAGGGAATGATGTATAGCAGAGCATGGGGAAGGTGTGTGCTGAGGGAATGATGTATAGCAGAGCATGGGGAAGGTGTGTGCTGAGGGAATGATGTATAGCAGAGCATGGGGAAGGTGTGTGCTGAGGGAATGATGTATAGCAGAGCATGGGTGAGGTGTGTGCTGAGGACAAGATGGATATCAGAACATAGGAAAGCTGGGTGCTGATAGAAAGAGGGATTTGAAATCCTGGGAAACATGAATGCTGAGGGAAAGAACCAAGTGTCAGTGACACTATTCTATACCCTGCGTGTCAGTGTACGGTTGGGGGCCATCAAACTCTAGTTACGCCACTGGTCATCAATATCTTATCAGAGGGGGTGCGACACTTGGCACCTCCGACAATCAGCTGTATCCGCTGCTGGCGTTGATCCGCAGTTTTGCGAAGCGGAAAAGCACAACTCCATTCCAAAGTACAGAGGTCGCCGCCAGGAACTGCAATAGGAGGCGGATCTGCAGCACATAGCCTCTCCACAAACGTAAAAGTTATAGGCAATCCCTTTTAAACAATGCATTATGTTCTGGTCATGGCTTCCCTTTAATACTATTTTTATTTAAAAAAAAATAATCCTTCCAAGAACAGCGCCACTCTTTTCTGTAGGCCATGTCTGGTATTGCAGCCGAATCGCATATACACTTGGATAGGTACGAGCTGCCATATAGTAAAAGTGAAAGACTATTTCTGGAAATTAATTAATAATTCTAAAAAAAAGGATTTAAAAAAAAAAAAAAAAAAAAAAAATAATAATAATAAAAACATTGTCTTTGTTTCTTTTATTACAGCCACTATATATATATATGTATATATATATATATATATATATATATATATATATAAAAATATATATATATATGTATGTGTGTGTGTGTATGTGTATGTGTATATATATATATATATATATATATATATATATATATATATATATATATATATATATATATATATATATATATATATATATATATATATATTTATTTACATTTACTTAAACACATGGAGAATCCTTTGATTAAAGCGTCATCTCATGATGTTGTTCTGTCCTTATGAATCTCTCGTGCGCCTCCTTTATGGCGTTTTGCAGCGGTAATGTGATATTAAATTTACCGGGAGGGGAAGCTATGAAATTTTAGTGCTGTCAATTATAAAATAATGATATAATTTCCCGACTTCTATGACAGCATTAACTCTTTGATTTATACAGCGGCTATGGAAAAAGTCCTGATCTGTTTTGCCGTTTGATTGACAGGCAGGTTACCAGGGAAACACGTTTCATCTAGCACTCGGCGTTTAAACGAACTCACAAACATTTGGCCTCCGGCCACTCATTTTAAGACGGCTTCTCCTATTTTGTCCCTGTGTCAAAAGTCACTTTGCAGGAATAAATAACGCCCCGCAGCCATTCTCAGAAAGCCTTGTATATGCAGGGAGATAGATTGGTTCTCGCCAGCAAATAAAGTAAAGATAAATTGGCGGCACGGTTTCACCTCTTTACCCTCACTTGGCCCTTGGACTGATTTCAGTCACTAAAGAGAGCGCTGAAGGGAACGTGTATACAGCATTTCCAAAGCTATAATTCTGTGCCGGGAGGTCGTTCGTCTGTGAATAGTTACAACAGAAGCTGATGGCAGTGATAAAATAATACGCCAAGACGACCTAAGACATCTCCGTCGCCGCTCGGCGTCACACCGCCAGGATGCCAGGTCACTTTTGTGACTGTGACTCTTGTGCAGCTGGTTAAGGACCATCGGTCAACTCTACTGCTCCGAAATAACGACTCAAGCTCAGAATTTTTTTGAGAAAAAAATGGCCGATCAATGGAAAGCAAAGTCATCAGCCAATTCAGGGGGCTGGATCCAAATGTCCCCTAAAAAAAAAACCTAAGTCATAGGTGGCGACTCATAATGGGACCCTGTTGTTCCTTGTTTGCACTCCCAAAATTATCCGGGCACACTACTGATGACACGGTAAGATGAGACGGTTGATGAGACAGTATATGAAATAATAGATGGTATACCAAAGGATTCGGGCATCAATTAGCTCCCGGATAGAGATGAGCGAATCACTGGATATTCAGGTTAGCTGAGTTTGGACAGGACCCAGACTTGACCTGAACTTGTTGCTGAACCCCATCTAAGTCAACCCGAATTAACAGGCTCAACTCAAGTAACGAGTAAAAGGGAAATCAATGATTGGGCAGTCTGGCTCTCCACCCACATACCGCCACAGGGACCCAAACTGACAAGCTCAACTCAAGTAACTAGTATAATGGAAGTCAATGATTGCGCAGTTCGGCTCTCCACCCACATACAGACACAGGGACCCGAACCAATGGGCTCAACTTGAGTAACGAGTATAATGGAAGTCAATGATTCGGCAATTTACCCACATACAGACACAGGGGCCTGAACCAACGGGCTAAACTATAGTAATGAGTAAAATGGAAATCAATGATTGGGCAGTCCCGCTCTCCAACCACATACAGCCACAGAGACCCAAACCAACGGGCTCAACTCGACTAAAGAGTATAATGGAGTCAGTGATTGAGCAGTTCTGCTTTCTGCCGCCATACAGCCACTGAGACCTGAACCAATGGGCTCAACTCGAGTCACGAATATAATGGAAATCAATAATTGGGCAGTCCGACTCTCCATCCACATATAGCCAGCCATAAATAGAGCGTTTCCTGAGGAGGGTGGGGATTTTTATTTTTTTTTTTTTAAACATCCGAAAATGTTTTTATCTCCAGAGTGTCATTCAGAGACTGCAAGCGGCTCACACTGGGCCGAGCACCGAGCGTACCCGAGCACCACAGTGCTTGATCGAGTGGTTAACATACATACAGCACCCAAACTGTGACTTTTTTAAAAAAAAAAAAATCTGTTTTCATGTTCAAGGCACGAACCAAACAATTTAATGTTGGGGGTTTGCTCTTCATAACTCCCAGATGGTAAGTGCCGCTATTTGGCATCTTTGGATGCACTGACACCTAATGTCCCCAGATATTCTCAATTGGATTCAGGTCTGAAGAACGTGAGGATCAGTCAGCGGCGTCATTTCTTTTGTTATACAGGACTCTGAGGTCGAGCATCAACCTGCACCAGGGTAAACCCAGGCTTCACAGTAGGGTCTGGCAATGGATCTGAGGATTTTTAAGTCATTGTTTTACAAGGACAGTCATGTGAACTGAATGCAAAATGATCAGTCTTGGAAAGACCTCTCCCAAAAGTGGCAGCTCTAGGGTTTTCCTGCTCGTTTGTGACTATGTATCGAATTTTTCATCATGGGAGTATGTAGAGCAGGGGGAGAAACTGACCCCATACCATACCCTGCAGATGCCGGCTGTTTTTTATATGGCCCACATCTGCCTATATCTGGTTAACCTTTGCAGTGAAACACTGACTGCGTCATGTATGTGGCCAAATTACCAGTTTGCATGCACCCCGGCTCCATTCAAAGCTGAAGGCTTCTAGGCTCCTATGTTAGTTTTTATTTGAAGCCCAACCACAGGCTGGTCTTCATAGGATATACCTCAATTTAAAGGGACTTTTTATTTTAACTATGAGTTTAAGCACCTTCTAACAACCTGCCTGTTCTGCCGTGCGACGATCTCTCCAAGGTCAAAGTGGTCACGAATCGCTCTTACCGGGTTTTCTCCTACTTTGTGACATCACGTTGACAGAGCAGTTCCTTCGATTCTACTCTCTTCCGTCAATGGGGTGTCAATGTTATGTTGATTGACAGCTGGCTCTGTCAACATGATTTCAGCAATGACGTCCTATTGACTAAAGAGAAGGAGAGAGGGGAGCCAGCACGATCTGAAATTGGCATGCATCATATAAAAAGTGAAAATTCACAGATTTATTCCAACTGTACTACAATAAAAAAATGAGATTTTTAGCAAATAATTGATCAATTTTTTGAGCCACC
The DNA here is from genome assembly GCF_048569485.1 of Anomaloglossus baeobatrachus. NCBI lineage: Eukaryota > Metazoa > Chordata > Amphibia > Anura > Aromobatidae > Anomaloglossus > Anomaloglossus baeobatrachus. The sequence goes on from NC_134362.1 coordinate 161,520,236, forward strand.
CCTGCCAACGTCACGGCAAATCTCAATAGGGGGGTCCTACTCTACATTCTGTATTTCATGTGCCATGCGGCCTCCTAGATAAAGTTAAAAGCAGAACCATAATACAGCACACATACCTGTAACCTGTATATAACCGCTTCTATGTTGCAAAAAAGGCACTTGTGGATAGAGACCAGCCCAGGTCCCAGCATGTGGAGCAAGCTCTGCACCATACCAGGACTATATCAGAACTGATCCTCCCAGTGCCAAACAGCAACCATTGATAAAGGCGGACCAGATCCAAGATGGTGCTTAATTAGCAATGCCTGTGGAAAGGGTGAGGCAACTGAATCTGAACAGCTACCAACAGGAGGAATACAAAGCAAACCAAAATCAGGCGTGCATGGCATGGTGGTGACCGGCCACCAGAATTTGTAGCATAACTACGACCAAACAGAGAGAGAGGGGAGCCAGCACGATCTGAAATTGGCATGCATCATATAAAAAGTGAAAATTCACAGATTTATTCCAACTGTACTACAATAAAAAAATGAGATTTTTAGCAAATAATTGATCAATTTTTTGAGCCACCCCTGCCAACGTCACGGCAAATCTCAATAGGGGGGTCCTACTCTACATTCTGTATTTCATGTGCCATGCGGCCTCCTAGATAAAGTTAAAAGCAGAATACAGAATGTAGAGTAGGACCCCCCTATTGAGATTTGCCGTGACGTTGGCAGGGGTGGCTCAAAAAATTGATCAATTATTTGCTAAAAATCTCATTTTTTTTTATTATAGTACAGTTGGAATAAATTTGTGAATTTTCACTTTTTATATGATGCATGCCAATTTCAGATCGTGCTGGTTCCCTTTTTTTCACTAAAGAGAAGGAGCACCTTTTTGGATGTTACACGAACTAGGAGAATCTCCGGCAGGATTGGTCCACGACTGCTGTAATCTGAGAGAGATTGTCACAGGGCAGAACAGGCAGATCGTTAACAACGATCTGCCAATAATTGCTTAACCCCACAGAAGACAAAAGTGCCAGATAATCTCTATAACTGTTGTAATAGAAAACAAAAACACCAGGAGAATCAGGAGTATAATATGCCAAAAACATGAATACTTTAATTAAGACATAGACAGTGGTTTAAAAAGACACTCAGGTTAAAAAAAATGAAACAATATGGCAGCATAACATTCATAGAATAAATGGAAGGCTTCTACAAGGCAGTTGGTGAGTAAAATAGATCACCTTTGCTTAACCCTACAGAAGACAAAAGGCCCAGATAATCTATATAACTGTTGTAATATATATATATATATATATATATATATATATATATATATATATATATATATTATATGTGATCAGTGATCACAGGTTTAATACAGGTTGAGATAAAAATGAAAAAGCTTTAGCTGGACAAAAAAAAAATGTCCACCACTTGAACAATGAGGTAACCGCTTTTTGGGTTTTTTTTAACTTTTTTTTCCCATCCCCTAAAATAAGAAAAATGAAATTCATCACAGTGCTATTTGTACATGAAACTAATGCGAGTTATGTCTGAATACATTGCCGTAAAAGCGAGGGGGAAAAAAAAAAGATGTTAAATCTTATGTGTCAGCGATGCCACTTCCAGTTGTTGTCTTGTCACGCGTCATGACTGTTGCATAACCATGAGTTTACTCTTGATTTGTAACCAGATGTCTATGATTGATTTCCATGTTCTGCTTTCCTATTGATCCTTCTATAGATAACCTCAACACAACTCATCAGCACTGCGTACTTGCCGGCACTGAGCCGCGGTTCAGCTCCACGCACAGAGTAGCTGAGGTATGTTATTTTCATTATACTGTTTTGTGTTATAGGCCTTAAAAGGATTTTCTGAGATGTTTTATTTAAAGGGAACCTGTCAGGTCTTCCAAACCGCACAAACCGTCGCCAGTACCATGTATACCTTTACTACTGCATCCCAAGAATGCTCCCACTATAAACCAGTTATCAGCATTAAAAAAATGAACTTAGGTTGCCATCCTCCTAAAAATCACCTTGACTAGTCCAAGAGGAATCTGGCACAACATGCTTTAATGAAGCCAAGGACTTATTGAAATCCTCTTCGATTGCCAAGTCATCTCAGAAGTGTTTGAAATCCCGCACATGTGCAAGACATCCTTATTTCCTGAGCATGCTGAAGTCTTTTTTTTCTTCCCAAAGCATGCACATGTCATCCTTCTTCCCAGGCCATATGCAAGAGGTCTTTTCCCCCTCAGAGCATGCACATGACTTCTTTCCCTCCCCCAGAGTGCGCCAGGCTTCCTTCCTCCCCCAGAGTGCACCAGTCTTCCTTCCTCCCCCAGAGTGGGCCAGGCTTCCTTCCTCCCCCAGAGTGGGCCAGGCTTCCTTCCTCCCCCAGAGTGGGCCAGGCTTCCTTCCTCCCCCAGAGTGCGCCAGGCTTCCTTCCTCCCCCAGAGTGCGCCAGGCTTCCTTCCTCCCCCAGAGTGGGCAAGGCTCCCTTCCTCTCCCAGAGTGGGCAAGGCTCCCTTCCTCCCCCAGAGTGGGCAAGGCTCCCTTCCTCCCCCAGAGTGGGCAAGGCTCCCTTCCTCCCCCAGAGTGGGCAAGGCTCCCTTCCTCCCCCAGAGTGGGCAAGGCTCCCTTCCTCCCCCAGAGTGGGCAAGGCTCCCTTCCTCCCCCAGAGTGGGCAAGGCTCCCTTCCTCCCCCAGAGTGGGCAAGGCTCCCTTCCTCCCCCAGAGTGGGCAAGGCTCCCTTCCTCCCCCAGAGTGGGCAAGGCTCCCTTCCTCCCCCAGAGTGGGCAAGGCTCCCTTCCTCCCCCAGAGTGGGCAAGGCTCCCTTCCTCCCCCAGAGTGGGCAAGGCTCCCTTCCTCCCCCAGAGTGGGCAAGGCTCCCTTCCTCCCCCAGAGTGGGCAAGGCTCCCTTCCTCCCCCAGAGTGGGCAAGGCTGCCTTCCTCCCCCAGAGTGGGCAAGGCTGCCTTCCTCCCCCAGAGTGGGCAAGGCTGCCTTCCTCCCCCAGAGTGGGCAAGGCTGCCTTCCTTCTTGAGCATGAGCATGCAGAATACTTCCTTTCTCTCAAGCATGCGCAATGAAGCTGAGTGCTAAGGAAGTCTTGCCCATATGCACATCTGAAACAACTTGAGTAGTGAAAAGCATCACACCAATGGGGCAGTGTATGCTAATTAAACTCTCAATGAAGAGTAGCTCTTCCACATTTCCTAGACTAGACCATGTCATTATTGGCATTAACAAATTACCATTAACAGTTGATGTATACACTGAAAAACTATTGTTTGGTCAGGTATTATTGGGACGAAAGATTAAAGATAGAGACTGACTTAAGGGACCTTACAGGGCATGTTCCCGTGTCTCCCATATCCTCTTTTCTTTTAACTACGGACGAATGAATAATATAAGACCCTGTCTTTTTTTTGGGGAAACACTGTAAAAAAAAGAGCTTAAAGGAAACCTGTCACCACTTTTTTGCCCTATAAGCTGCGGTCCCCACCACCGGACTCTTATATACAGCATTCTAACATGCTGTATATAAGAGCCCAGGCCGCTGTGAGAACATAAAAAACACTTTCTAATACTTACCTAACGGTCGCACGGTGGGCCTAATGGGCATCTCCTTTGTTCGGCACCGGCGCTGCCTCTTTTAGCCATCTTTGTGCTCCTTCTTCTCTAGCCGCAGTACATGACGCATGCTACGTCATCCACACTCGCCGGCATTCAGGTCCTGAGCAGGGCAGATCAAAGTATTGTAGTGCGCCTGCTCAGGACCGGCGAGTGTGTATGACGTAGACACGTCATGCACACAGGCTTCAGAAGAAGGAGGAAGATGGCTGAAAAAGGAGGCACCGCAACGGAGACGCACATTAGGCCCACCGAGCGACTTTTAGGTAAGTATTATAAAGTGTTTTTTATGTTCTACACAGCGGCCTGGGCTCTTATATACAGCATGTTAGATTGCTGTATATAAGAGCCCGGTGGTGGTGGCCGCAGCTTATAGGGTAAAAAAGTGGTGACCGGTTCCCTTTAAACTACCTTTGATGAAGAGTCCTGTTGTATTCTTTATCTTTATTAGCTGCTTGGTCACTTCCTTATGGAACCTCAACTAGGGATTATTTTTGGAGTAGGGCTTATATTTTAAGCATGCGCAAAAAGACCCAAAAATCCTACTGGGGCTTATTTTCGAATAGGTTTTATTTTTGGAGAAACAGGTTAGAAGACAATGTTCAATGTCCGGCTGAACACCCACCGTATGTGTATGGGGGCGTCCCAACTTAACCTAATGATAGGTGTTGAGGGAAAGAAGAATCAATACATACTTATAGAGGACCTTAGCTTTGCTTGGAAAGCAACTCCACAATACAGGTTATACTTAATGTCTAATACTTTTTATATATAATGTGAAATTACTATATTGCCACTCATTATTTTCAGATTTCACTTTATTTTTCTAATACATTCTGCCATTCCTCTCAATACTAATTTTTTCTTTTGCTGCTCAATATTTCAGTGCTCAACCGGTACCTTCAGTTATATACAGACCAGGTGTAGGAAGGCTCTGGAGAACCTGTGTGTGGCCTCCGAGTGCGGAGAGACAAAGCTTCAGTCTCTAGAGATGGAGGTTTTACAACAAGCGGAAGAGATCCACAATGAGGTACGTGATATGCAGAACTGCGAGCCTAAAGAATCCAAACAGTCCCTTTAGTTCATATTAGAAGACCAATACTATTACAGACACATGGTAGTTGGGGGTCGTTATGGAAATTTTGCATTGAGGCCCACAAGCTTCAAGTTATGCCACTGGTGGTGTAGTTGAGGTAAGGTTAGTTAGTGGTCGACATATATGATATAGCTGAGGTATTTGGTGTGATTAAGGGTTGCATGGATGAGGTATATAGTGTGGCTGATGCATATAGTATGTTGTGTTGAGGATGGTACGGTGTAAGCGTGTGGTGAGATTGGTAATGTGTAGGCATTTTGTGATGTTGGTATGGTGTAGGTGTTTGAGTTTGGTACAATGTAGGTGTGGAGTGAGTTTGGTATGGTGTAACCATGTGGTGATGTTCATACGGTGTAGGCATGGACCAAGGTTGGTACAGTGTAGGTCCATGATGAGGTTGGTACAGTGTAGGTCCATGATGGGGTTGGTACGGTGTAGGCGTGTGGTGATGTTGGTACAATGTAGGCACATGATTAGATTGGTACGGTGTAGGCATGTGATGATGTTGGTACGATGTAGGCAGATGATGAGGTTGGTATGCTGTAGGTGTGTGGTGATGTTGTTATGGTGTAGGCACATGATGAGGTTGGTATGGTGTAGGCATGTGGTGATGTTGGTACTGTGTAGGCAAATGAGGAGGTTGGTGCGGTGTAGGTCCATGATGAGGTTGATACAGTGTAGGTCCATTGATGAGGTTGGTACGGTGTAGGTGTGTGGTGATGTTGGTATGTTGTAGGCACATGATGAGGTTGGTATGCTGTAGGCATGGTGTGATGTTGGTATGATGTAGGCACATGATGAGGTTGCTACAGTGTAGGCGTGTGGTGATATTGGTACAGTGTTGGGTATGGTTTAGACGTGGTGAGGTTAGTACAGTGCCGGCATGTGGTTGGTATGGTGTAGGTGTGTGGGGAGTTTGGTACGGTGTAGGTCCATGATGAGATTGGTACGGTGCAGGCATGTGGTGAGGTTGGTACGGTGTAGGCACGTGGATAATGTGTTTGGACAATATGTAAAAACCTGGAGGCTATTCTCACCCCTCTTTTCTACAGTTGAGGTTTTGTCTCCTTGCTGCCAGTGCCAATATCTCACATGTTACTGTAGTGAGAAAACCTCGCCCACCATTATTATTGTACTCATGCAGGTTATAGGTTACATTTTATACTTATTGGGGTTTTTTTTTCATCATGTGAGTCGGTTTCCAATAAACTGTTCTCCTTACCATGTAGTGTGAATATAATTTTTCTGCTATTACGCCTCCTCCTCACACTGCTGTAATTAACATTCCCCTATGATGTCTCATAGAAGGACTAAGATGGTAACTACGGGGGGCCTTCAGCATTCCCCCACCTTCTATGTTAGTTCATTGGCTGATTTCATTGTGGAGGGAGGCGCCTGATGGAAGCCATTTAGATTGACAGGGGGCATGTAAATAATCAAACAGCAGCGATCAGAGATTACTCTGGTTGTTGCTGTTCCAGGCAAATGCTAGCTGTGTAAAACAGCCATCATCTGCTTAGTATGGAGCGGGCTCAGCTTCTGAGTCCTCATTATACTCCTCGCACATGGCCTGTGATGAAAATGTACATGGGTTCTTTAAGACCCAAGCTGATGACAAGCTCTTTAAATTTAATTAGTGAAATTTTGAAGCATTTGTAGATAAAATAGTAGTAGCAGAGGGAGTTTTATTTATTTATTTTTTTACCACTCATTGCATTGAATACCAGCCAGAGATGCAGTGTTTTCTTGGTTGCCTGCCTCCTAGGCTTACAAACTCTTTTCTGTGGAGCTTGTAAGTGCTTCTTTAAGGATGGCCGCATCTGGACTGCTTCAGTGGTAGTAAGCATCAAAATTGTCTCTGCACCTGCTTGTATCAGTAAAAACTGTCAGTTCAGTATGAGTGCACCACCCCATGGCAAGCAAGAGTCGGAGGAGCTGATGACACATTATTGAAAAGTCTATTTAATGAATTCAGACTTATTGAAGAAACAATGTCTGTGTCTGTCCAGGTTGAATTTGAATGGCTGCGGCAATTCTGGTTCCAAGGAACGCGCTACTCCAGATGCAGTGACTATTGGCTGCCCGCGATGGTGAAACTGGAAGAAGAGTGGAGGCAAATGGAGACTATGGTGAGATCCACAATACTTACATAAAAAGGAATCCGTGGTGGGGGAATTCTTGTCTTTTGTACGTGGGGGGCTTCATGCACATGTGTCATGCGATGATCGGCTCTGCACATACCTGGTGGCATGGCGTTGTCGAACCACATCACACCACAGAGTCTGACCAACAACCTGAGGCTTCTGGATTGTTTAGCCAGAGCCGGGTGTTGGCTGGTTCAGGTTCACTGGTCTTCAGCTCTGCTGGAGCTAATTCCTGCAGATTGGTGAGCAGGTCCTAAGAGCTCAGGTTGCTAATTAAAGCATGGCTTCCTTCCTGTATGTGCTGATGATAGCTCCAGCAATCCCGGTCTTGGTGATTTTCCTGTTTATGGTTATATGTGCTGCACTTCTGAGTGGTGTGAGCGTTCTCCTGTTGTGCGTTATTTCCCCCCCTTTTTTCACTGTCTCTCCTGTGTGTTTTGAGTGTGGTGTGTATAAGTTTCCGTTTTCCCTTGTCCGTGTCATTTTGTGGGGTTTTGTCTGTGTTTTCCAGCCCTCCCTGAGGGTGTGACAGAGGAAGAGTAAGATCAGGACTTGGACAGGAGTTAGGGTCACGTTGGTGGCTCAGACCTGGTTACCATTAAACCTACCTCAGAGATAAGAAACAGCGCATGGTCTCAAGTCTTAGGGCCAGCCAAGAGGTCCCTGTCCTGTCATTGCATACCCCATGACACCCCGTGACATTATGGTACCTTACATTTATATGAACCAATATTAGGGCACCCATCCTAGCACACTAGTTCTTTAATTGATATTTTTTGCCTTCGTGTTCTACCGAAATGCTAAGATTCTCGGACATTCATCACTTGCTTATCAGTGTTCCTCATATGAGAAAGTCCCTGAGTTTTCGCTAATCATTCCTCACTAGGTTCACAGCTTTTGTGGCCAAGACAGAAGATGCTTCTAATTTCTACTTCTCCGCTGCTCGTCTTTTATGACTCCCCACACGTCTATCCCTGTTAATTAAAGTTTGGCTGAAAGATGGATGTGATGATTAATGAAGCTTAGCTTTCTTATTAGTTTGGCGGGTGATGGAGTCGGTATATACCCTTTTGTATTAATAGTTTTTGTTTTGTTTTTTTTTCTTTGCACAATTTATTTTATGCACTTTTTAATGATTTTGATAAGTGAAACATATTGTAAGTAATTAATTTACGCATACTGTTCTTGTTACATTTGAACTAATTTTATATATATTTTTAAACAATAAATTATATTAATTTTTGGCCTTACGCTCGCTTACAATCTGGCTGACCCGACGCATTTTTCCAATTTAATCATCTCCTGTCTTTTGTGCACAAATACAGGAACTTTATGCAATATTTAAAAGTAATAAGGTGTGAATCGCGGCTTAGAATAAATATTTTAATATTTTTACGCCATCCTAAACACTTACACAAAGCTTTAAAATTAGACTTGGTTACTTGCGCCGTCTACCAAAAGCTATGGGGGGAAAGTAGAGTTTCCTTAAAGTCTATCCTGTATTCTAAAGATTTTATTTTAATATTTAAAATGAATATGTAAACAAACACTGCTTAAAAATTGTCCTGGCAAGGTTCAAAATGTCCAAAAATTACCCAAAACTGAACGGGGCCTTGCCTATTCTTCAGATGCGCAGTTCCTTCTTATAGGATGTAGATGGCAATAAAGCATTCTTTAAACAGATAGAGCAGGTAAACCCGGCACTTTATCATATTGTTGATATGTGTTGTTGTTGTTGTTGTTGTTGTTGTTGTTGTTATTATATTTATTTTTTTATTTTATTTTTCTATATATTTTTTTTAACAGAATAGTTAAGTTATGTTTTTTTACTATTGTTTAATGTTTCTCAAATACTAATTAAGAAAAACAGTTTAGGTTGTTTTTTTTTGTTTTTTTTTTAATTAGTAAAGAGTAAAAATGTGTATTTTCAGACGGGATCAAACAAAGTTAATATGCCTTGAAAAATGGTTCATGAAATTCTCTTTTATTTCATTAATCCATACATTTTTATTTTTTTTTTTAGCAATCCTACTGCTCATTTATCTTCTCAGTAAATATGATAATAATTAACATCTTAAAATATCTGATCATCCTCCGTGCCCCTGTGCTTACCCCGTCCAGACCAACGACACCACCACGCCCCAGTCCAAACTGTCAGTCTTAATGAAAAGGGGTTTGTCAATCTTTTTTTTCTTTTCTTCTAAGGAGCACATTGTTCCCAGCCCCCTTGGTATCCTGGATTGCAAAGGGGTAGTTGGGACAACCTCTTTAAGGACCAAGCCTACTTTCCTCTTAGGGACCACAAGAAATCCTTTTCATGCTTGTTGTGTAGCAGAGTAACTATTAAATACTGCCTCTTCCTCTTGGCTGGGCTTGGGGGCACAGCTCATGTGGGTATGAAATTGTGGTTGGGAGGGTGGGCACAGCTCCTCCTGTGGTGGATATGATAGTGAAGTTGAACTCATGGGCAGAGCTCCTGTAGAAGTGTGGTAGGGCTCATGAGCAGTGATGGGCGGGCCCGTAATGTAAAAGTCCAGATCCACGCAGTTTAAAGTGTACCTGAGTGCAGGATCCCGGCCTGGAATTCTCAAGGAACAAGCAGCTTGGGAAATAGAAAAAAAAAAAAAAGAATGAAACAAGCGCTAACTGCTCCTGCAGCCACTCATTCTATTTCCGGGGCTGCTCATTATCGCTCATACTTATTCACTGCTTTTCCCACCCACCGATCTGTGATTGGTTGCACTTAGACGTGCCCCCAGCTTGTGTGACAGTGTCTGACTGCAACCAATCACAGACCCTGTCTGTGTGTCACTATTGTGATGTAAAAATAAATTGATTTTTAAAAAAAATTGTATAGGTTTACCCAATATTATGATACCCAGCACAGAGAAAGCATATGGCTACAGGCTGCAGCCACCAGCCGTGCACTTATCTTGACTGTGTATAATTATAAGAGGAACTGCATGCGGCTTTTTTTTAATTTATTTTTTTGTTAATTATTCACACTAAATACATGATGGCAGCGAAATGGGTCATCATCTGCCCCCGCGCTTCCATGGTAACCCATTGGCGCCCTATGATTGTGTCACATGGCCGCCGATGGCAGTGGGGAAAGGCACGATCCCCGTTGGAGCAATTAGATGCCGCTGTTAGAGTTTGGCAGTGCAATATAAGAGGTCAACAGACATGGATGGATCTGCGATCTACCTGTGCGTGTTAGCCACACATGTCTGCTGACCAGAGCTGTAACTGTAGGGTGGTGACCTATGAGGGGGCATTAGAGGCAAAGGGAGGAGCTAGAGGCAGAGGGAGGAGCTAGATGCAGAGCTCCACCCCCTCTTCTATCTACATGGAATCTCATAAGCACCAACTGCCATCTGCTATCTCAGTAACGGCAAAGTCTCTACTGAATACAGATTTTACCTTTTTATATTTTGATAATGACTAATCAATTCTGACAGACAAAGAAGCAAATATGTCTTATAAGATATAATACAAAGTTGCTTATTTACATGTGTACTATTCTTTTATGAAATAAAAATTAAAACGAATGATCCGCCTTTCTGGCCACTTCCCTCAACTCTGCATTCATACACTGATGGCCTATAAAGAACAAATAGGTTAGCACTTCAAGTCTTGGACATCTTTTATGTTTTCTCAAATATTTTTGACTTGTGTGAACAGTTTTTCTGCCTTTTGGTGCACTTTACATATCTTAGCAGTGTCTCCATGAATTAGATTTTATATATATATATATATATATATATATATATATATATATATATATATATATATATATATATATATATATATATATATATATATATATACATAATATATACACATAAAATAAAGGGACCACTTAAACAACAGGATGGTATTTTAGTGTTCCCGTTATTTCCTCGCGCAGTATATGTATGTGCGTGTGTGTGTGTATATATTTTATATATATATGTGTATATATATATATATATATACATACATATATATAATATATACACATATAATAAATAAAATTAAAAAATAATTATAATTTATTTATATATATATTCATATATATATATGTATATATATATATATATATAAATATACACACATAAAATAAATAAATTAAAATTATAAAATAATTATAATTTTTGTATATATATATATATATATATATATATATATATATGTATGTATGTATGTATGTATGTGTATATATATATATATATATATATATATATATAAAATTTTATAATTTTTTTTTTATTGTTTTATTTTACTTATTTTTTTCACTTATTTATTTCTTTTCTGCCTTTTTCTGTTTGTGTTTTGGAGGCTGTGCTACCTGAGTGTCCAGCAGAGGGCGTCCTTGCCTCGCCGTACACACGTGTATCAGGCGGCTCTCTTCTTTCCTCCCGTCTGGATCCGCAGCTCTGCATTTAAACCGTAACATTAACTGCAGGGAATTATCTCTGTTGCTTTCAATTGGATTGTATAATACAGAAAATCAATGGCAGGTTAACAAATTCAATATCAATAGAACATAAAGCAACACTGCTTTTTACCGAGCGCTGCTGCTTACAAAGTGGTCAGCTTCGGGGGAGGGGGTGAAAGAACCCGACCTACGGCCCTATCCGAAAAGACCTTTTATATGGGATAAAGCAAGGGTTAATTATAATCGAGGAATAAGATGGAATATTTTATTGTATGCGCCGACTTTATTAATTAAAGAATCGTTGCAGGTTAAAAGGGAAAGCGCTTGTTGAGAATTAAACGCCTTCCCGCGTTACAAATGCTTCTCAGAAGTGGAAATAAATCAGCCGCGGCCGCAGACTATTATCATATAATCTGCTGCTGTTTACTTTTCGGCTGTAATAAGGAGCCCAGGAGCGGCATTATGTGGGGGCGCGGAGAGGGTTAATGGGAATGTTATGCTAATAAAGCGATAGAAATCATATCTAAGGCTAGGCTCGGAGTTTTGGATGGATCGCGGAATATATAGCCAAAAATAACAAAAAAAAGAACATTCCGCAATGTATAGTGTTCTATACAGCTGTATATACAAATACAATCAATGGCACCCAGACACCTGACACACCGACACCGCCCTCACCTGCATTTGGCCGTTTGCGTATATGAACATATTGATGTAAATGCGGAAAGTACGGCTGTATTACTATAATAATGCCGCTCTGCACAGATCTCAAGGCTGCTTAACAGTTTGGGAAAAATTGTATTCCCGATCATTGGCCTGTGCTGCCACGGCAGGGATCAGTCAGGGAACGAAATAAATGCAAATTTGTTAACCGATCCATCTTTTCCACCGCTCCAAACAAAAATAATTGTCAGCAGCACAACCCTCCATGTAAGCAGGATATGCAAATTGTACTGAGACCGAACAATCCTATTACTGATACTGATGAGCGGGCACTACCATGCTCGGGTGCTCTGTACTCGTAACTAGCGATGAGTGGGCACTACCATGCTCGGGTGCTCTGTACTCGTAACTAGTGATGAGCGGGCACTACCATGCTCGGGGGCTCAGTACTCATAACTAGCGATGAGCGGGCACTACCATGCTCGGTACTCGTAACTAGTGATGAGCGGGCACTACCATGCTCGGGTGCTCTGTACTCGTAACTAGCGATGAGTGGGCACTACCATGCTCGGGTGCTCTGTACTCGTAACTAGTGATGAGCGGGCACTACCATGCTCGGGGGCTCAGTACTCATAACTAGCGATGAGCGGGCACTACCATGCTTGGTACTCGTAACTAGTGATGAGCGGGCACTACCATGCTCGGGTGCTCTGTACTCGTAACTAGCGATGAGCGGGCACTGCCATGCTCGGGTGCTCAGTACTCGTAACTAGTGATGAGCGAGCACTACCATGCTCGGGTGCTCAGTACTCGTAACTAGTGATGAGCGGGCACTACCATGCTCAGGTGCTCAGTACTCGTAACTAGTGATGAGCGGGCACTACCATGCTCGGGTGCTCAGTACTCGTAACTAGTGATGAGCGAGCACTACCATGCTCAGGTGCTCAGTACTCGTAACTAGTGATGAGCGGGCACTACCATGCTCGGGTGCTCGGTACTCGTAACTAGTGATGAGCGGGCACTACCATGCTCGGGTGCTCAGTACTCGTAACTAGTGATGAGCGGGCACTACCATGCTCAGGTGCTCAGTACTCGTAACTAGTGATGAGCGGGCACTACCATGCTCGGGTGCTCTGTACTCGTAACTAGTGATGAGCGGGCACTACCATGCTCGGGTGCTCGGTACTCGTAACTAGTGATGAGCGGGCACTACCATGCTCAGGTGCTCAGTACTCGTAACTAGTGATGAGCGGGCACTACCATGCTCGGGTGCTCTGTACTCGTAACTAGTGATGAGCGGGCACTACCATGCTCGGGTGCTCTGTACTCGTAACTAGTGATGAGCGGGCACTACCATGCTCGGGTGCTCTGTACTCGTAACTAGTGATGAGCGGGAACTACCATGCTCGGGTGCTCTGTACTCGTAACTAGTGATGAGCGGGCACTACCATGCTCGGGTGCTCAGTACTCGTAACTAGTGATGAGTGAGCACTATCATGCTCGGGTGCTCTGTACTTGTAACTAGTGATGAGCGGGCACTACCATGCTCGGGTGCTCAGTACTCGTAACTAGTGATGAGTGAGCACTACCATGCTCGGGTGCTCAGTACTCGTAACTAGTGATGAGCGGGCACTACCATGCTCGGGTGCTCTGTACTCGTAACTAGTGATGAGTGAGCACTATCATGCTCGGGTGCTCCGTACTTGTAACTAGTGATGAGCGAGCACTACCATGCTCGGGTGCTCAGTACTCGTAACTAGTGATGAGTGAGCACTACCATGCTCGGGTGCTCTGTACTCGTAACTAGTGATGAGTGAGCACTACCATGCTCGGGTGCTCTGTACTCGTAACTAGTGATGAGTGAGCACTATCATGCTCGGGTGCTCTGTACTCGTAACTAGTGATGAGCGGGCACTACCATGCTCGGGTGCTCGATACTTGTAACAAGCAGTTGGATGCTCATATGGGCACAACTTGAGTATAATGGAAGTCAGGGGGAAGATTTCCCAGAAAAATGCACGAGTTGCCCATTTACTTCTTTTATACTCTGTGTGCACTCATCTCAGCTTCTAACTGCTTGTTACAAGTACCGAGTTCCCAAACATGATAGTGCCCACACGTCACTAGTTACGAGTACCGAGCACCCGAGCATGGTAGTGCTCACTCATCACTAGTTATGAGTACCGAGCACCCGAGCATGGTAGTGCTCACTCATCACTAGTTACGGGTACTGAGCACCCGAGCATGGTAGTGCCCGCTCATCACTAGTTACGGGTACTGAGCACCCGAGCATGGTAGTGCCCGCTCATCACTAGTTACGGGTACTGAGCACCCGAGCATGGTAGTGCTCACTCATCACTAGTTACGAGTACAGAGCATGGTAGTGCCCGCTCATCACTAGTTACGAGTACAGAGCACACGAGCATGGTAGTGCCTGCTCATCACTAGTTACGAGTACCGAGCACCCGAGCATGGTAGTGCCTGCTCATCACTAGTTACAAGTACTGAGCACCCGAGCATGGTAGTGCCTGCTCATCACTAGTTACGAGTACTGAGCACCCGAGCATGGTAGTGCCCGCTCATCACTAGTTACGAGTACTGAGCACCCGAGCATGGTAGTGCCTGCTCATCACTAGTTACGAGTACTGAGCACCCGAGCATGGTAGTGCCTGCTCATCACTAGTTACGAGTACTGAGCACCCGAGCATGATAGTGCCCGCTCATCACTAGTTACGAGTACTGAGCACCCGAGCATGGTAGTGCTCACTCATCACTAGTTACGAGTACTGAGCACCCGAGCATGGTAGTGCCCACTCATCACTAGTTACGAGTACTGAGCACCTGAGCATGGTAGTGCTCACTCATCACTAGTTACAGGTACTGAGCACCTGAGCATGGTAGTGCTCACTCATCACTAGTTACGAGTACTGAGCACCCGAGCATGGTAGTGCCTGCTCATCACTAGTTACGAGTACTGAGCACCCGAGCATGATAGTGCCCGCTCATCACTAGTTACGAGTACTGAGCACCCGAGCATGGTAGTGCTCACTCATCACTAGTTACGAGTACTGAGCACCCGAGCATGGTAGTGCCCGCTCATCACTAGTTACGAGTACTGAGCACCTGAGCATGGTAGTGCTCACTCATCACTAGTTACGAGTACTGAGCACCCGAGCATGGTAGTGCCCGCTCATCACTAGTTACGAGTACTGAGCACCTGAGCATGGTAGTGCTCACTCATCACTAGTTACGAGTACTGAGCACCCGAGCATGGTAGTGCCCGCTCATCACTAGTTACGAGTACTGAGCACCCGAGCATGGTAGTGCTCGCTCATCACTAGTTACGAGTACTGAGCACCCGAGCATGGTAGTGCTCGCTCATCACTAGTTACGAGTACTGAGCACCCGAGCATGGTAGTGCTCGCTCATCACTAGTTACGAGTACTGAGCACCCGAGCATGGTAGTGCTCACTCATCACTAGTGATTGTCTATCCCCATACAGTATGCTTTCTCCTTTTTAAAGGGAATATGTCAGTAGGTTTTTGCTACTCTGAGATTAGCATGATTTAGGGGCAGAGACCCTGATTTCAGTGATGTGCCACTTTGCTAGATGCTGCTGTTTTGATTAAAAACTGTTTTATAAACCAGTTCTCTGAATAATGAGCTCTGTATAATCCCACACACACCACTGATTGGCAGCTTACTGTGTACACTGCATAATCAGAAATCCGTCAATCAGTGGGTTATACAGAGCTAAGCGTTCAGAGAGCTAGTAGATCATACAGTTTTCAATCACACTGGGCTTTGGATATTTTCTAGACCTTCTGTTCAAACCATCTGCTCTAACTGCATGAACCAGGCAGTCAAAACAGCCCTTTCAGCCTAGAGTTTGGAAGAAAAGGAAACAAGATAAAGTAATGGAGGATATTACAGAGAGTCACGAAATTTACGAAGATGGATCACGAATTAAATAAAAAAAAAAAAGACTTGTTACTTTTTAAAATTAAGGTATATAAAGTCAAAATGGACCTCAGGGAGGTAGAAACAAGGCGCGCAAAGTGAGTCCTGATAGCCAATAGATGGCAAATGAAGCAACAGTTTAGTCTTGGAGGCTTTAATTAAAGTTGTCCTTCATTACTTTGATATTGATGAGCTGTTCTTAGGACGGGTCATCAATACCTGATTGATGGGTGTCACCAATCCGATGCTTTCAGTTAGGCCCTTCAAGTTCACCTTTTCTCCCCCAGTTATGCATTCTCTATCCCTAGATTATTTATAACCCACAATGCTATTAGTTATAAGAAAAGGATGTTAAATGTTGTTATATTGTCTGCATCACCTCTAGTTGGGCATTCTACACTCTGACTGCTCTAACTGTAAAGAATCCTTTCCTGTTTAACTGCCGAAATCATCTTTCCTTCACATGTAACAAATATCTTCTGCGTCTTTGTAAAGTCCCTTGAAAGGAATAAATCATTTGCCAGTTTTTTTGCAGCCAGGTTTTTTTTTTTTTTATAGAAAATAGGATTGAAAAGCTTTTAAACTATATTTGCTGTGGAACGCCTGAATGTTTCAGAGGAAAATATACCTGGCCGCTGGTGTGAGACAAGATCGGATTCTTGCTTGGTAGACCGCATGACTCGACTAACAGGTTCCCTTTAAACCATCACCTTTCTGATATTGATGACCTACGTTATCAGTAGTATAGTAGGGAAACGCATCTTTATTGAAGAAACATTGACCATTTAATGAGAAGATAATAGGAAAAGCTGGATACCTGGTAATACACTTCTTAGTGGAGAAAGTGAGATTCTGTGACTAAAGTAAGTGAGGATATGGTCCTTCTGGGCCTTAATCACAATACCACATGCAGGACCTATAAGCGGTGATCTGGTAGTAGTGCGGTGTGTATAGTTTAAAGGGGTTGTTTGGTCTTAAAGGGGTTTTGCCACGAACAAAGTTCATTTTAATCTATAGATTTTGGAATACTAATAATTTCCACAATTGGATGTGTTTAAAATAAATGTTCCTGTGCAGAGATAATCTTATATATGTGTCCCTGCTGTGTACTGTGTAATGGCTGTGTCTGACCGTACAGTGACATGGTCTGATCATACCACATCTCCCAGGCCAGGGTGGATGCAAAAGCGTATAAAGACCGTTACAGCACGGGATCGTATCTGATTCTTTTTGTGAGGTAAAACACTTATGTGCCTGTTATGTTTTTTTAAATATTTTACCTCATAGAAAGAATAAGTTGTGATTCTGTTCTGTGCTGTCTGTATTCTCTCTTTTGCTTTCGCCCCAGTACAGGAGATGTGGTATGATCAGACCATGTCCCTGTACGGTCAGACACAGCAATTACACAGTACACAGCAGAGACACATATATAAGATTATCTCAGCACAGGAACATTTTTTTTAAAACATCCAATTGTGGAAATTATTAATATTCCAAGATCTATTGATTAAAATCAACTTTGCGCTATGAGAATTCTGCAGTGCCGCCACCAGGAGCAAAGGACATATAACCATAAGTGGCTCAGTGGTTAGCACTGTTGTTTTGTATTGCTGGGGTTCAAATCCCATCAAGGACAAAATCAGCCAGGATTTTGTATATTCTCCCCGTGTTTATGTGAATTTGCTTCTCCGGTTTCCTCCCACACTTCAAAAACATACTGAGAGGAAATTTAGAGTGTGAGCCCCAATGGGGACAGTGATGATGAGGTATGTAAAGCGCTGTGGAATATGAGGATGCTGTATAAGCAATTCATACTAAATAAATAAGTATCCGATTTGTACACATGCGGTCATGTGCCAACTAGACTGTTCCGGCCTCACTCAATGCAACTGGATTGAGCAAGCTGGATACATCCTAGTTGGAATGTGGCCGGAAGTCTGCAAATCATATACCTACAGTCAAATGATCACCTGCCCCAGGCACCGGAGAATCCTCACAGTGCGCCCGATGTGACGAGTCACAAGTCTGCAGCCTTGTAGCTTAAGACCGGAAAGCACCTTTAAATTGTAGCTTTGCCTTGGGGCTGCTATAAGAATTAGACATTATAATTAAGCATACTGGCAAAATAAGTGTGTGTATATATATATATATATATATATATATATATATATATATATATATATATATATACACACAGTTAGGTCCAGAAATATTTGGACAGTGACACAATTTTCGCGAGTTGGGCTCTGCATGCCACCACATTGGATTTGAAATGAAACCTCTACAACAGAATTCAAGTGCAGATTGTAACTTTTAATTTGAAGGTTTGAATAAAAACATCGGATAGAAATTGTAGGAATTGTACACATTTCTTTACAAACACTCCACATTTTAGGAGGTCAAAAGTAATTGGACAAATAAACCAAACCCAAACAAAATATTTTTATTTTCAATATTTTGTTGCGAATCCTTTGGAGGCAATCACTGCCTTAAGTCTGGAACCCATGGACATCACCAAACGCTGGGTTTCCTCCTTTTTAATGCTTTGCCAGGCCTTTACAGCCGCAGCCTTCAGGTCTTGCTTGTTTGTGGGTCTTTCCGTCTTAAGTCTGGATTTGAGCAAGTGAAATGCATGCTCAATTGGGTTAAGATCTGGTGATTGACTTGGCCATTGCAGAATGTTCCACTTTTTTGCACTCATGAACTCCTGGGTAGCTTTGGCTGTATGCTTGGGGTCATTGTCCATCTGTACTATGAAGCGCCGTCCGATCAACTTTGCGGCATTTGGCTGAATCTGGGCTGAAAGTATATCCCGGTACACTTCAGAATTCATCCGGCTACTCTTGTCTGCTGTTATGTCATCAATAAACACAAGTGACCCAGTGCCATTGAAAGCCATGCATGCCCATGCCATCACGTTGCCTCCACCATGTTTTACAGAGGATATGGTGTGCCTTGGATCATGTGCCATTCCCTTTCTTCTCCAAACTTTTTTCTTCCCATCATTCTGGTACAGGTTGATCTTGGTCTCATCTGTCCATAGAATACTTTTCCAGAACTGAGCTGGCTTCATGAGGTGTTTTTCAGCAAATTGAACTCTGGCCTGTCTATTTTTGGAATTGATGAATGGTTTGCATCTAGATGTGAACCCTTTGTATTTACTTTCATGGAGTCTTCTCTTTACTGTTGACTTACAGACAGATACACCTACTTCACTGAGAGTGTTCTGGACTTCAGTTGATGTTGTGAACGGGTTCTTCTTCACCAAAGAAAGTATGCGGCGATCAATCACCACTGTTGTCATCCGTGGACGCCCAGGCCTTTTTGAGTTCCCAAACTCACCAGTCAATTCCTTTTTTCTCAGAATGTACCCGACTGTTGATTTTGCTACTCCAAGCATGTCTGCTATCTCTCTGATGGATTTTTCTTTTTTTTCAGTCTCAGGATGTTCTGCTTCACCTCAATTGAGAGCTCCTTAGACCGCATGTTGTCTGGTCACAGCAACAGCTTCAGACTCAGCAACAGAGTCCCTTGTCCAATTACTTTTGGTCCCTTGAAAAAGAGGAGGCTATGCATTACAGAGCTATGATTCCTAAACCCTTTCTCCGATTTGGATGTGAAAACTCTCATATTGCAGCTGGGAGTGTGCACTTTCAGCGCATATTATATATATAATTGTATTTCTGAACATGTTTTTGTAAACAGCTAAAATAACAAAACTTGTGTCACTGTCCAAATATTTCTGGCCCTGACTGTATATATATATATATATATATATATATATATATATATATATATATATATATATATATATATATATATACTAATATAAAGCTGAATGTGTGTGTGTGTGTGTGTGTGTATATGTCCGGGATTGGCATCTGCACCGTTGCAGCTACAGCCACAAAGTTTTGCACACGCCCACTTCTGGACCCCGAGAGCGTCATAGGCTATGTTTTGAGGGGAAATTTTAACCCCGCTCTTTACAGTTATTCACCAAAAAACCTGCCTCCATTAAAGCGAATGGAGCTGGGAGCCACAGTGCAGACAGAACTTCAGAAGAATGCGCAGCCACGCCCTTATATGGAATGTTGGCATGTCACAATGCAGCCAGGGAAAGAGACAGACACAAACAGGGTAAGAAACAGACATAGACAGGGTAAGAGACAGACACAAAGAGACAGACAAAGAAACAGACTGACAGGGAAAGAGACAGACAGGGAAAGAGAGGGAAAGAGACAGACGGGGAAAGAGACAGACAGACGGGGAAAGAGACAGACAGACGGGGAAAGTGACAGACAGACGGGGAAAGTGACAGACAGACGGGGAAAGTGACAGACAGACGGGGAAAGTGACAGACAGACGGGGAAAGTGACAGACAGACAGGCGGGGAAAGAGACAGGCGGGGAAAGAGACAGGCGGGGAAAGAGACAGACGGGGAAAGAGACAGACGGGGAAAGAGACAGACGGGGAAAGAGACAGACAGAGAGATATATACAGAAGGGGAGACAGACAAAGAATGGGAGAGAAACAGAGAGACAGTTTCTATCCCGGGCAGCGCCAGGTGCTATGTTGTGAGGCGAAATTTTAACCCCGCGTGTTCCAATTTACCAATCAATTTTGCCCCTCTCTACATAAAGGGGAAAAAGTGAAACAAAAAGTGTTGGGGGCAAATTGACAGCTGCCAGATGTGAACAAGGGTGACTTAAAGAATGAGAGCAATGGCGCCAAAGATTATATACCGTACAGTTGCTAAGGTGGGGCCCCGACATGAGATACTCACCACACTCGGGGATATGAACACACACACAAAATGCGCCACACACTACCACGTGCTTGAACACATATACCCCCCTCAGCACACATCTCACCACACATACACCAACCTCGCCACATAATCGCCCTAAACACACACAAGTCTGGTATTATCCTTCAAAAATAAAAATCTGAATAATAAGCAGCCAAACTACAAGAACAACAAATGTACCACATAGGAAATACGGCAGCTGTCAGTCACATGACCTGTCTATATGTGTATGTGTGAGCTAATATATACTGTCAGGGGGAGGGCTTTCTGTTGCCTGGAGATTTATCAGGCTGCCAATAGCAACCAATCACAGCTTAGCTTCTATTTTGCTACAGTTAATTAATCTGAGCTCGGATTGGTTAATATAGGCAACAATTTAATAATTACATTTCTATCTATTTCTTTTGTGGTTTTTGTGTGCAGAAAACATTATTGTTAATACATTCTATTTTGTTAACAGCAGTTATTAACCCGGGTGTGTGTGTCCGGGATTGGCATCTGCACCGTCACAGCTACAGCCACAACATTTTGCACACTCACACGTCTGGACCCCGAGAGCGTCATAGGCTATGTTGTGAAGTGAAATTTTAACTCCACGAGTTCCAATTTAACAATCAATTTTGCCCCTATCTACATAATGGGGAAGAAGTGAAACGAAAAGTGTATCCGCACCATCGCATTTACAATCACAAAATTTTGCACAGACACCCCATGTGACCCAGGAACGTCGTAGACTGTTTTGACAGGAAAATTTAACCCCGCGCTTTACAGTTTCTCTCCAAAAAACATGCCTTCATTAACGTAAATGGAGCCTGGAACTACAGGTTATTAGTAGGAGCT